>NW_024581136.1:5223713-5763015 GCF_017639235.1 Corvus kubaryi | reverse complement strand
GCCGCTCGGGGCCGCGCCGCGCGAGGGCGGTCGCGGAGCCGCGGGTTCCTCCGGGTGAGTATCGGCGCTGGGCGCCCGCGGGGACCCGCACGGTGCCGAGCACCCGGCCGGGAGCCCGCGGGGCGGGCACGGGTCCCCGGCCTGAGGGCGGTCACGAAGGAGCCGCGCTGGGGTTCTGCGGTGCCCGCGGGGGAGCGGAGCCGCTGCCGGGGCGCGGAGGGGCTTCGGGAATTGGCGTGCGGCTGCAGAAGGGCGGGCCACGCGCTGCACCTGCCAGGAGGTGGTCGGTCGCCCGCCGGGGTTTTGCCCCTACGCCCAAAGCGGGAATTAGAAGGCTTTTCTTACAATAGAAAGAAAAAATAGATTGTCATCTAAATTTGCTCTAACAGCTGGTTTTCACGCCGTAGCATCTCAAGAGAGTCGGTAAGTTAATTAGTGCTTAATGATACCTTTAGGATGTTGTGCTTAAATCACTTCGACGCGTGTCCGCTACCTAGTAAATGAGGTTGTTTCACGATGAAAGATAAACCTAAAAATCCCTGTAGTTCTGTTATCCTGGCTTCACCAAGCGCGCATTTATAGCGGTCGTGAACAACCGATTAGCGCAAAACTTCCTGCAAGACGGAAATGGATGCCCATATAGCAGGAGCCTACCGGAGATGCAAGATGTGGTTAAGCATAATTTTCAACAATCGCAAGTAAATTGCATTTTGAGGGTAGCAGGCAGACAGAAGTATTATAGAAATTGTACCATTTGAGACTATCATAGATAAAAAGCATATCTTGTCAATTACTACAATTAGTTTTGGTTTAGTTGCTCCCAGTGCAATGTTTAAATGAGTCGTAAAAAACCGATGGAAATAAAGTTTGGAGAATGCATAGCCTTAAAAGGAAGATGGTGAAAAGACATATAACTACCTGAATACACAAGAGGAACTGCTTGGGGGAGAGACGGACAAAGACACCTGAGTGAGTGATAATTACTTGCAGGACAAATTGCTTCTATTTACTAGAAAGAAACAAAAAGCTTTAAAGCAATCCCTTAGAGAGACTAGGTTGAATAGTGTTTCATACCAATAAATATTTACTGACCAAAGCTTAATAATGCTTTTGCACTTTGCTCTGAATTGCCTGATCTAGAAATAGTCCTTCCCAATTTTTCCCTTGGCATTTCAGGGTGAAATGAAAAGGATTTAGCTTTTTGATTTTTGTTATTAATCATGGCTAGTAACTTTTTATGCATTTTTTTACATAACGAATAGCAAAGAGATTATACAAACTTCAGCGTTTTGTGGGAAGTCACATTCTGAAAGAGAGAGGGATGCAGATTTTAAGGCAAGAGAGACTTTTAGGTTATCTGATAGGACATCTTGTATTTCACACTCTACAAAAATTGGGTAGAATGCAATCTTAACCCCAGGATAAACAGATATTCCAACAATACAGTCTTAAAGGTATCAAGAATTGGGCAAGCTACTGCTTTCCTTGGTTACAGTCTTGTTCTCATTGTTATAAATTTACCTCCTCATAAGCCTACAGCCATCTTCCAACTCCACATGATTATTGCTAAGCTTTTCAGCACTGTATGAAGGAACTGAGAAAACCAATCCTACTCCGTTCCTGTGCTCTGCCATCTGGTCATTTCTTCACCTCTGCTATAGGCCTATTAACCCAGATAAAATTGCCTATTTCTGTAGCAAGGCCAAGGACTAATCTTATTCATGTGAGCAACATACCTCTTTCATCTTCCTGAAGACTGATTCCCTTCTCAGAGCTTAAGCACGTCAGACTTCCCTACACCAAGAGCTACCATTCTCGCTTTCATCTCTTTTATCTCCTGAGGCTTGTTGTTGACAGCTGCTTGTTATTTGTTAATTAAGGTAACCCTTTCTTTGCTGAAACTTAAATTTTACGCTTTCTGTCAGTGAATAAGGATCACAGGACTCCAGGGAAGGTGACCGGAACAGCAGGTAGTTTATTCAGGTCATTCCTGTCTTCACCAGGAAATCTGGTTACAAAAAGCACATCTGGAAAGCCATGGGACAGATAACTTGTCATCATACACCTTCAGCTCATTATGCCTACCATACAATATCTAGGCAACTTTTAACTGAGATTTAGTTACAGAAGCTGTTGAGAATTGCAAACTTTGAATGTTAGCATTTAGGAGTTAGCTTGACTGACCTCACCAAAGAAAGTTTTCACTGTCAAATTGTTACAAATCAAAGGTATTTTTAATTTTCCTTACAGAATTACTTCAGGTATTAACCTATTTCTGTGGCTGTTTATACCTTATCTTAGTCACCTGCACTCATCTTCCTAAATCAAGGCCACAGCTCTGCCCACTTGCTGACTATCATACACTACCATCACTCCCAGAGTTCAACAAAAACTCAGGGTGCCCATTAATTCCTGCTCAGTACCTTCTCTTCCTTTGGCTTCCATAGCTGAAGGCAAAAGCATAAGCCCTTGGTTGGGAGGCCAGCAGTCACTGCAGAGCAGACAAGTGGCCTTCAGGCTTCCACTGATAACTTAGCATTTCCAGCAGCAGCTTCTTGCAGTGAACACTTAGCCTGGAGGTCAGATGAGCAGCTGCAGAGAACTGCACAGAAGTGGTAGCTGCCACTTTTCCTTCGAGCAGCTAAAAGACATTTTTGATGCATGTTGCTGTTGGGGAGCTGGAAATGTGATCTATAAGGATTTATTGTTTGGGTTTTTTGTTTGTTTGTGGTGGCTCATTTTGGTTTGGTGGGGGTTTTTATGGTGGAGGAAAAACACCCCCACATTAAAATCTTAAATATACCACCTTGCACTTTGCCTCTTCAGGTGAGAGACAGGAATAAAAATGCTTGAACTTTTTACATATGAGGCAGGAATTTCCTTGTTTCTGGCCCCTGTGTTATCGACTATCTGGGATGCTGCTGCACAGCTGCCTAAGGAAATACAACCGCCCCCTTCAGTAAAACTGCAGTTTCTCTGCTCAAGCTTATGAAACCAAACCTATAAACATACGCAGGTTTTGGCCAGTTGTGTATCTGAAAGTATTGGCTGCCAAATAAAAGTCTTCCAACATGTCTTTTGGACTGGCACCTGCTTTCAACACACCTTTTGTGTAAATACTAGAAAGAAATGGAGGAATTAAAAGTGTTCTTCAATTCAGAATTGGACACAGCACTGGGGTTTAGAAGTGACATTGGGCTGAATAGTAATTCAGAAAAACTAAAATGCCTGTAGATTCAACAGGGATGAGAAGTAGCAGGTTTTATGATATAAAAAGTGAAAAGACAAGCCCAAAGAAAGTGGCTATTTCTGAGAAGTTGCTCTGCATGTAATAAAAAACCGTGTTCTATCACCAACGCAAAATGATCTTTGCTACATCTCAGAAATACCTGGTGTGACACATAGTGCACAAAGAATGGCTAGGAAAAGCCTTTCTCGTTTTACAAGTTCCTGATGGAAAGCAAGCACTGTTTACATTTGATGAATGTACTAGGGCTGGCCACAAATGTAAAGAGGTAAATTAAGGTATTAAAGCTGAGAAGAGATCCAAAAGCTGTGGCTGTATCAGAGCTTCCTTACAGGCAGCAGACATGAGGCACACACTCAGTGCCACTGGAACTTACACTGTAACACTGTCACAGGCAGAGCTGACAGCTGCTCCTGTGGTCCAGCAAAGCAACCTGGATCTTGTATAACAGAGAAAACAGATTTGGTGTCTTTGTACTAAGATGCTTTCAGGAATGAGTGAAATAAAACTTTGATCCTTTAAGAAGACAAGATTGCAGGCAAAGACTGCACAACAGCCATGGGACTAAGCTACACATAACAATTAATTTGAATAAATCATTAAAGAAAAGAGAATGCCAACAAAAATAAAACAAACATAGAAGCAGCACATAAACAGAAATCAATACTAAAAATTTATTCTGAAAAATTGTCAGTGATGAGTGAAATGATATAAGTGAAGAGGAGCAATGGGTGGTGTTTAGTGAGACTAGCCAGAGAGACCGCATCTTACAGGTCTGTTCTCCGTATTTTTCCACCTCTATGAGTAAAGGAAAACCAAATGTGTTACAAATCTTATTTAAATAAAAGAGAACTAATAAATCCCCTGAACAAGTGTGTAATGTCAGAACTCCCATTATCAGGCAACTACCTGCATTAGAGCAGCAGCTGGCATCACATATGAGGATGAAATTTGTTTTTCTGCACTCTTGCAGAACCAGTACTGCAGCCCAGCCAGAGGAATCAGTTTAATACTTGCTGGGTATGCTTTTTATTTGCAAATTAGCAGATGAATTTACCAGATATTATGAGTGGAGCAGCCAGGAAATTTATCTGATAAGTTTCAATATTCACTAACTTCTTCTAATGTTAGTTTGAATGTCAGTGGTGGGAATTCCTGAAATAACATGCTATGCCCTGTTTTCATGGGCAATTACTTTAAGCAGTTCACTAACCTGGCTAACCTGTGTTGTTAAACACAGACAAAATTCTGAGATGCTTTCCTTCGGTGAGGTCAGGGGAGAAAAAAAGTCAGGTAAAACCAGAAGGAACCTAAATTGTGAAAGGTCATAAGTCTGTGCATGAGGAATCTGATCCCTTGAGGAATGGGACTGTAGGTGAAGGGAGGAGAGAGACTTGTAGAAGTATTAAAGAAGTTAACTGTAGAATTTCCATGCTTTGTTTCACTAACCCACTTGCACACTACAGTGACAAAACCATACTGCTTGCATCCAGGCTTGGCACCTCCTCTTCTTCCTTTATTTAACCAATCACGTCTGTTTTGAATTCTTCAATCCTGCCTCCCTAGCCTCCCACATGAATTTCTCACTGTTTTCCTGAAAACATCCACTAATCTCTTCTTTCAGCTCTGGCTCTAATCCTGTACGTCCCTTCTCCCGTTTGTGACTGCAGTAGTTGCAGTAGTGTCAGTCACACTGATCACAATCTGCCTATGAGTGCCAACCATTCTCCTCCTTCATTCAGTCCTCTCCTTCTCCAGACATATTGCCCCTAGGACAGACTTGAGAAATACTAACTATCAGTGATAATTGGAAGCATCCGTATTTTGTTGCTGTGCTGTTCATTCTGTATGTGATTTAGGCTATGACCTCCTCCCGGTAATCATTGTAGGCACGCTGACTAATTCATCAAGGTTTTGTCATCTCCTTCCTCAGCCCTATGTTAATCACTTTACTCTTTCTTGTTACGTGTGGTTGGTTCAGCTACTACCTGACAAGGAGAGAGGGAGGCATAGACTCATGGGAGCCTTTATCTGCACTGTGGGTAATGAACCCTGGTCACTTCTCATGCAGCTCTCATTGCCTAAACTTGGATGTAAGAACATCCTCTAAATTTTAAGCCATGACTGGCACCTGAACAGCCAGAAGTCCCATACGCAGACAGCAGTGTGGTGTGCTAGAGGTGCTGATGAGCAGGAGCAGGCTGAGGGAGGCTAAGAGAGCTCCCTCCACTGAGGATACCAGCCTGGGACGGCAGGGATCCCAGTAGTGCTCCCTCCAGGCTCGCTGCTCTGTATTACACTCCCTGCAGCTGCTCTCAGACACAATATTGACTTGTTTCAGTGGGGAAACAGCTTCAACATGAAGGACCATGAATGCAAGCACTGATAGCCATGTGGTTTTGAGCATTTACTCAAAAGTGCAGCAGACAGCCCTAGTTTTTTCTCAGAAGAAGGAAAATTAATTAAACTTCTACATCAAAACAATAGCTTTAATTACCAACTCACTGGATAAAATGCAGCAGCAGCAGCTTCTCTTCTGGTGTGTTGTACAGGCACCTGGCTGTGCTCTCTGGGAAGAAGCAGGAAGGGGAAGCCTGCCTGGCACTCATGGGGATGAGACTCTTTGAAAAACTTCACATCTCTCAGGATCTGAGTGTCAGAAACTCGTGGGGGTTGTTTCCCAATCTTTTAACAACCTCTTTGCTTATCAGTGGATTCGATAGTGCTTCAGACTGCATGTACAGTACAGCTTCCCTTCCTCCTACTTCACTGAAACAGAGAGAAAAAAACCATACTGCATATTTCTGGTTTTCTTTTAACCAGAACTACAAAATTAGCATGTGCAGGTTAATACTACTATATCTTGGATTTATTTGCTGCCCAGGGCGAGTTTTAGAACTTATTTTTTTAGCCTTGTCAACCTTTGGATTGTTGTCATTAATCTCTTTAGTTTCCCTCAGTAATTTTCTTCACTTCAAGAGTTGCCTGTTTATTATTAAATATCTGGCTACTGCAAGTGCCCATGACACACAACAGGTAGGTGGTTTTTATCAAAGTTATGTTTCCTCTTGGTTGTGGCATCACAATTTGTTTTTATCTAATTATTCTTGAGTGCTGTAAGAAAGTTTCATTTGTAAATCTTGATTACATTTAATTTATAGCTGAAAGAAAAAGTTCTTTTCTAAAACTGCTAACACAGAACTTGATGCTGCAATACATATTTCACTGCTAGTGAAATTCAGAACTGGTCAGCAAGTCCTGTATAACCCTAAGTAGTCACTTTTAAGACTGGAACTGTCCTGAGCTGGCTGCATGCACTTGCAATAACTATCTTCCAGGTATTATGAGAGCTTTCTGTTTTCTGGAAAAGTTTTGATCTTTTACATGAATTGCTGAAAAACTGAAATTCATTGAATGAATACATTGTTGTGGTGTAGTTAAAACTTCTTAAACAGAAAGATGCACAGAATTCCATAGGACTTGTATTTTCTTTCAGCAGTGAAAAACTTCTGTGGTCCTCATGCAGTCCCTGTGAGATTGTGTAGTTATCAGAATTTCATATACAGGCATTCCATCTGCAGTGGAGCTGTTCATTACATGCAGTGGCTCTTCAGAATATTAAAGGGAGAAAGAAAGGGTGTCTGTTTTCAGAACTGTGTTTAAATTAGGTCCCAATCTGTTTCCCCTAAGACTCATTTATAACCATCTATGCTATTTCAATTTGAAAAGGAAAGAGATCAAATCAGCAGGGTAGTGTTTCAACAACGTACTTTTAGATTGTTCCTCTTCTATGTTGTCAGGGCAGTGTCCTCCTCAGTGAAAAATGTGTATTACCATTGTAGACATATAATAAAAACGAACAGATCATTTATTTTTAAAAGGAAAAGATTTGCGTGCTGTGGTGTTGAAATGAAAACCCGTTATCCTCACATAAACTCTGGAATAAGACCTTCCCCTCAACTGGAAGAAAAAAAAAAATTGCTTCTTGAATATGTAAAAATACAGAAGTAATAGCACAGCTATTAGGGAGCTTTGTTAAATGACCACATTGTATCTGCCAAGACCTTAAAGCCTAAACATAATACGTGCCATAAATTCAGTGAAATCCAATGGTCACATTATCCACAATCCCAAAGGTAGCAGACATGACCTGTATCACTGTTTGTATGATATGATTTAAATGCTAGTATAGCTACCAAACACAGAGTTTTGGTACTTTTACAAGTATACCCATACTTCTCAGATTTTGGAAATCTGTGCATTATGGAACAGTGCATCTGACTATAAGAGAGAGGTGTCTTTTGGTACTAGCAGCAGCAGCAGATTTTTATTTCATACAAGAAAAATTAATTCATAGGTAAGTACATATTTGTTGAGTGCAACAGGTGATTTTCTGATTCAGAGGGCAAGGCTTTTAAGGCATCACATATTAGAAAAATAATTAATTACTGAAAAAAATTGTGACAGACCATAAACAAGTAATATAAATACAAATACTAGTCCAACTCCAATAATGAAACAAAGAGGCAGTAGGGCCAGATTTACTTTGCATGGATTACTTTTGGATACACAGAACTAGACTTCTGTATTAACTGTGTTTTTCTGTAGCTGCAGTTGTTACAGTGACCCCCACTAATGAAACAATAGTAATTTAGTGAAACCTGGATTTAAATGCATACTTCTTTTTTTGTTCCTCTGAATTGAAAGAGCTTAGACTTTGTCATGTTGATCAGAGTAAAATTTAAACACACCCAAAGACATGAAACAAGAGGCAACCTCTACTCTTAATGAAATTAATAGGCAGAGCTGGTTTATATTTTTTTTCATTAGGTGTAAGTGTAGAATACTCATTTGGCAAGTACTCACAGAATCACGCTGCAGGCAGTGATAAGGTTGTCTGAGAGCTTAACCTGAGCTCAGTCAGTGGTGCAGATGGTCCTGCTGGAGCTTGTGCATCCCAGTGAGAACAAGTTAACCATGTCAAGCCCAGGTATCACAGCAGTTTCATACTTCATCTGAAGTTCATTGCAAAGCAGTGGCAGTTTATCTACGTCGTGCCACCCAGGAAAACAATCAGATTCATTAAATTAATAGCACATTGACCTGATTCACTCTTGGACTCTCAGAGATCACGTCCCATGTTCATTATATAGAGTATGAAAGGCTGTAGATTTTAGGGGGTAGAAAGAAGCATTCATCTTGCCAAAAAAGCTCAATCATAGTTTCTTGGACTGAAATCTCACACTTTTTTAAAGCTGGTATAAGTGAGGAAAAAGTTGTGAATGTTGCCTTCACCTACCACTCAATCCTGTTAATCACATTATAGTCTCTGGAAAAAAAAGTTTCAGAAATTGAAGCAAGTTAAACCAATGACGGTGTTTGCAATATCTTGACAGAATTGCACAAAAGCATGTTCTTCCAGTTTGGTGAAATTTAGAAATATATCCTCTGAGAGAAGGCACAACCACCCCTCCTGCCACCAGGTTCGGGGAAAAAAAAAACCAATTTTCCTCGAAGGAAAGTGAAAGAGATAAAAACTATTTATTTAACAAACACACAGGAAAAGGATAATAGTGCTAAATAATAATATTTTGCTATGGAGAAAAACAACCTGGGAAAGTGTTAGAGTCCTCCCTTTGGTCTCCTCGGAGCTGGGGCTTGGCCCAGGGCCAGGCCCTCTGTGCTCGGTGGAAAGTCCTCCTGATGTGCTCTGATATCGAAGCAGTCCAGCAGAAAAGGGAGAAAATCCAAAATTCCAGGAAAGGAAAAAAAAGTCCAACTCTCAGTCTCTCTCTGGAGAAAAAGAAACTGAACAACTGGCCAAAAGCTGACAGGAAAGCAGCAAGCTGGGTGCTTCCTCGCTTCCCTGCCGCAGTTGAAAAAAAAAAAAAGGTATCTCTGTATGACCTTGAACAAGCTGCAAACTGCTTTGAAGAAATTTTTCTCAGTTTCTCCTTCCCCCACTCAGGCTCAGTTTGGAGGCATAGGAAGGCACAGAATTAATTCCTGGGCATAGGCAGCAATATGGGATACACATCATAAAGTCACCCCAAGACACGTTTTATCATACTAAGAGCCAAGTTGATTAGAGGCAGCTTCATTTTGTTCACACCTCTGCCAACGTTATCATACTTTTTAAAAAAAGCCATGCATTTAAGCAAATGAGTTTTGAGATTCTGTTTTCTGTCTTATCACAGATTGTATTAATTAACATAAACACAGCATCAAAATTGATAAGATTTGTGTTTCTTTTGGATATTAGTAGCAAATCAGAATCGTTCAAGAATATTTCAAGAATGTAAAATATGTTAAAATAAGATTTGTTGTGAATAAGCAATGACAGAATGTATTCTCTGGCATTAAAATAAGCAGAATGTACCCTGACATTTTAACTAGATAGTTTATGAATGTAACTGCAGGTGGTCATAGAAACAATACCGGATTAAAGAGAATAGGACATTTCTGTGACTATTTCAGATGAAAACACTTTTTTTTTAGACTATTGTTTCACTTTTCTAGTATCATTAGTCAAGGTAAAAACATACTGCTTTCTGAACTCTATTTTAATCCTAAACAATGTTTTGGAAGGTTTAGCAGGAATCTAAATCAACTTGACTTTCTTTCAAATCAAAAGGGCTGGGAAACAGAATGGAGTTGAAGAAATATATACGTTTACTAGAAATAATACATTTCCTGGATAGGTACTTTTGAAATTACTTTAGATACCATTAAGGTAAAATATTTACCATAATCAAATTGAGTTTAGTAGGGACCTATATCATAGTGTCATTTTGACCAAATATTTTTTTAATGTATAGATATGTCAGTATAGCTGCCTGACCAAAGAAACAAATTACAATAGGCTGCAAATTGCCTTCATTTTACAGCTGTAGAAATGATGTTACATTTGGGCAGTGTTATTATTGAGAGCAGAGGAAGAAGAGCAGACTCTGCTTAGAAGAATATCAACCAAATCTCCTGGCATTGCTCACAGCAGCAAAGTCTTTGTTCTCCTGTGGTTGAATAGAAGAGATGAATTTGAGCATTTGGGCTCAAAACACCTGCTTAAATCTGTTCTGCCAAACAGGAGATCAAAATGTCTTTGGTGGCCCCCAAAAATACCTGCAAGCCACCATTGTGTTGAGGGTGAAGCTAATCTGACTTTTTCACTTGAAGCACTCCCTCCTTCATGACTAAGAACATCCACACAGACTAACCTGGTTATTTACTGGTAGGAGGGATCGTTCTGAAGTGTCACTGTCCCTGTGTTGTAAAAGGCATGGCATAACACTGGTTCAGCTAGTGCATGCCTTACAGATTCCTGATAACCTCACCATATTTTTCTCCCTCTACTCTGTTTGACTTAGATCTCAGAAATGCTCCCCCTGCCCCCTTCCCCAAAAAAAAGAAAGAAAAAAAAATGAAAAGTTGTCATGCTATGCTGATTAGTTCTGTGGCTTACTGGTGGCTGGAGATTATTCAGGCATTTGAAATAAGTACTTTGTTATAATTTCCTGTAGTATTCAGAGACATTAACATCTGTGATATGAAAAGGTGCATCTTCAGCAATGCTACGTTGAAGCTCTCATGATTTGTAATAAAGAACACTGTACAGTGTGATACTATGGCCACTTGGCTTGTCATACATATACTTTTCTCTTTCCAAGACCCCAACCTGTTCCATAATTCAAGTTCTCTGTTGAAAAATCTGGTTTTCCAGGATCAGTAGTCCCTTTTCATTAACAGCTTTGCCCTTTACCTTTTTTAAAGTAGCTGAAAGTGATTCTGCAACAGTGGGAAATTCCCAAGCTTCTACCTTAAATATCTGTATTTAGGTTCAGACAGGTCACCCCTTTCTTAATCTCGTAATTCCAAAGACAGATTTATAATTTCTGTGGAGAGCTGGTACAAAGAATTTCGGAAAGTCTGCAGAACATTAGAAGAATGCCTTTCAAAAGATGAAAGTGATGTTCAGCTTCTGATCACGCACATCATCCTGACTACCTACCACATTTCGATTACGCTTGTACAGTCTATTTGATTTGTAATCAATCTAAAAAGGAAAACACACGAACAGCTACCAAGTTTTGATTAGCTACACGCATTTTCTATTCAAATAAAATCATGACATATGCATTTACTTGTAAGTTATGAACATCTTTGTCACATTACTCTTCCCTTCAGAAATATTCAATATCTGTCTTGAATACAATCACTGAAAAGCTTTTATAAATTAAATTTGAGATCTTTAAAGGGGTAGCCTTTAAAAAAGGTTGTCAGATAGTGAAATGCTTCATTGCATGTGCTGTGCTTTGTGGCTTGTTTTGTCAGTATCTGACTGTTGTTGCTCTGATGCTCTGAATGAGAATCACATTTGTTGATGACAAAAGCTGGTTGAGAAGCTTGACTGTGATGTGTGGCTATATCATATAAATAGGATGCCAAAAATACTTAATGAATGAGTTAAGGCAAGATTTACATATGCCACATCAAAACACTGGTGTCTTCCTATGTCGTGTTGCACTGGTTGTCCTGAAATGCCCAGCTAGCAGTTTGTGCCCAGCAAAAGGATGAGAGGAGCAGGCAGTGAACACAAGTTGTTTGTTAGATACAAGAAACATATAAAACAGACTGAAAAATTACCCAGTGGTTTATGGCATGAAAGCCTAATTTGCAACGTCTTTGATTTCATCTTTAAAAGTGCTGACAATTTCCATTTCTAGTTGAAATCTGTGGGAGCTGCTTGCATGTTTGTTATGTATTTAACTTGGACCAAATTTCACCAGTTCCCAGCTGTGTCACAACGTTTTTTCCATTCTTTTTAAAGGAGGATCAGATAACATCATACGTTTGGACTATTACACTGTACTGCACTAGCAACATAATCTATAGTAAGAATAGGCATTGCCATCAAAAATGCAGTAATAATATAAATTTCTTAATAAATGCACAGTCATGAACATTTTTGCTAGAGTGGAAAAACAATTATTTCCTCGTTTGTCCTCATTTCCATAGCACGGGGACCAGTACTATTGTACAGTAGACCTACATACGGTAAATGAATAAGGAATTTTTTGTGGGACATCTTTTTAAGAATATTTCAGACTTTATATTGGTTTTTGCTGACTTAGTAAGCTTAAATAGTAGCAAGCCTATTGCTTTGCTGTAGAGAATATGAAACTGCCTTATTCTGATGCTTCTGTAATACCTGTGCCTGTATCTCTCTAAAATCATCTTCCTCGTCAGCACTGCTCACTTAAGTTATATGTATACAGACTAAATGCTCGAAGAATCCCTCCTTTAACAAGATTTCTTATCTTTCCTGCAGTCAAACCCTCAACAGAGCCTTAGTTTCCCACTGGCTGGCACTCCAGACCTGAACACAGACTCCTTGCTTTTGGGGCAGAAAAGCAGTCTGAGTTGTCTTTCAGTCCATCTCCATAAGGTAAAGTCCTTTGGCCTTCCCTGAATTTAAGGGTCTGTTCCTTAATCTTTCCTGAGTTCAGTCATTCTTCTTCATCAGACCTTGCCTGGTTCCTAGCTGTTGATCCAGGGCATCTTTTCATACCTTCTAAAACACCCTCCACCTTAGGAACTCTGCAGAATTCCTATTACCTGTTACCCGGGAATTGTTGTAGGCATTGCCCACCAGAAGAGATCTCACCATTCCTCTTGTGCTTTTCTATAGTCTCCTCTGACTAAGGTCCAAGCCTGTTCTTTCTAGAAGGTTTTCATAGTAAGTAGCCATTCTACCAGCATAACAAAGGTCCATCTAGAATCATCCTAAAGCCATGTCAAACCCATGGATAGGTGGGAACAAGGCAGGATGCCTATCAGCTGTGTGCAAGAGCCAGTTTATATTGGGTTGACTCTCTGTCAGTAAATTACTGAAATACAGTTAGCCATCAAAACCCACCAGCCCAATCATCTGTCATTTAGCTCCTGATTATCAACTCTTTGATTTGTTTGTCAGCTCTCTGAACTGAATATATCCTGCCATAGCTATTGAATGTGGAGGAGTTCATCAGACTTGTACATAAAACCTTGTGATTTTACCCTGAGTAATTCAATCAGTAAACGAAAGAAGGAATATTTCTAAGCAGATCATAAAAAATGTAGTTAGGTTTTTTTACATTTATTCTTCAGTAAAACTTGTCCGTTCTTTTATAATATTTTAAAAACACGATGTGAAAGAAGGTTGATGATTGCTACTGCTTACAGAGACTTCTGGATTTATTTACTGGTTTAATTTGGAGCAGAATTTGGTCATTCAGGGCTCTTTGGGCATTGTGAAGTATACCCCAGAATGGGTTGTCTTTTCTCTGCTTCTGTTTTTCATCAGCACGTAGCTAAAGACCTGGTCTTTTGGCAGCTGTATCAGTGACAAAAATGAAATGTAAATCAAGAGTACCCAATAGATACTGTGAAATGAGCAATCTGAATATAAAGCCTTTAAACTTCGAGTCTTTTTGGTGTGCTGATCTAAAAACCCCATTCTGTACCTGTTAAACTGCATAGACAATGAAGGGAAATATTCAGTATTTTAGTTTCCAGTGAAGCCAATAACAGCCATGGGAGACTGAAAAAAGTCTATGAATACCTTACAAGATGAGGTCCTGATATTGCTAGTGATTATATTCTGCACATGGGTTCCAAATCCATAACAAAATCAGAAAGACATTTGTTTGAGATATTTATAGAGCGTCTATTTGCCTAACCATCTGTGCTCTGATTGAAGTATACACATGGTCCAGACTGAATAAAAACCATTTATATGGATTGGAATAGTAACTTTGACACTGTTACGTCTAAAGATTTTGCTCCTAGTTACTTTGCTGACCTGTTTACTTGCAAAGGCAAATTTTAAAACTGTAAAATCTGAAAGGTAGCATGAGGAAAGAGTATGACTAGTCTGTCCACTTCAAAAAGGCTTTGAAGTTAAGACATGCTGTTTGAACATTGCATGCCTTTCAAAACTGCTTCTTGCTTAGGGTCTGGATTAAGCTGGCTGCCTTCCTCAGTTGCTGAGTAGCTTTTGGGTTTATTTGTGAGGGTAAAAGTAGGAAGATGCTAAGGTATTTTGCTCTGCTTTCACTTCTCCCATATTTCTATTTCAAAATGAGAGTTATCCCTTTTTTGTTGTTCATGATGTTCACTACAAATATTAGCAGAACACAAGAAATGTAGCTCACTATAGCTTGGCATTATTTGCACTGAGAAACCTCACTGCGTTTATTCACTTTGCTTCCTTCAAGATTATTTTTTTCATGGATCAGTATGTTTTATGTTAAAAATGCCAAGATTAGGAGTCATAATGAAAAGAGGAAAAGCAGCAGGCTGTAATATGATTGATTAAAAAAAATGGTCACTTATCATTTATTGAGATTGTTCCTTAGGAATGATTATTGAACAGCAAGTTTTGGGAAGCTGGTTATACTTGTTCAAGATGGTAGGAAATTGAAGTTTCTGATATTGTTTCACAAGATTAATTTTCTTTAGTGATAACCTGGGGAATTCTTTAAATTACCTCATCTTAGTTGATGTAGCACCATCTGCCACATCTGCAAAGAAGATAATTATTTTCAGGAGCATCTGTGGGTTTTTTGATTAAGTCTTGAGTCATCGGGGTCAGTATTTTTGAATTATTCAACATAGGAAAGATGAAGCAATTGGTTTGCATTTTGGACAGTAATATATGATGTGTTATTATTATAGTTAGTGACATAAACCTCATAGCTATTTACTACAATCCTCTAATTTCCAGGAAATTTGTTTTTATTCTTTGTGAGTGCATATAGCTTATAGGAAAAAGATTGCCAGTTACAATTCATGAATCATTAAGACAGCACCTGGTGGCAAATGAGTGTGGAGACTTCTCTGTTAATAGAAATACTAAAGTGAAAATGGTGCTCTTAACACCAAATTGTAGGTCCAGGTTCCCAACTTCAGTTTCAAAAGCTGAATTATAGATTAGGATCTTTCACACCAAAAGAAAACTCCCAAAATGAATCATCCCTTAACAGAGATTGCTTGCTATGCCTGTGGCTTTCTGTGATACCTCCAAGTCAGATAAGTACATCTAATTCAGATCAGCATTCTCCATCACATACTAAGAAAGGGAGCCAAGCAAACTTGAGAACTGAGACCTGAAAACTTCAACAGCTTTCTTTATCTTGTAGTGAAAGGGCTCCAATCTGTGCCAGATGTCTTGAAAGTCCAGCACTTTGTGTAAGCTCTTAATGTGAAGTAACGAGCATAGTACATGAATGCAGAGCTATCACTTGATGATGAGCTGGCTACATTTCTGCAAGAGTTTCTTTCAGCTTCCTGCTATTGAGGAACTAATGAGAACCGGAAGCTTCTCAAAGACTGAATAGTTTTTCCCTGGAGTGACAATGAAAAATAGGTTTATATTACTGCTTTTGCTACAGAGTGAGGGCGGCAGAGCTGTATTGCCTGAGGAGGGTCTCTTAAGAAAACACCTATTGAAAATGAAAGCTTAGAAAGGGCGCCCATGGGATAAAGAATAGAGAAAACTTTGCCCTGAGAGTTGAGATAGTTGAAAAAGAGATGATTAAGTCCAAATCCGTGTTCTGTGTTGGAAGAAAGACCTGTACCCCTGAAGGTATCTGTGCAGGACCTCATACACTGCACCTCACTGAGTTATAGAAGACTCGCATTTGTGGTGTTGGATTCCTAGCCTGAAGAAGCACAGCTGATTGCTTGTTTTCCCATCAGCTGGCATGCACTGCTACAAATCTCCTTTGTGTGACACCTAGAGGGGTTCATGTACCTGACTGACCAGCAAGAGTGGCCAGGGGGGTTTCTCTGTGCTTCTTTTAGAAATTGTGTACCCATGAACTCAATAAGGAAAAGGCTGTGGAGTCTGAAACTGAATGTAGCTCTCCTATTTTAACACTTCTTTTTTAAAATTTTTCTGCTTTTCAGTGACTGAACCCTGACTGGTTGAAGCTGTTTGCAAGCGGTGGGAGCCCAGAGTTCCTGTCCCTGGCACAATTCAGGAGTTGAACTGCAGTGCAGCAGGAGAATAGGGGTTCTGCTCAGCAGTTACAGAACAGGAAATGTAAACCTAAGACTAAAAAGCTCTGAAGTGTTAAGAGATACTTGTAAATGCATTGTCCCTTGTCCTGTGAAACACAGTTGCTGATTTTTACTGTGCTTCAAGTAATCAGCTGGATGTGAAATACAACTCTGAGGACTGGGATAGGTAACAAGAGGACTTAGGTTTACCAAATTTTGGGAACACCAAAGGCAGTTGGGTTTCCTCTCTGCACTTCAGTCTAAGTGGGAGCCTTGTCTCATTTAAAACATTTAATGGCATTCTACATTTCTTTCAGTCATCATGTACTTTTAACAAGATTTTTTATATTTACAAATGAAAACTAGGCTTATTTTGAAAAGAACACAGATTTTAAAGGATTAAGAAGCTTTTACAGATCATTTCACTTTCCGCATGACTTGGAGGAGAGCTTTACTTCTGTATGGGACATGTCATGTGCTACCCCTTGCTGAAATACTGTCCAGAGATAGCACAGGTTTGTTGATACTCCAGAATGTCACTCTTTAACTACATTTTCCAGCTATGCTTCAATGTGCTATTCTACTTGTACTGTTTAATTAAGTTCCAAAGGAGGCCTTCAGGTAGCCAACTTGTTATTTTTGTTGCTGTTAAACTCAGCAACACTTGCACTGAAGTTCAGTTCCCTGCCCACAGTGGAGCTGAGAGCAAATAGTCATTAGCAGCCCATCCGCTCCTTGTAGGGTGAAGCAGTGGCAGAGCCACTCGGTCTTCCTCTCACTGAAGAGCAGGAGAAAACAACAGGCCTTGTACTTCAACCTGCAGGTCAGCCTTGATCTGTAATTTTCTATTAGATGGCAGAAGTGATGCATCTTATAAAAAGAGGCAGTGCACAGCTTCTGTGGGGAGTAGTGGGCTTTACTTTGTACAGAGGCTTCATCTCAATATGGACTTACCAAGGAGGATACTTATGTAAGATTTGACCATCTGAATATGAGGTTCCTACTTTAAATGAAGATAGAAAGCCAGAATTGACTTCATGTGTTTAATTTCCCTCATTCTGTTAAAGAACGTGGTATAAGGCCTATAAAATGCTAACTTGCTTTGGGAAATGCCTGAGAAGTTACTGCCCAGAAATGTTACTGTGTATCTATATCATCTGAGCAGGGATGCAGAATTTTGTACACAGGCAAAAGTCTTTTTTCTAAGTACAAATGATGCTGATATCTTCCAGAGTATTACATACTTTTCAAGTGAAGTCAGTTAACCCTCTGGTCTCGCTTGTGCATCTGTATTCAATCATCCCACGTGATTCATGATGCTTCCCCCCAGCTAGCAATTAGTAAGTGCTAAATTAGTTTTATAGTTTTTATTCACTCTTCTAATTCTGGCACATCTAGATACTTTTTAAAAATTATTATGGAATAGCACCACACACATCAGCAGAATTCTCTTTGACAAAGTTTTTTACCAGTGGGAATGCATATATTCATAGCTAGTCCTAAACAGCATCAAGTGAAATGTACATGCATGAATCTTTGAGGAAAAGGTAGCCTTAGTCATGCCTGACTGTGGATTTTGGGAAAAAAAAGTGAAAGTGGCCTCCTCTTAACATACTGATATATGTTCCAGTAAAGGTGACTGAGGAAAACGCATTTTAGGTTTGAGCATAGCGGGAAGTTGCACATGGTCTGTTACCCCATTGGAACCGATGAGAGATTATTACTCCAGCCATGGTAACCTGGTCAGTCTTTATGGGCCATCACAACATGTTCCACATATTCTCATAGGTGACTTGCAATAATTAAAAGCACTCTAGAGACCCAATCTGAGAAGCAGAACATAATCATGTAGGATGCTTTTTCCCAATATGTTTCTGGATAAATAGTCCTTTAGCATGTGTGGCCTTTAACTGTGATCATGTCATGACCAGAAGGAGAAGCTTCATTAATCTTGGACCAATGTGATTATTATACAATGGAAGATCTTAGAAGACTGGCCTGAACTATTCCAAAAGAAAAGTATGAGGGTTGGGTCTTGCCGTTTGTGCAAATAATTTGGCTGGGGGAACTTGTTTTTATGGTTTTGTACTTCACATCTGCACAGTGCCAAAGTAAACATACTTGTTGTGTACCACTCACAAAAGAGAATATCTGCACGACTTACCTTTGCTCCAAACCCAAAGTGTATTGAGCTATTCCATCTGGATTACAGAATAGAATACTACCTCTTCTGCTGTGTTTTTTACTTTTCAGTCACTACCCCTTTACTACCATCCTGGCAGGTAAAAACACAGCAAATATTTCTGTTGTTTACCAAGCTGAATGAATGCAGCAAATATTTCATTTGCTGCTCCAAGCTGCCTGCTTATGAAAACAAGCTAGTACCACTTTTTACAGTGGCATTCAGGACAGACAAGTCTGTTTACAGGCAGTTTATGCTTTCCTCTCATGTTCAAAAGACATCAGTCTGCTATTTCATATCTAAAGTGTTTAGCTCAGGACAGTCTTCCAAAAAGGGAAAATTAGCAATAAATGGACTGGTAACATCAGCAAGGAGGGTATAGACAGCTTCTTGAGTTCTGAGTTACATCTCTCTACTGACCTGTGTTTTGGTATTACTTGAGTTATTTATGTAGCTGAGTCACTGGAAAGGTTTTTGGAGGCTTGTTTCTTTTTTGTTCTTCAGCAACTTTGAATCTCCACTGATGCATGAAGTCCCAGAGCACCAAGGCAGCAGCACAGAAAGTTCTGCAAGCAGTTTGGGAAGCTCTGTCACAGCATGTAAGAAGGTAACTTTTAAGTTGATGTTATATTCAAAGTCCAATATATATATAGCTTTGCTTTTTAGCTTTCAGCTTTAGTGAGCAATACAAAATTTAAGTGATACTTAGAAAAGGTTTGATACAGAAAAATAACTTAGTAGGGCTGTTACGGTATATTGCAATTTTTGTCCGCCTGGTCTATACTTGTCTGGTCCCAAAATACGTTATACATATATGGGAGATAAACTCCCATTGAACATTTCTAATTTACCTCATTATCTGATATTTCATTATATGAAATAAAAGCAGTGCATAGCAGGAATACCTTCAGGACTGCTCTTCAATAAATGGCAAGTTTCTGGGACCCAGACAGAGCTTTGCTTTTCTCAGGTCAGTACAATGGAGGGTCCTTCATGAAAAAACTTTGACTGGAATGGTTTTTACAACAGGAGGTGATATAGACTGCTGTTACTGTTTCCTAAAACTAGGTTTATATGTACTAATTTAATTTAGGGCATGTGGGGGAAAAAAGGTGACGCCTGTGTGTATGTATGTCATTAGGAGGGATCGGATGTCATTTTGTGCTTGTAGCTAATTTCAGTACAACTGATAATACAAAGGTGAAGACCTTTTATTCCTCCTGCCTAGGACCTTGTTATGGCAGTACAGTCTGAGGGAAGGGGGCACTACCAGAGACTATTGAGGAAGACTGGCTGCCTTTCACCTCTCACTTTGCAATAAACCTCAGAGCTCTACTGTCTCCCACAGGCATAATTCTAGAGCTGAAAAATGCTACAGCATTTGTTTTAAACCTTCACATTTCATTCAGTCTTCCTATAATTCTGACTTTTAATAATATTTTCCATTTGGGTTTGAATTTTTTTGTTTGTTAGATTTACGTAAGAAGAGAGAAGGATAAAACATGTAGACGCTAAAGATTTATTTTCCTTATCCTGAAAACCACACACAGAAATTTTGTTAGATATAATATTATTGATGTAAAAATAGAACTCGATAACACAGATGTGTGTGCTGGGACTAGGCTTCTCCTTCTCACCCCAACATGGCTAAAAGATAAAGTGTCAATATTTCATTTGGTCAAAGGGTTCATTTGCAAGATAACACTTGATTTTTAAAAATGCTGCTGACTGTAATTGGAATCCTCATATAGACAGAAAATCTACTGTGTGGGAAAACATCTTAAATTTTCATTTAATCTCAGAGTAGTTTACGTAAGAGTGAAGGACAGTGGCACAGCACTAAGTGCCACCACTGCCTTTACAAGTGCTCCTGCTTGCTCATGATCAGAAGCATCACTCCCTAATTTTAAAGGGTAGCCTGTATGGTTGAGAGCTGCTTCACCTGTCCTATCCCATATATTTGAGCTGTTCATTGTAACATGAGTCGATTTTATGATTGTCAGCACACTAAAAGAAGTTACTCACTTCTGACAACACTTCTGAAAAACAGCAGGATTTTTTGGGCTTCTTTACACCATTGTCAGAGAAAGTGTTTACCTTTTGTGTGTGTGTGTGGAAAAGAATGAAGAATTCTCTTCTAAGCCTCTGTTAGGTGATTTTTAAGTTAGATTGCAATTGGTGGTGGAGTGAAATGCTGTGGGTTTCTGCTGCAAGGGAACAGTTTAAACAGTTGACTTGCAGGTTTGAGTAGTTATATTTGGCGTGAATGGCTCCTGTCAGGAACCATATGAGTTGTAGCCTGTTACTACACAGACCAACCTAAACGAATGCAGAAGATGTACCCCTGGATATCTTATTTTATTCTATATGTCCCACTTTCCTATCTTTTTTTGAAGAGTGGTAATTAACCAAAGCAATTAAGATGTTCAGTCACGAAGACGCAGATGTTTCGTTTGTGGAGCAGAGCCTTTTTAATGCTGTCTCGGTTATAGATATTTACTGTATTTTAATGTCTTGTGATCTAAATCAGGGAGCAGGAAGCTGTTACACTAAACTCATACACAGTATTTTCCTCTGGGAAAGAGTGACTTTTCTAATCCACACTCTGCTAGAGGCTGATTTAGTTCATTGATTCACAACACACTGAGTAATGCTGATGGCTGAGTCTCTAGATGAGAGTGGAAAACTTTTTTTGGAACCATGAATTACTGCTGATTTCACATTTAGTGCATGATGCAGATTCATCCTGAATTATTTTCTGAGTGTGATGATCCTGCTCCAAACCAGATATGCAGCAGTATAGTGTGTGCAGCTGTCACATGAGTATGGTCAATGAATCAAGTTCTGCTTTCAGTTGCTTTTCAGTTTTCAGCTGATAGCAAAAATCCTAATGATTTGTCAGTGGGACTGGCCCTGCACTTGTCTTAATTAAATAAGAATGAAGAGAAGTACAAGACAGGAGGAAGAAATTTTGGCAAATGATACTGTTTGCCTTAAAAGTGCAGGACTGCAGACTGACAGCTGAAAGAGAAGAGGGTTAGTTTTATTGTCATTTGGTACAGATCACTGTAGTATATTTTGAAAAAATGCTTAAATGCAAGAATGGCAATGGGAATATGCTGGTAGAGATACAGATCCGAAGAATACCAGTTCTCACATTGCTTATGATTAATTAACTAGCTATTTTAATTTAGATCAACTCCTTCAAGCTTATACACTTTTGATCATTGCAGTCATATATTATTTTGCTATAAGGATTTCAGTGTATTCCTTTAAAAGTATGAATATCCCATTAAGTTTTCATGCATATGCAAACTCCCACTATCTAAACACATGATACTATTTAACAGGAAGAATTGCCTTACAATAGCAAGAGGCTGTAAGAAATACTCCATTACTCTTACCATATGTGTGTCTTTGACCACAGTAATACTGCCTGTTACCAAAGAAATATGCCCAAAAGTTCACATGGCTTCTACAGATACATTTTTGCACAGCAGATGTGTGTAACCCAACCTGTGATCAGCATTGCAGGGTGGCCCAAATTCTCCTTCCTCCACAGAAGTACTAATGGGAGAGCTCTGAGCAATATGATGTCTATAATGGTGCTAATGCAAGAACTTTTGTTTCATGAGATGGAGTTTAAACTGATCCAAAGTTTACCCCTCACTCCAGCCATCACTGCCTCAAATGTCACCTCCATCTCCTGAGCACCACTCAGACCTGTGTAAAACCAGATGATGTGCAAGGAGGCCTCTGGCACATGTTCCTGCATTCCCCCATTCCCACAGCACTTTCTTTTTGGAGTAATTTCTGGAGCCTTTCCAGATGACTTTGAGGCAAGCTCTGTTCCTTAGATTGCGGACCTCTGCCAGCTTCTGCTGTGTGGACTCCAGTATATCTGATTTTGTTTTTCTCACCTGTTTTTTCAAATCCAAATTGCTGTAAATTATTCCCCCCAACCTCCAGTATTAAAAATGCTATGCATATTCACCCTTCTTCACGTTTCTGGATACATTCTCAAGTGTGTGTGCAGAACTACTTAGGCCCAGATAAAACGTAATCCTACTAATGTTGTTCATCTGCTTGAGGTTACTTAAAAATCACATGCTGTCCAAAACTTCCATGTAATAATTTCTACCCTTGACTTCAAAGTCTACTATGAAAAGCTGCATACAAAAAATTAAATGCAATATAAAGCCTTGGAACTCAAAAACCAGCCTGGAGTGACTCAGGCTTGGCAACCATGACCTGACCTGACCAAAACATTTTTTCAGGAGAGTTATTTCTTCTCCTGCTGCTTTACTAGTATTTCCTTCCTGATAAAAACATCCTCTGAAAGAAAGATAAAGCTACCAAGGGTCATTTAACATCCCACAGGAGACAAAGCAGTAGAAGTGTGGACTGCCCAGCTCATTTCATGGGTTTGTCATGTACAATATAGATCTGCTGTGATCGAGCTGTTCTGAAATGCACGCCAAGTTCTTCTGAGACAAAGACAAGCAGCACCAAGGATATCTGCAGCTTGTTTCTACATGATAAATTTCCGTCTATCACAGTTTCTCAGAAACTATCTGAGTTTTGGGAGAGAAAGATCTAAAGTGATTAAAGCTGAAGACAAATTCACTGTGATTTTAAGGAAATGGAACAAGATTGCTTGTTACAGCAAAAGCTGTTTGAGATAAAGAGAACTGTTTCCTGTGTGTGCAAAATTATGTTTTAACAGGTAATTAGAACTTCAGCCTTTAAGGATGAGAATATCTAGAATCAGATTAAGTCTTAAATCTCATATATATATATGTGTGTATGTGTGTGTTTTTATATATATTCAATTCTGTATGTCTTCATAAAGCCTCAGAGGATGTTAGTTTTTCAGAAAGAGGAAAAGAAAGCCCAATTCATCCAGTTCATAATGCTTAAAGATTTCCTTAACAAAAACCAAACCCACACAACAGTTTATTACACTAACAGGAAATTGTTTCTTTGGGATGTGGAGTATATTATTTTCCCCATCTAGTCTCAGAGTTAGTTATGATGGCAGGAATCTTTTTGCACTGAGACGGAAGGCTATAACATTTATTGAGTTCAGAGTCATTGCACTGGTAAACAAGATTAGCTAGCAGCCCCCAAGAAGATGCTGGTGTTCATGAGAAGCATTCATGAGCCTTTGGCATACTAAGAACAAAGTCTTTGGGCACAATACTTCCTCTGAGTATTTTGTGAACCATAAATTTGTATTCTAAAGCTCTTTGGAAGAAAACCCCTAGCAGGGCTGTTGTATTGAGAAACAACAACAAAGGTGGAAAGTCCCTGTGGAGGGCACCAAAAAAAGGGCACTGAAGCAGGCCAAGCTCAGGGGCTTGTTCCCTACTACCTCCTCATCCCTCTGCTGCTGACTTTTATTCAGGAATCAATATAAGTATGATACAGGGAGTGAAATATTAACTGTGTAAGTGACTTTTTACCAGAAATATAAAAATTACAGTGGGTGTGGGTGGTAATAAGCTTGCTTCTGTGGTGCTCCCAAGTGTTAGAAAACTGTGTCACCTGGCCAAATCAGCTTTCTACGGTCATTAATCTTCCCTGAGAAGTGAGAAGGCCTCAAAAGTTATTCTCACTTCTCTTCCTAAGGAAGGGATCTAGGCTTAGAGATCAAGTGTCGTTGAAGTAGGACAAATATGTGTCAATACAAAACATGCAGTCAGGTGAAGGAAAGTACTGTAGATAGATTTTTCCCCCCCAGGTATAGCAACAAATTTATATTTTTAAATATCATTATTAAAATAAAAGTCTGAAAACTAGAGTACAGTCTATTTCCATGTAATACAAGACTTGCAGGAAGTACAAGTAAAATATACATTTGTTTTACAAACATACTTCTTAACATTGCTGCCTGGGGAACATGATAAGCCATAGAAAACATTCTGGAAGTAGCATCAATGGTGCAGCAATATTTTTCCTGCTATTCCCTAGATGTTTTAAAGATCCTGATGGTCCCTCTTTTTCATGGTAGAATATTAGTACAGAGGCAGAAAGTAAAGAATTCAGTTTAATCTAAGCATCAGGTTTGCAAACTGGCTTTGCCTCTTTAAAGTCTCCAGCTATCTGTAGCCCCATTTTGGCTTTGAGCAGAGGCTGTGGCGCAAGCTGTAGGGCTGAGTCAACACAGATTAAACCCAAAGTCTTGGTCTCAGGGTGCTGAGTGACCTAAGGACTCACTACAGAAAGTCCAAAGTACTTCAGTTTCTCAGAAAACAGAAAGACTTGTTTAAGAAGAAGGAGTTTGGAGCCTTGGAAGTCCCAGAAATTAGGCTGCTGGCAGAGTGAATAGTACTGATCTACTGTGGAGAGAAATACAGTCAGTCATAAAGGCTGCAAGTTTGTGTACTCTGATGTAATTGAATAATTAGTTTTCCCAACATCTCTGTTTATCATTTTAACACAGAACAAAACTCATAGCAATATTTTCCAGTAAAAATATTGAGCTTAGGCATTTCCTTCAAGCATCAAGCATCTATCTCCAAGGACTCTCAGTTATGAAAGAAAACAGGCTAATACTTTAGGGGATATATAAGTGATTTGACTTAAGGTGCAGTAACTGGACGGGTCCAAACCAAACCATCTTGTCCATCTTGCTCCCCCCACACCCCCAAATTTTGTCAGCAAAATTTCTGTTGACTTACTGCAATAGGGTTCAGGCCTCCAAAGCACAATAGGGCTCAGAAAAATTTGTAATGATTTTAACTATTTTTAACTTTTTTAACAGATTCTCTGCAGTAACAGTCTGCTAGAATCAACAGACTACTGGCTGCAGAATCAGAGGACACCATGCCAAATTGGCTTTCTAGAAGACAAGTCAGAAAGCAACTGTGCCTCAGTAAGTACTCACTGCCATCTCCTCTGGAGAAAAGTTCCTTGAGAGCTATATGGGTGGGGTGCGGGGCTGACAACAGTACATGTTAAACTAAAAAGTCTGTAATTTTCACCTTTCTTTTAAAAGCAAACATACAAACTAAAAATACAGATTTCTATACAGAGCACATTAATAAAAATTACTGTAGAGGTTTCCCCACATTTGGCTTTCAGATTTTGCTGGCTTTCTGTATTT
Source organism: Corvus kubaryi (assembly GCF_017639235.1). NCBI lineage: Eukaryota > Metazoa > Chordata > Aves > Passeriformes > Corvidae > Corvus > Corvus kubaryi. The sequence continues at coordinate 5,737,437 of NW_024581136.1, read as the reverse complement.
TTTAATGTTCATAATCTGCAACTCACAAGAGAGAAAAGTAAGCCAAAGAGAAAAGTATTCCAAACCGTAACTAGTTAAGTGACAGGTTGGAAAGAGAAGATGTTTAAAAGGCTGCTCAATCTTCCTGAAGGCAGAGAGACACAATTAAAGAGAAAAAACTCTTTCCATATTAGATGAGGAAAAGCTGCTGAAGAACTCAAACAGAATTATTTTGCACTTGAAATTAAATTTAAATCTCATTATTGTGGGTTATAATGCAATTAAGATCAGCTTTTGTTTAACAATGTGCATGAAGAAATAGGAGTTATGTTGCTTTACAAACTATCTACATGAAATTGAATTTATTAGTTTTTTACTTGATGAAGGACTCAGAAGAGCACATCTTTACTTATTCTATTTGAATGCTATTCCTTGGTCTCAGTGAGCAAAGAAGGGCTTTAGAAAAGATCAGTTTTATCTCAGGTAAAAGGTCTCCAGCACTACTTGTGCTGCGCACAACCTAAAGACCAGCTGAGGGCTCTCATGGAGTCTGCTGGGATTCCCTCAAGGACACAGACATTCAGCTCCAGCTGATGAACCCAGCCTGCTGCTGCCAGGAACCTGAATCTCCATCCCATGGAGGCGATGGCCAGAGGCTTTGCATCCTGCCTGAGGTGATGCAGAATGCCTGAGAGCAGCAGGAGTGGCACAGCAGTGTCATTGCAGTTGTGAAATTTAGGAATATGGTTAAAGGTTATTGGGCTCACTTCAGTCATACTGAGCACTGGTCTATCAGTTTCCACAAGACAGAGTGAGCAAAATACATAACCTAATCCCAGTGTGCAAGTGAGCAACCTTACAAGGTGAGAACCTGAACACATTCTTAACCAAAGCAGGTTCACTGGGCAGATAATCAGTGGTATCCTTGTTGTTTGATATAGGAAGGGATTAATTTTAATGCAAAACATATTGACCACAGTCACTTAATTTTACTATTTAGTATTTAATATCCTAAAAAAAAAGGCTTATTTTCTCAGAGGAAATTATTATTTCATATAATAATATAAAAATTAATTATGGCTTGCTTTTTGACCAGTTGAGCTTTGACTTTTTGCTTATTTTTCCAGAGGATCTTAGAAGAAATTATATCTATCTCTGATAGGCTGGACATACCAAGCAAAGATAATTTGTTATAGAAAGATTATGTCATTGCTACCCTCCTTATTTCAGGCAACATTGTCTGATTTTGCCATGCTGTCTACTTTAAAAGGTTAAACTACCTCAAAGAGCTTTTTCCTCTACACCAATATTATAAGTGGATTTTTTCCTCTTAGGAGGATATTTGTCTATTTGCTAAACTTTTCATTAAATTACTTCAATTAACAATGGTACAGTTTAGCAGCAGTTTACCACTGAGATTAGAATACATAGTTTCCTGCTAATATAATCAGGTAGTACTTTAAAAGTAGTTTAATTATGGAAGTCTTGTTTTGTTTGTTTCTACTGAATGAGAACTTAAACAAAATCCACCTAATAGAAAAAAATACATGGATTTGTGAGACATAATCACGTATAAAGTTCACACAGTGATTTATAAATGCAGTTAAAATTTCTGTAGTGTGACATTCTTCTTACCCCATGGAGAGACCTCCTAAAATAAATGTAATTTCACATAAAAATATATTCTTTTGCTAACTACACTATTGCCAGCTTTGTTTCTCTGGACCTACAACAAATGTTTCCTGCTTTGGACATGCTTTTAAGAAGACCTTATTTGAAAAGAAAAAACTGGTAGATACTTTGTCCCTACCTTCTCTCCAAAGATCTAGATCTGGATTAATTACCAGTGCTGAGTATTTGTGGTTGGCTTATGTTAGTACAAGTTAAGATATTTAAATTCTTGCTTGATTACATGATTTATAGTTTCTTCTAGCATTGAACTCTGCTAAAGCACGATCTCTTCATCTTCCACGCTGAAATGTCAATTATGACTTTATCTTAGCAGTTGCTAAGATTTAACACTTTTCTTCACAATGCTTTTACAGCATCTCCATGATTAAGGTGGCATCGCCACACTGCTAAAGATGTAGCTTAATTGTCTTTTAGGAATTCTTAATGAAAACAGTAATGAAACTATTATTTAGGAAAAAAGTAGGATACAAAACTAAATGTAGAAAAAAAAAAAAAAGGTGGTATAGTCCTGCAAGATATTTGGCATTCATTTGGTTCAAGATGCTTATATTATAAGTGAATTTTCCAGAAATTCTCTGGCCTTTCATGGTCCAGGCCAACAACATGTAGAAAAGCCATTAGAAATTATATATGCACTGGAAAAAAAAAATTCTCTCAAAATGGGCCCAGGTTCCAATGATCTCCCCGCAAAATCATCGTGCCCCATCGCTCTTTGCATGACCATCTTGTCCCAACACAGAGGCTGGGAGACAGACATTCCCACTCCACACAGCCTAACAAGGAATTGTCCTTGAGGACCACTGATGTAGGAAGGTAGACCCTTCCCGTCCCAAGCAGTGTGCCTTTGTGGGAGGGGCAGTGGATTTCCAGACTGGCAGAAATCCTGCAGACTTCTTGTCAAATATCCTGGAGAAGCAGAAACATGAACTTTACACCCCTAAATGGCAGTGATAGGTATGGAAAGTGGAAAATACCTGGTTTTCAATTAAAACAAAACACTAAGAAACAGTGCTCATTTCTTACTTTAGCATAACAAGATAATGCTTTTTTAAAGAGATGTGACAAGGGCTCATTTTAAATTGTTTTGTATTTCCTTAAAGCTGAGGAAAAAAACTGGCTTTGCAGGCAGATGGATGAGAGAACAGTTTCAATAAAGTGTTAAAGGTTTGAAACATTCTTGAAATAGTCCAGCAACTTTTCCATTTGCAAGTTCTCCTACTCTGTGACTACATAAATGCTCACTCCAGAATGCTTCATACAGGGATGCCTGTAATGTAGGCTGTATGCATAGACATAGGCAGTTGTATATGGTTAGGTCCAGCTCAAGGAAGCAGCAGGAGCACATGGCCAGAGCAGAAGGAAAGGACAAAGACAGCAGCCCAAACTTCACTCAAATTCAGTCATGGTAAAACACCCTCTCATCTAATTGTTGGCTGTTTTTCTGTGCCCCTGTGCCACTTTTTCTGGATGTGGTCTGATGATAATGGTGGAAGCACAAAGGAGAGTGGAGGACAACATGACTGAGGGAGTGGGACAGTGGAAGCAGCAACAACCACTGAGTGGGCTTACGCCACATGGAAAAACCCAAACCATCTGCATCCATGAAGGAGGGGGAATTGCAGTTTAGGGTTGTAAACTGGTTCATTGAGTGCAGGAGAACATACCCAGTCTAGGAGACAAATGAGCATTTCAAAGAAGGGAAGCAGTGCTTACATTAGTGAAGTGGCAAGTGAGAGAGAAACCAGCTTGTTACCAAAGCAAATAGGTGATGTTATGATGGATCACATTGTCTGTGATCTCTCTGTTAACTGACATAGTGAAGAACGTAATTTTGCTATCATAATAGCTGGATTTTCAGAACTGGCTGCTTGCCTTGCAACTGCATGGCTTTGCTGTCCTAAGCAGGTATTTCAGCATTATCACTTTCATTGCAGTTTAGCCATCAAGCTTTTAAACATCTTCAGGAGGAGGTTAAGGATTCCATTATGTACTAATTTGAGCTGGTCAAATCAGGACTTCTGTGATCTCACCTCCTCCTCCAGCTCCTGCTTCATTTACTGCCCTGGCATTTGTACAAATGTGCAGTAAATCAATTCAGAGAGAAAAGTAACTATGAAATTAAGCAATTAGTTTTTCTAGCCAATTCTTCCTTGAATCATCTCACCATATTGTCAGATAAATGCCAGTTCTCACTCAAGGGATGGAACAAAAACATCCAGGAAACAGTTCTCACAAATTAATTCAAACTGCATGATAACGTATGCAGAAAGGAAAAATCCTTGGCAAGGTGTATTTTGAGGGAAAAAAGGACAGCAGCTTTCACTTGAATTAAAGTAGATTATGAGTGGTTTTCATTCTTTTCTTCACCCAAGTCTTTTTCAAGATAAGGCACTACATATCTTTGGATGTTTAGGTACAAATATACAGATTCATCTTTTACATCAGTCTTTGAAACTAGATTACTTCCAGATAACTGTCTCACAATAGCGCAGACACCGTGTCAGGGACATTTTCTATCCCTTAGGAAGGGTCCCTGTATCCAATACGTTCTTCAGAGTGTCCAAAGAATGAGAGCATGCCCTCTGAGTGAAGGTGTAGTCTTACAGGAGCTCAGAAAAAAGGATTATTCCCAGGACTGGTAGTAGTCAACAAAGCTCTTTACACAGGCAAATTCAGAAGTGCAATCTTGAATCCCAAAGGAGGAGATGTTTGTTTGTTTGTTGGCTTTTTTTAAAACAAAGCCATGTGTGTTCTTGAATAGTGACCGTGCACAGCTGAAACAAGTGCTTTGTTTTATTGTGTTTGAATGAAGTTTTACATTTGCTAGCAAACATAACAAAGCCCTGTTTTTCTTTCTAAAACCACCAGACCTACGTACTGAGACCTTTTCCCTCCCTCATGAGATTGCTTGCACACCTCAGCACTATGTCACAGACAGGGAATTACAAGGGTGTTTATTTTACCTTTCGCTCCATAATTACTCAACCATCTTCAGGAACAGCATTGTCTCTTTCAGAAATCAGAATCCATCCGTTGCTTTCCAGATCTAAACCATAATTACTGGAGATATTTTTAGGTTTAAGTCTCATCTTCCTATTCAGTTTGACGATACCTTAATTACATCCTGACAAGGTGCAGGAATCAACAGCGGCAGGCTAAATTGTGGCGTTGAGTTGTAGTCCTTTCTAAGGCATGTGTGGGTGTTCATGCTGCTGTGGTAAGGAATTGTACCTTCCAGAGAGCCCCTCTCTGGCTTGCACAGGGAAATAAAAACCCTCCTCTTCACCAGTTGCTCTCTGCTTTATGGAGCCCAGTGCAGGCAGACTGAGCACTTGTTGAAAAGACCACTGAAAGAATTACTTAAATAATCTGTAAAATATGGTTCACTTTCTGCTCTTGTACATACTTGGCTCTGAAAAAGATATCTTCACATATGAGCTAATGTTAAGACAGAATTTAAATATGCCCTTAAAGGGTTGTATTTCCACATTTTCAGTGCCACACGTTTATCATACAGCAGTCAAAACCTGCCTCATGAATTTCAGAGTGTGAAAGATTGACAATGGATTTTCTTCTCTTTCCTGTCACTTCAGACTTGAGACACTCTTTAATCTTCTGTCTAGATCTGCTATCTTCTTGCTTCTGTGAGAGTCTCATACTGCCATGGTTTTCTCTCTGTGCTTAAGAGAAGCAGATGCTTAACCTTACTCTGACAAAGCTATAAATAAACACTGGGAGGATCGAGCATGGCATTGCAGCTGTAACCTCTCCAGCATTCCACTCTGTCATATTCTCAGTGCCTCCATGACCTGCTTTATCAAGAAATGGGATTCTTGTGCTACCTCCAGAGTGGACATCTGTGACTGCTGCTGCTGTTATAACCACAGGCTCCCTCTAACATGAATTGCAGGCTGAGGTTCACAGAAATTTTTTAAACATCAAGTATACAGGGCACTGGAGAGAGTAGATGGTGCCTGTGGCATAAATATTTATTGGAAATATTTTCTCTAAGTCATAAGTGGCAATTAATTACATCAAACCCAAAGGAATAAGCTTTAATAGGAAGAAAACATTCACAGCTGGTTTTGAAGCAATGGATTATGAAGAGATAACTCAGGAAGATTCATTAAAGCAGTCCGGTCATTAAAATAGGGATAGTCTCTAAAATATCAAGAACCATAAATCTACCAAGTCATTCTTCTGAAGAATAATTTGGACTAAATTTCAGACACATTACTGTAAAAATGCTGGAAGGAGAGCAGTATAACACATCCTTCCGACAACATACAAGGTGTACCTAAAAAGGGAATTGTGGCTGGGCTGGGGAGACAAGGGAAATTGATGTCAGGACCTTGTTTAAGGTGAACTTGAGTGACTCACAGCAGATGCACTGAGTTGTCTGCTTTTGGAAACACTCCATTAGGGCCTGCAAGAAGAGTGTTTGGAAACCTCATCTCATGTTAGATAGCAGCTGGGCAGCTCACAGGAGAGATTTTTACGTGAAAACTGAAAGGAGTAATGTGGCTTTTGTGGCTGTCCCAATGAAAATATAGGGTAAGAATAGGAAAAATACTTCCTCCACTCACAGCTAGAGATGGAAATTGCCTGTCTCTAATCATGCAAAGGACCACACAACAGAAGGAAGGCTTAAATTGATTTCAAGCTGATGTTTCCCCAACCTGCCTTGCATTCTGTTGTAATCTTGGGCAGAGAAACTGTCAGTAGAATGACATGGTCCTGCTTTGACACAAATGGATTTTCTGATGGTAGCCTGATCTGACTTTGGTGAGATAAGGAAGGTAACACTGTATACCACTGAGGGATACCTGTCATGAAGCCTTTTGAGTTATTTGTGGTGCAGAAGATGTGCCTGAGCTGCTTCATACTCTGAGGTTACCACTGTGTGCTGGGCTGGAGGTAATTTTCTTCACAGTGGCCGGTGTGGGGCTGTGTTCTGGATTTGTGCTGAACACAAAGTTGATAATATAGAGATGCTTTTACTATTCCTGAGCAGGGCTTGCACAGAATCAAGGCTTTTTCCCTTGTACTGTACCCACCAGTGATTTCACTGGGGTGCACAGCAACCTGGCACAGCAGACCCCAGCTGGCCCAAAGGATATTCCATAGATGTGACATCGTGCTCAGCATATAAAGCAGGGGGGACAAGGAGAAAAGGGGGGACAGAAATCCTCCTACCTGTATAATACTGCTGCCTCACATTTTCATTCATGTAAATCCTTTTGCAAGCAGCTACAGGGCATATCTAGTACTTCCAAACTAATATTTTAATTTCTACATTTCACAGCTGGTTCCTCTGCCAGAATCATTTTGGCAAGCATGGAAATTAATGCGAGACAAGCATTGCATCCAAATGCTAATGGATGATTAGCTCTGTCTTCCAGATTTTTTTTTAATTCTGAGTCACTATCAGGCTACTTCAAACACCTCATATAAGGCATATTCCAGCTCAAGACCCTTTTTAACCATTTAAATATAAAAGGTCAGATTTTACTGTGCACGGAGGAGAGAGCTACATCTCTTATACCATTCCCAGTCTCCTATCTACTAAAAATTTGCACTCTGCATATTAGTGATAACTGCTAATAACTCCAAAAAGAAGTGATGAGAGCCGGTGGCAGTGAAAATAAGTTACCAGAATTTGTTCAGTGGAGGAAAGGAAATTGTAATCTAAAAACAAATACCTGCAACAGAAAAGCAACAACTGGTAATTTTCAGTTTCCTTATTTCTTATGATATTGCAGATCTTCACAAAAAGATGTCAATCCTTAAAGCACTATATCCTATATACACTATATATACTTCTTCAGTAGATATTTATCTTATGCTCAAGGAGTCACTTGGAAATTACCCAATTTCATTCTTCCATCCCGAGACAGCACACCAATTCAGTAGCAAGGCATGAAACAAAATCCTGCCTGCTTCCCAAAACTACTCCGAAGTGGAGTAATAGGAGGCAAAATAATAGTAATGATAAAAAAAAAGGTGGGAGAAGACTCTGAAGGAACGCACTGAAGAATATTACCTGAAACCCACACATTTCAGCTAGTAGTTTGTTAATGTTTGAGATCTCTCTTTCCCAGAAATCACAGGAAAGTGTCTTTTCCATTACATGCTTTGTAATGAAGGTGTCACAAGCCTCACTGCCCTGCATGAAGGCCTTTTAAAGCCTGCTATAAAACCAGAAGGAAGATGAATGAAGATGACATGTTGGGCATTATGAAACCGTATGCTAAAGAAAGCTACGTGTGCACATTCCTGCTTGAGATAATCCTCATTTCCTCTTAATTAGTGTCTGTATGTGACTGCACAGTTATACCTTTAAATAGGTGAGAAGTCTGTGAGTGGGTGCAGGAACTGTGTGCCCTCAGGCAGGGTGTCTAATTGCCTCTGCTCCAGCTGAGGCTGCTGCTGGCTGTGGCAACAGAGCTCGTCCTGAGTGAAACGAGCAGTTGTTTATCACACAGATAAACACAGAAGCCCCATGATAGTGTGAGAACTTGAACATACCAGGGTGGAAGTTCTGCACAGCTTTGTGCTCTTAGCATGGAACCTTAGCTTCCACTGTAGGTTGCACCTAACTGCAGCTGAGTATTTTGCCACAGGTATTCTCTTATCCAGAGAGCTTGTCTCAGGACCTTGTGTAGACAAAGGGTGTGTCCACATGCCCTGTGAGCTGAAAGATGTGCTACAGCTGTCCACACAACATCCGTAAGTTAGAGAACAGACAAATCACACCACACATTTCAGTGTCACTGAAATGACCAAAAACACCACTCCTTACATTATTGCAGGAAATCTCAGGCTGAGATTTCCAGCTCCTTTTCCAAAAAGATCCAATCCAATCATCAAGTAGATGCCAAGGTTTCTCATCTCTTTTGTCCTCTGCAAAGAGACTGGGAACTACAGAAACCCTGGCTTTAATCATCACTATAGGAGTTCCCAGACTCCTTTCTGTGATATGAGTCTGGACCTACGGATTTAAAATGGCCATGAAGAACGCAGATGTTGTCTGCTTTCTTCAAGGTAGAAGCTTATCTAGGGAAAGAAGTTCAGACCAGATAACCTTTCTAATTCCCAGCTTTACTATTTCAGATACAAGAAATTGAAAGCTAGGAGATTCTTAGTTTATTCCAGGCTTTTGTTCTAAACCCCTCAGAAGTGTTACTCAGGTATTTTTTTCTCCAAGCGCGTATGCAACTAAGTATGTGGAACAAACAACTAAGTTTTTCAAATTGCAGAGTTCAGAAATGGTAATGATAAAGCTAATAATCCAACTGACTCATGGACAGATCTTTATTTCTGTCAGCTGCCATGTAATTTAGAAGAAAAACATCTCTGATTTCAGCAGCTCTGCGGTTCTGGCTCTCAGAATGCAGAGCTTCTGAGAGTGGATGAGTGTGCAGAAGTACAGGTACTTCTGCCTGACTCACAAGGATGGATTCAGTAATTCTGATGTGATGGCCACATTCTCTAGACTGCAGCAGATGTTTGACTGAGATACTCCATGCTCTTTTTAACTGACAGTATGCAAATGTTGGTAGTCGCATTTTTTAGGTCATTTTTTCTAAGTATATGGAAAAAAATTAGTATCAAATCCACCAAAATTAGTTTTCCCAGTTGAAATCACTTTATTTACTATGAGTAGTTTAAAGAACTTCCCGATTTGCTTCTTAAAGTTTGGTTGGGTGAGCTAAGTCCTTCCAGATCCACACATCCACCCTGCACCCTTTTTCTTTTTATTTCCCTTGAAGTACTTGAAGGACTCTGTGAGAGGAAATTATTTAGCTTTACTATTTCATATTGGATTCTGGAACTCAGTAAAAGAAGACCTCAGCTGGGGAAAGACCTAAATCTGTCCAAAAATACATGTAATTAGGCAAAACATTGTCCCAAAGCAGCTGTGGGTTTGTGTGAATAAAAATAGTTGGACAAACTAGTTGAATTAGATTTTAACTAGTTAGATTAATTTTTTTTTTTTAAGAATCAAGAGAGTACCTAGCATTACAGCCTCAGTAAAGATGCATAATTAGAGTTTCTGATTACCTGTTTGCCAACAGAAATAATTCCAGGCTCAAGTGAAATAGTCACTTTTAACCTTACTGGATGATATCTGTCTAATCTGACAATAGGCCAGAGGTTCCAGAGCTAGAGTTCCTACAGGTTGCATGAATGCAGCTGGGAAATTGTAAGAGTGTGAACTCAAACCTTCCCTACACAATGGAGGAACCAGACACAGCCACACTTTATTAAAGTCTGCTGAGGGGAAAGCAGCAGTCAGAGCTTACACCTCAACCTACTGAAAAGTTAACCTTAAGATGTTAATACACAGATAAGCAGACTTTTCTAATCTCAGCACTCACACAGCCAGTCAGACAGCCAGCTGTTTTCCAGACTGATTCATAAGCAGAAGAACCTGTACTATTCCTTCTTTTTCAAGTAATCTTGCTGCTTCAGAGCTCTGCCTATTTATAACCTGTCTAACAGCTGGGGCAGAGTTGCCCTGCAATTTGTACAGCATGCATGAGCAGACAGATGTTGTGTAAGTCTACTGCAGCAGAAACAGAGGTCAGTCCCAAAAGGTTTGGTTAATAATGACTGAAACCATCACTGTCACCAAACCATATCCATCACAAAGCTGTAATTTCTGTTGCTTGTAAAAGTGGTCAGCAGTAGCTGGGTATTTGGAGTGCTGAATGCAAATTCTGTGAAAGAAAGGATAAAACATTCCTTCTCAAGGGGGGAAAACACGATGCTCTTGGTTTAAAAATTTAATTTTATGACCCAGGAAGCAAGAAGAAGAAGTGGGGCCAGGATGGGCCTGGTGAAGAAAAGGAAGAACTGAGGAAATTATCCAGATCAGTTAGATGTCACTGTTGTACCAAGAAATGGCCAGAATCACGACATAAGTGCAAGGAGAAAATAGAACTATTTTATTAAATACAAGCTAGGTTATATACCTTTGTATGTAAGAGAGCATGATATGATTGGTCGCTTGTCCAGCCACCCCGTAAAAGGATTGGCTGAGGTTCTCTAACACCCATTCAAAATATTTTCTCTAGTGTACCATAACAAGACCGTGCAGGTGCAAGATAGAGAGTTAGTTTACAAAATGGTCTTTCACTGTTTCTCAGCTAAAGCATGAGAAAGGAAAACTTCACAAAATGCTTCAGCAGCTGGAAGATTCCTCTGCTCCTGCTGTTCAGTATCCACAGTTAGATTTTACAATCCTAATTTCTTACAGTGTATAATGGTGCATATTTATCGTATGACTGAGCTCAGTCAAAACCCATCATCAGACCTGTGTGCTTCCTTCCTTAATTCTCACCCCATTCTCTGAAAAGCAGAGAGAACTTACAGAATGGTCTGCTTTTAGTAAAGAATTTTATAATCAGAGGAGAAAAGGAGCCTGTTTTTAATCTAGAGACAGCAGTTTCTGATCCACTGGATACAGTCCTGAAATCCCTTCACAGAAAGCTTTGAGTAGAGATTTATCAGAAAGAGTTTCGTAAGGTGTGACAGCCATGGAGCTGCTGGTTTTTCCTGCTGCCCTGCAAAATGCCATCTCCCCATTCCTTCTTCTGCCACTGTAGTCCAGAACAAAAGGCACCTAAGCCTGGGAGACTGCAAAACACAGCAGACCTGCCCCACTGTGTGAAAAACAGAACAAAAATGAGATACATGGTCTGAGTTCTTATGCATACTAACATTTTATTTAAAAAGATAGTGGGGGGAACATACTGGATATTATAATGAAGTGATAAGCACTGTTAGAGTCATAGAGGCAAGTAAGAAAGAACTAGCTCAGTTTAAAAAACCAAAACCAAATACACTGTTCCAGATATTGGTGTTTTAGCACCTAATCTGACAGCCTGTATGTGGCTGCAGAGTGCACAATTGACTCTTTCTATCCTCTGATCGACATGCTTACACCTTGGTAATACCTGCTCGTTCAGACAGCCCAGAGACCTGGAGCAGGTTGAACTTGAGTCTGATCATTCTGTCATAGTCACTGCTATGGAGTATTTTCACTTGACATCTTTAGCAAAATTATTTGCATTTTTTAATTAGGCTTAACCACATTCACTTCCTCATCTTTCTCAAGTACTGAAAAATCCTGTAGAGCACCACAGAACAGTTTGCTGTGCACAGATAAGCAGAATGGATTTAAGTACTTAAAATGCTTTAATCTCATTTTGTGCTTCTACACGACATACAAATGTCTTTGTGAAAAATAATTGATTTTTATAGTAGGTTAGAGCAATGCTGTACCAAATAAAAGTATCTAGGTGTGTTAAAGAAAACAGTAAGCAAATACTCAACTGTCCCAGAAATCTGAGCGTTCCTTTACTAATGTATCATCAATGTTCTCTTCTCTGTAAATCAAATATCATCATAATTTCCTGCTTCAGTTGCTTATAGGATAAAAGAATTCATCTGTTTGGCTTTGTAGACTGCAGGCAGTTATATTTCTTGGCTTACCAAAACTAGTCTGGGCAGACACTGCCAAGACAATCAGAATTTGGGGCTGCAGGGAGTTGGTCTTTCACCTTGGTTTCATTGTTAAATAGCTTATTTTTCCAAACCATTGAATATTTTATATTTTTTGGTGCATTTGGGACATTATTCTTAGCCAGTGATGGTTTCAGTCATTTTAAGCAAAACCTTCTGGGACTGACCTCTGTTTCTGCTGAGTTTGGCCTATAGTTAACCACAACAGTTAAAATTTTATTGCATCATTGCATTTTGTTAATTTGAAGTTTGAACATTTTCTATGAAATCTTTTCCCTGGAAATGTCTAAATTTTCAAAGTAGTGTATTATAAAGGTTTATCTTTTTCTTTCTGGAGCAGCCTGGTCACTGACATATTGCTCCAGACTGTGCTTGTATTTCAGTAACAGGCCTGCCCTGCTGAGAAGGAGGTCAGAGGATGCAGGAAAAGGATGAGGTGCAGGACTGGCTTCTGAGCAACCCACAAACAGATTTCAAGTTACTACTTATTATTTTGCTCATGAAAAAATCCTCCTTTAAAATACCACCTCCTGCAAGGGTCTGATGGAACCATAATTTTTCCATACCAACAATTTTCAAATACAGGAAATGGAAAAAGTCAAGATCAACTTGAACAAAGCTAAATGATGGTATCAATTATGGTTTATTGGTTTATATTTATCATTTTTTTATTTGGACTAGCCTTGAAATCAGATTTGTTAACTGTCACAGTCATATTATCTAGTCCTCTGAGATTCTACTTAACATTTAAATGGTATGGAAAGAAAAAAAATAAATAAGCATAATAAGACCTATTAAAAAAAAGAAGATTAATGCAGGCATATAAGATTTACAGAAATGTACATTGACTCTGTAGTCTTGCAGTTATACTTTCTATTCATTCTGCAGTAAAAACTCCTTTTGATGCCAGTCTATAAATTAAAATGGTGACAGAGAAAAAAAAATTAACTTTGTAATGGTAATGAGAGACAAGCAAAGGGTAGAAATATTAGGCTGGATATTGCTCCTGGCCTTGATGTGTGCAAAGTCATTTTTGTGAAGGAAGTTTTACACCCAACATGTGCATATTCATTGGGGCAGTCACAGAGTGGTTGACAGCAAGATTCCCATCAAATGCAGTGAATTTGCCCAAGAGCCCAAACGTCCGAAGATGCAATGTAGGGAGACTTGTACTCTCCAAAGCCTGAGTCACAGGGAAAACCTAACAGCAGCTTTTCAGCACATGAATCAGAACTGTATTGCAGAATTTATACTGAGAGTTGCAGCCATACGAGCCTCCAGTATCAGTTAGGAAAGTTTTCTTTTAGTAAATAACTGCGGTGAAGTGACCAAAGTCACAAGCTTCCAAAAAAAATTTGCCATCAGCCTTCTTTCACACAAGTCCTACCAGGGCTAGATGATAAAAAAATTCCTAGGATCTCCAAAATTATTAGCTAATGGATGATCTTATGTGACATTTTAGAACATTCATTTAGAAATCATCATTTCATAGCTATTTGTTTTTATGTTTCTAAAAAAAAAAAAGGTACTTGGAACTCTATTGGGATTAATGGGATTACAAGATTTAAGAAACTTCAATTTTAAAGAACAGAGAGGTCAATGATTAGAGGATCTTATAGACAGTAAATATATATATATACACATTTATGTCTGTATATCACAAGAAGTCCAAGAGTTTTTATTTAGCCATCACATTAGCATAAATAAGACAAGTGAAAATAAATGCAAAGTTCTGTTTGGGAGCTTTGCAGATCAGCATTTTGCTAACCATCAAAACAAATGCTCCTGTCACACAAACTGCTGTATGGATACAATCTGCTGGAAAAGGCATTTTATGCTGTCCTAATATAAGTCAAAATATATGAGTGATTCTGGTCATTTTCAAAGACACAAAGCTCACAGCAAATTTCTGGACAACATCTGGCACGTTGCCACTCCTTTGATATTTTCTGTGGGTTACAGTTTACTTTGGCTCAGAAGTACAGGGTAAAACAATATTTTTTTCCTCGGGCTTTCGCCGACTTCAGCTCCTGAGGGAGCCCATCACGCATCTGTAGGTTCTCTGAAATAGTCACCATTCCAGTGAGCAATGCCTTGGAGCAGCTCTATTCTGTTATTGTGCTGTGGGGAAATTACAGTGATCTAATCTTTGTAAAGCCAGGAGACTCAGACTTACGTCTAATAGAAGTTTAGAGCAACTGTATAGTTTTTCTACTTTGCAGAGATGAAATTAGGATGAGAGTAGGCTCAGAATTCCAAAACTGCCATCCTATCACAGAGTTTTTGCTAAGAACAGAAATTATTGTGATCAAAGATTCCATTAAGTCCTTAAAACAACTGTCATAGCAATCACAGTTGATGTAAAATTCAGTCACCCTCTTCACAAAATGCACCTTCACAGTCCTACATTTAAAAAGGGATAAAGTGTTCAGAACAATAGTGTATAAGAAGCAACACACATCCTGAGAATAAACAATACCTGCCCAAAATATGGAGAGAAAACAATATGGGAGTAAAACGCCAAGCCTTTAGTATTTCAAAGGATAATGCTAAATAATAATCAGAACATCACTGCATTTGTGTGAGATGCATGTCATTCACAAACAAGGCACGATGCAAAGAAGCACAATGAGGTGCATGTTAATTTAACAGTGGCATTGGGAGAGCTTCATACCTGGTGACCCAAACCAGGACAGAGAGGACTCAGCTGTCTGTCCTGACATACAGCTGCCTTCTGCTCCTGCCACTAGGTTCTGTTTAGCAACAGATGGTAACATTTAAAGGGAACAAAATCCCTACTGAGGGCATGTGGAAGCTCTAACTGTGAGGGGCAGCACAGTTTGATCCTGCCTTTCCTGCTGTGGAGCTGCAGTCACTGCTGCAGTTCTCTGTCCTTGAGGACTGCGTTCCTACCAGCACTTTAATGGGTTTTTTATATAAAACCACCTTCAATCCTGGGCTCAGCAGTTGCTCACCTTCTCATGTTCAACATGTATCCTGCACATTCTCAGGTTTAGGCATTAAAACTATTTTAACTCGGCACCCAGGAACTGCCTGCTCAGAACTACTTTCTCCTGAGGTATCTCCTGGGGCTAATTACCTTTTTCAGTTCTGTTTGTAGGAAATTGAGTTTTATGGGCAGATTACAGAGCAGTCCCAAACCAGTTGTTTCCTCTGACTGTCTCCTGGGCTGTCTGAATTGGCACCTGGCATGAGTTGACTCAGTGATGTGTCAGGAAGAGGATGGGAAAAGCAGAACAGCGCAGACCTGGGAGATAAAGACTCTGTAAGCTCATTTTCTAGACAGCCTTTACATCCTGACATACCAACCACGATGGCACAGAACATGGAGCGTTCTACACAGTTCTGCTGCAAATCCAAATGCATACACAGACCTTTAGCCTCTGCTGAGATGTGTGGCACCAAACTCAGCCTGCTGGTGACCCCTAGGCCAAAGCTGAGGATCAGATGGACGGGTACAGTGGTGGAAGGACAGGGAATGACAGGGATTAAGCAGTTTGTGTCACCTGGATATAGTCCTGCTACCATTTTGATACTGTCTATAACTGTGTTGTTGTAATCCAGAAATTGATGGATTAGAAACTAAGAAACAGTGTTTAGGAGTGTCCTTTAGGTTACAAAGTCATAGGCTTAAATGCTAGAAAATGGCAGATACGCAGTACTCTGATTCTTCATAATTTTCCCCCATTTTACAGGCTTCCTGTTCACTGAATCAGGCAATACTGCCTTGCATAAATGTGGGCATATGAGGTAAAATTCAGGTTGCACAAGCCATCTGTATATAGCTCTCATTTTCGAGTCTTGTCTCTTCAGTTTAACTTCCTTTCTTTTAAAATAGATATTGAAATTTTTTGGGAGGGTGGTATAATGTAGATGTATTTGATTTTATGGGGGGAAAAAAGCCCACCTCCTGCAGCACTTCAAGCAAGTGTTGACCACAGTCCTTCACACAACAGAACACAGGACTGTGGCTTTCACTTTGCTTACCAGGTTAACTATATCCTGAGGCCATTTGTCAGTGAGGAAAATATACTGTGTGTACATTATATCCTTAAATACTTTATAAAATAGTTTCTTAATATATAGTTCTTTTAAGAAGTTGTCTACATAATTTCTACATCAGCTCAAGAGCAGATTTCAGGACTTCACTGGTCTAGAGAATTTACCCTATGCACCTCTTACCAGTCATAGAAATTATCATGCAAAATAGGGAAGAAAAAGCAGAAACAAAGTTTCTCTATTTGCTTTTTATATGATCCTGGAAAGTAAAGACTTCTTCAAGAGCTTAGCAAGTTGGTGATGATACCCTGCCTGGTACTATTCTAGTAGAAATACTTGGAGAGTTTGATGAGAGGAGGGTTGAGGGTCAGACCCATATCTGTGCTATTAATGTACAAGAATCTGCATAGTGCAAGAGTTGCTATTTACAATGTGCCTGTGCATTAAATGGTTTAGGGACATGTAGCATCCTGCTTTTTTCTGCATTTCAATGCAGTGGTACATGTTCACCAGAAGAACAGCACTTTTCTCTCTTGAGCAAATGGGATTTCTAAACTTGGAAACACTACTCAACAGAAAGTAGATACTAGCACCTACCTGGGAAGTTGTGGGTGACTATCTCACTGTATAAAGCCTGAACTTGGGTGGTGGGTTGTTTCCTTTTTGTATTATGCAACACCATTTAAATTTTGTTGTTTTCTCCCTCCTAAATAAGTATTTTCCTGAGACAGAAAAAAAGAGAGAACATCTTGAAGTTTCTGCATGGTTTCCAGACAGTAGATCAGCGTCAGTGGAAAGCAGACACACTTTGGAACTGAAAAGGTGTTTGTGGGAAGTCAAGGATGTGAAGCGTAAAGAAGTGGCTGGGAAAGGACTGACATTTAAAGATACTGTGATGAGGAGAAGGCTGGATTACAGCTCAATTAGGCTGCATCTGATACAAAGAAAAAAAAAAATCAGAAATAAATTGAGGTTAGCAAATCCTGACCTGACCTGGCCTCTTTCTTCATAATCTATTCAGTATTTCCATCCTAAAGATTATTAATTCTTCTCTAGTGTTGTTTTGCCTTGTTTTGATGGAGGTGCCCCTGATAATTACTAGAAGTTAATCAAGCAGTGCAAGCTAATGAGAGCTTAAAACTTGTATTACGTAAGCAGAAAACAGTGAGTGATTTTTTCATAATAGATCATTTTCTCTTTGAGCACCACTGGTGAAGGATCTCCAAGAAAAATACCCTCACAGTGAACTTCCTAGAAGAAAGCAGTAGTGCAGAGCATGTCAGGACGGAAATGTAGAGTTAATTTATGGTTACAGTACCTCCCCATCTAGTCCTGGCTCCTGCTCACAGCAAAGGGTAAATGAGTTCTTCAGTGTCTTTTACCACTGTCAAACTGTTTTTGTTCAAAAATTGCCTATAATTAAAACTGCAAAACCCGCAGGACAGAAAATGCTGAAAGACTGCATTGGCAGTGTAATAAATCAATGCCAGTGGAATTTGACAGGTGTATTTGGAAACTGGATTCAGTACTGCCATAGGTTTTATAGTGCAAGTTCATTAGGTTCTGAAAATCAATTTTTAAAAAAAGGGAAAGAAAGAGAATGGGACTTAAAATACTAGATAATCCTACTTACACTGAGGCTTCCTCTGCTGAGGCATTAGTGAGTTATATGCTATGCACACCACCTGAACCAGAGATGATGATTGTTTTGGCTGCGTGGAGAGGGCCTGGCTTTAGGATGGCAGTCGCTGTCACTGGTAGCAGTGCCAGTGTTCATCACAGCAAAGTCATGAGCCATCATCCCAACATGGATGGAGCAAAGGGCAAACCGAGGTTTACCAGAGAATCAGGTGTTTGGCTGGAAGGCCCAAAGACACAACTGCCCCTGGTGCAGCTTTTTCACAACACTCCTCAGTAACAGCCCTGCCTTCAGCATGGGGTGACCATGCTGGGGAGGACTCGAAACTGGCCCCACACCTTCCCACACTCCTACCCTGCTGCCAAGGTATTGGTCCCTTAAGCAAACACACCTCCATGTGCCTGCAGACTCATAACTCGTATCTCATATTGTTGTGGGAAAGTCCATGTGAAAATCAAGAGTGTAATTTTCTAATGCTTTTTAGTAACTACCTATTGCTGATATGTGAAATGCTTACATGTGAAAACCCAGTAGAAAGTAAGAGAAGTGTTTGTCTAATCAACTGTAACATGTTTAGGACATTACATAACCACCATACCATGTTGCTAGAGGGTATTTTTACTATGTTGTAGCTTATAAGTTCCTATAACTATTTCTTACAAGTTCCGCAGATGACAGTGGCATATCCTAATTGTTGTCATTATCAGGCACAGAAATATTTTTGCTAAAATTGTAAAAGGGCTGGAAAATATGTTTGTGAGTTCATGTAAAGATGACATTAAACTATTTAAAAGGGAAAAAAAGCTTTCTTCTTCCCTGGGTGTTTTTTTGGTTTATAATGGGAGCACTGGCTGGATCTTTCCATCTGCTGTGCTGGCTGTTACTGCAGATGGCCATAATCTGTACATATGGCATGTGCATGTATCAACTGAAACCAGGGTTATCTTGGTGTAAAAGCAGGCACACAACAGGAGCTCGGTTGCCTAACACCACACTGTTGGTGAAGGGGGTAATTTAGAGCATTTTCATTTTCTATGGGATATTTACATAGAATTAGGGAAAGAAGTGTTTCCTCTTCGCTGAAAAAGAAGCAAAAAAAAAAAAAAAATCACTCAGCTCTTTTATGTTAAATTTTGGATCTGCAATTTCTTTGGAATCGGGTGTTAGGCTTTAGCTGAGCCTTGAATTTTTATTTTTTAGGTTTTAGTTTAAATGAGGACAGCACCAAACTCTCATAAACTTTACAGTCAGCCTAGCTTTGAAGTCCCTGCTTCTAACTCAGAGCTGAAGGAAGGATTTTCTCATTAGAAAATGGCCTTCAAGTAGGCATATAATAAAATAAAACTCTTCGGAAATTAACTAGTCTTTAGATCTGAAGTTTCTGGTTAAGTCAATCTCACATCCATTAAATAGTTGCTGAAACTCATAATAATCAAAGAAGGGGCAAAACCCCTTGTCATCAAAAGCAGGACTTTCTGGTGAATCAGGTACTCACCAGGCAGTTAAGCTGTTCTATACCTGTGCTGGTGCCCAGTTAGCAGTGCTGAAAACTTCTGGTTGAATATTGGCTCACGAACCAATGCTAAAAAATCACTTTCATAAAGTTTTAAACTTCTGTATAGACTTAGAAAAATACTCCAGTACTTACATGGTGTGCAGAAAAACTCTAAAAGCAACTCAAAATTGCACTTATGAAACATTTAGCAACAAGTGCCTGGAAAGAAGTCATTGGAAAAGCAAGACATGAAGAATTTATCTGATAGAAAATGAAAAGTATTTTTAACATTTCCTCTACCTTTACTAACATCCTCTGTATTACAGATTATTTGCAACATTTTCTCATTCATCAGACAAGCCAATTGTCAGTACAGAGAAAGTCATGACTCTTACTCCGTTTTCCCTCCTTTCCTAGCATCTACGCCACTGTTCTTTTTTGCTAACCTTTCTACATTGCTTGTGTTAGAAAAAGGCTTCACAGATTCAGCTACAAGGCTAGAAAATGAAAACATACTGACTTTAAAAGGGTTGCTGCCACTCTAATACAACTTTATAAGGTGCTGCTTCTTTTTCTCTCTTATTACAGGTTTGTTTTGTGAATTTAGATGCCAACAGAGATGATTGCAACGATGAGCAAGTGAAACAGGTAACTGCTTAGGTCTTAAAAACATGCACGGTGGATCTAGTCAGGCACACTAGGACTCTCCAGTAAAAATACAGATGAAAATTCTATGAACAAATCAAAGCCAATCCTAGATTTTTAACCCTTACAGAGAGCAATGCGTAAGGAATCTGAAATTGTCTCAACACTGGACCATGTTACATAGGATTACTTATTCCCGTCCTATAAATATGTAATGGATTGTTGCAGTCTGAATTCACAGCAGTTATATATTTCTTGCTTTTATCAGAGAAGTGAACATGGACATGTCATGCATCCCTTTTTTTTTTAATTTGGCATAATACTACATAAACAGAGTTTCTGGTGTCCTGCTCCGCCACCAGTTTCTGATTCCTTTCTCTGTCCTACTGCCAAAAAGCCTTTGAAAATCTTCCACTCATATAGGTCTTGTTCAGCTGAGTCTTAGTCAAACTCCACATAGGTATATATGGTCTTGAAGAGAGGGTCTAGATAAAACAGAACTAGAGGTGTGTTTTATCTGTTTAACTGAAAGTTATGAGGGTAGGAAAAAAGGGATTTATAAGAAGTAAAAAAACCCCCTTGGTTATTATACAAATACTGAGACAAACTGCATCATGATATGATATTTAATACACATTACCATTCCAAAAAAAAAGCAGAAGTCACATTCTAAAGATATGGTCTGATGTCAGTTTTATGCTTACATCTTCCTTTATCAGTTCCTTTTCATCATCCTGGCTTGGTGCCCATGTTTGACACACCAATAGCGAAGCAAGATGTAGTGAGTAAACACAGGTAGTATCTCCTGACAGTACCCAGGGAGTACCTTGGTTAAACCATTACAGTTCATTTGCTGAAAACACTTTTAGCTCATAGAACAACCAGTGCTGGGACCTTGATGCCTCCTGCAAGTCATTCATTAGCAGGAACAGTTTTTCTCTGCTGTTTTCTGCATTCTGCATCTGTGAAAATTCAGTTGTCAAAAATAAATGTGCCATCTTGCAGAAATATTATTTTTCTATTGAATCAGCAGGTTAACTGTGCAGAACATCTTGAGAGGTTTTACTTTACTGAAACCACAGAAGCACTGGTTGTCTTCTAATGAGCAGTGGTTTTATTGTTGTTTAGAGTGTTTGTTGAGGAAAAAATATAAGAGGAGACACCAAAAGTTTCTCTCTCAGTCTTAGAACTAGACATCTGTTACTCAGTTTTCAGTGTAGGTAATAAAAATTCTCTGCTAGCACAGGTGCTATACATTCTTTTCCAAGAGGAAACACCCTCATCCCCATTTTTGTGTATAATAAGCAGGTTTTGTAAATTAGCATTGAGTGGTGTGGAATTTTATACAATACACTGGTGTGGTGAAAGCATTTCTTAGAAGAATTTTGAAGACGGTAGCACAGCTGTTGTTCATACGAAATATATAACTATTTACTAATAGGTACTTGGTTTACTAATAGGTACTGCTAGGATTTTGTGTTAGATTGAATCTTGGACTGGGTTAAACTGAGGGTTTTGTGTAAAACAGTGATGTTTCCAGACTTCTTTTTTTTTCTGAACAAAAGGTAGAGAAGTGAAGTAAAAGATATGTCAAATGCCGTAATTTCCTACCTAAGAAATCTGATAAAATGTGGCAATTTGGGCAGTAGAAAAATAGAGATACTTCAGGAAGTGTTTGTGATAACAGAAAGGTTATAATTAAAAAAAAAAAAAAAAAGATGAGAACATTTTTATACTGCAGCGAATCATCAGACTGAATTGAAGCACTGAATTCAGTTATGTCACATAAAAATACTTAGTCTCATCTGAAGATCAGTCCACTGAAAAGTGAACTGTTCCCCAATACTGATTTAGCTTTTTAAGCCAGAAAGTTTTATTACATCTAATTCAATCCGGGGAAAAATAAGAGTACTGCAAGCTTAGTATTTTGAGGATGAAAATAAAGAACAGTGAAGTATTGTTGCCTTGGTTAGTAACTGAAGCAGATGGCTGGGTACCCAAGATCTGCACTCCCTGAAGGGCTTTGTCACATGTTCTGCACTAACACATGGACCGTGCTAGTGCAGAAAATGGAGGTGGTATTTACTCTGCTCCTGCTGTAAGGGGTCAGCCTTGGTTCTCTGTTCACAGAACAAGCACACCAAGATCCTTGGCAGAGACAACTGTACTCTCAGAGTAGGTGTTGTCTTCTTGGCCTCACCTTTGTACACAAAGGAGCACAAATGTCCCTTGCACGCACTGGGGGAAGTACAGATCTCCTGTGTAGCATCACTGATGCTGTGACTTACTGCTTTCACCTCTAACAAATACATAACATGTAGGGAGTGACTGTGTCATTACAAATGGAAGGTCATGAAGGTATGCAGTGTAACAGCAAAGAAAGGCATATTTCACATATCTCTGACATTTCTGTCCTTCCATATTTAGCATTGCATCAATTTGGTCGGCAATTTCCAGGTAACTTCCACTGGTTTCTTGCTGGTCATATGCCTAGAGGAAAACAGGAAGATGTGCCCTGTTCTCATTACCATACCTACTGAAGCTTTTCTGTTTCAGACCATAAGAGAGACACTGTTTTCACAGTCTCTAAGGAACCCACATGTCATAGGAAGCATCTAGATGCACCTGTCCAATCAAGCTGTTTAGCACATGACAGTGTGAAGAATGGCAGATTGTCCTGCTGGACACTTGAGCAAAAGTTTACACTGTCATCCTTGTCTTGTCTGGTATTTCAAAAGAAAGAGAATGTGCATTTTAATGCTGCCAGTTCTATTCATAATCTACTTGAAGTAATCCTTTCAAGTGAGTTTTCTAAAGGGATGCCTATAAGTGATATTTCATTTTAATATTTATAACTGTGCAACTCAGACTTCATTACCTGAGAGCAACATCTCTCTTTCATACTACAGAAGTTGATCAGTGTCTCGCCCAATCTCCCCAAACTCATCAGTTCGATGAACGTACAGCCACCAAAGGAAAATGAAATAGTCCTGCTGAGTGGATTAACATCAGGAAACCTTCAGGCCGATTATGAAGTTCCCCAGGTAGGAGTCAAACTAATCTTTAAGATCACATCATGCCTGTGAAGGATGGAATTTGGAAAATGGGAAAAAGGAACCTGAAAGCAAAGACCTGAGATCAATTTGAGATGAGTGGAAGTTTGCAAACATACAAACAGACTTTTGTCAGACAGATTTAAGTGTGTGGTGCACGGTGAGGGGACACACTCCATGTACACAAAGATAGCTAAGGGATCCTGCTGTTCCCTCTGGATCCTGCAGACGTCTGGGTTGCAGCTGGTAATGCTTTAAGCCACATTAGCACTTGATCCTTCAGGGAGGGTAGGGCCAAGTCTGGTTCAATTTCGTAGCAGCTATCTAATCTATCTTTTCTGTTTTAGCACACTAATTTACCTGGTTTTCTGTTCAGACATATTGTTCAGGTGGAAAGGAAGAACAGGCTAATAAACATGTTAATCCAGCATAACACTCATCCCACTCTCTTTATTAGTAGATACTTGCTTTGCATTCACAGTCAAAGACAAAAGGTCCAGGATGGGGCCAGCTTATGTTAGATACTGTGCAAATACCCAGGGGGTCCAGGGCATCTTTTGCAGAGCCTAAAACTTTCACCTCAATCTAATCCAAAGTTGGTCCCACCCAGCCTGACTCTTTCCTGGGAGCCTGGAGTTCAAAGCACAAGATCACAAGCTGCAGAATCTTGGGTTTGGTTCAGGGTACATCCATACAACAAGCACAGTCCATGCAGAGACATCGACTCAGCTCTGTCACTGTATAAATCTCCAACGGTTTTAATATCAGTAAAATGAGGATAACAAGAGTTCCTTCCTCTCAGTTTCTGTCCAACTTTCAACTTAACTGTACAGCTTCTCTAGGTAAGACAGTTGTATATAAAGGCTGAGGACATTGTGCACTGGACCCCCATTTCCAGTGGGAGGTTGTATCAGCCTGAGATAATGGGGCTTTGGACAAAAAGGGAATGAGAGTAAGAGCAGCAAAGAAACAAAATAAAACATTATTTAAAAATGGTCTGCTGGAGCAACTAAGGGTGACCTGCTCTACACAATCTTATCAGCTGGTATTTACAGGGCTGCCTTCAAACAAGTGTTGCAACTGAAATTATCCTGGAAAGAAATTCATGCCCACAAACAATCCCCGCCAGAGAGGTAATACTGGGTAGTGTGAGGCCATTAATAAGAGCATGTCAGATGACTAACATCAAATAAGTCTGTCATTAAAACAAGAAGTTGATTGAAAACAAACAACTTGGCAATTTCAACAAAATTTCCAGGTATCCCCTGTGATACAGCTGGGTTCTCTACTAAAACACTTGTATAACAAAAGCTGTCATTCCAAGGAGTCTTATTTTGGCATACATGTAACCGCACACTGTTACTAACATTGAAATGACAAATCATATCACATCTTTGCAACAGAACATTCCTGAGATATTTATAGAGAGAGAAGCTTAAAATAAATCTTATTTTTTTAATTAAATAACTGAGATTCTTTTCCCCTCTAGTGTCCTTGGCTGGCAGATGTCTGCTTGGTTCAATGTGCAAGGGGGGACAGGAGAAACAGCGCAAGCTGCATCATTTTTGAAATAAACAAGTTTCTGGTTGGACTTGAGCTCGTTCAGGAGAGGCAGCTGCAGATAGAAACCCGTGTCCTAAAGCCCGAGGATGACACGAACTGCTCCGTGTCCTCAATAGAAGAAGATTTCCTCACGGCCTCCGAGCACCTCGAGGATGACAACGAGGCTGATGAATATAAAGCTGGTAAAAGCAGGGGGACTGAGATAATTCTGCTGTTGTTTATACCGCACAACAGCTATAGCAATGCTCACAGAAGTTGCACTCATACATATGAGATTTAGAAAATGGACAGCCATTCCTATTTTTAAATTTTTGTTCAAAGACAAGATACCTGGCTGTGCAGTAGTTTTACAGAGCAGTAATGTAGTACACAGTTGTGCAGCTCTTTTCTTTTTAAAGTCAGAAGTTACTCTGCAAAAACTAATTTTTTATTTTTCTTAATAGGTCATGAAAAATTAAATGTTTCAGAAGCATCTTCAGATGTCAAAAAAAATAAAGGAAAGGGATTTGAAAACATTCACTATAGAAAAGCCAGGTTGCCATTCATTCTTGAAGGGAACTGTATTAATAAAGATAATGCAGCTACTCAGGTCTCTGAAACTGTGAATCTTGTGGCAGAAGATGGCATCTCACAACCTGAAGATAAGTCAGACCAGGAAATACTGTGGCAGAAGGAATTAGCTGAAAAAGGTACTTCATCATTTAGTACTACTAATTTTACTAGTGAGGTTGAAAACTCAGCGCTCAAGTTAGAAGATGTATCTGTAACCAAAATGGCTAAAGAGGAGCTGGAGCCTCTGGGTGACCCAAAAACAAAACAGAGCAGCAAGACAGATGGGAAAGATGGTGCAGCTATCAGGAAAACTGATCCTCCCTCACAAAATGAGCAGGCGACCACAGGTCAGTATGCCACAAATTTAGCAGAATCTGTTCTGCAGGATGCATTCATTAGACTGTCACAGTCTCGACCCAGTTTCAGTGAGGAGGCTGCAGTCAGCATCTCTGTAGGAAGCTCCTGTAAGTCAGAAGATTTTTCTGCTTCCCGATCATGGAACGAACTTCCAAAGATTGTCATCGTGCAAAGTCCAGACAGTTCTGAGAATGTACCTGACTGGCCAGGGTCTGCCTTCCCCGGCCTGAGCCACTGGGCTGAGGCAGAAAGCTCTGCTGAAGTTTCAGATTACTTTGAGGAAGAACATTCAAATGGACATGACCAAAGTGCACTGGAAGTGGCTCTGGCTTGTGCAGCCACTGTCATTGGAACCATTTCCAGTCCCCAGGCAGCAGAGAAATTCTGCCAGGACCAAGAAGTGACAGACTCTAGAAGTGGAGTGGCTGCTAATGAAGAGGTGCACACAGCATCCCCACAGCTCCTTGACGACTGTGCTGGCACAGAATACTCGTTCCCATCTGCGCTCTGTGGCATGACTCAAGTAGCAAGTGCTGTAGCCATCTGTGGCCTGGGGGAAACAAAGGAGGAGAAGTACCCTGCAACTTCCAGTGGACTTCTGTCTGCTGCTCAGGCCTCTGCAGCCATTACTCTGCATTGTAGCATAGCTGTAGGAAGCAGCATGGAGAAGCTGAATGAAGGCATTGCAGAGGCACTTCTCAAAGAAGCATCTGTAATTCTGACCAAACCCAACACATACAAAAATGTAGGGCATTTTATGGAATCTATAAATGGGAAAATTATTGAAACAGCAGCAAGACCACATATTCCACGTGCTGATGGAGTAATCAGAGATGAACTTGCACAAAACTTATCCAGTATTATTCTACGACATTCTATGGAAGAGGTTAGGAAGAAGAGACAGCTACAACCCCATTCAGAGAACGGCTCAAGTACACAAGACATTTTCACAGAGACTGCAAATGAGTTGCTTTTTAATATAATATATTTCACTTGCAAGAAAATGAACGACATCAGGCAAGTCGAAGAGTGTTCTCCTCTCTTTCCTGAGGGCACAAAAGCAGAGAAAGTAACCAGAGCAGAAGGATGGCCAACACTGGCAAGAGCAGGTGAAACTTCACACAGCCCCCTTGATCACTCTGCAGCTAAGACATTTGGTACATCCTACAGCACCAGTACTATCAAAGATCTTGAAAAGGTCACAAGCACTTGGAAAAGTAATATCAAAGATGTAAATAGCAACAAAGATTCCACATTGAATTCAGAACCAAGTGGAGATACAGGGCATAACACACTTAGTGGAAAAATATCTCCCAAGAAGAGATACCTGAAAAGAACTGCACGAGACTGTTACAAATCCCCAAATCAGAGTAACAGTCATCATCAGAAGAAAGACTACAGATCATTTTCAGACAGAGAAAATACCTTTGCAAACAGTGAATGCAGGCACGGTGTTCAAGAACAGCTGTCTTCCAGTGCCACCATAAATACAGAAAACCAAGCCAAGATTAAGTGTGATTCTGTGCTAAATAATGATGTTCAACTTAGCTTGTCTTTATTAGGAAACCATGTTTTGCTTCCTTCTCAGCCTGTGCTACAGGTGAAAAATTCAAGGGACAAATATTGTATAACAGATTTTGCAGAAGAATTGGCAGAAACAGTTGTTTCTATGGCAACAGAAATAGCTGCCATTTGTCTGGAAAATTCAAATGGCAAGCAGCCCTGGTTCTGTGCATGGAAGAAAGGCAATGAATATCTAGTGACCCAGAGTTTATCATGCAGAACCATGAAAAGGAAGAAGGAAACCCATACCAGTGGTTCTGTGGTTCGGAAGCACAGGGCACCTCGACTTAGTGAGATCAAAAGAAAAACAGATGAGCATCCTGAGCTAAAGGAAAGATTGATGAATAGGGTAGTAGATGACTCTATAAACCTTGAGGACACACCAGATTCTGTCAACCTCTTTGCAAATGAAGTGGCTGCCAAGATCATGAACCTCACCGAACTCTCCATGGTTGATAGCATCTGGCAAGGTCCAAACCACCCCAGGAACAGACTGCACTGTGAAAGATGGAGCCGAGCCAAGGCCTCAAGCTGTGAGAGCATACCAGAGGAGGACTCAGATTCCAAAGCCTCTTTCAATACCCTAGGCCTAATGAACAGCTTTGGTCACTCTCTGAGCCAGACAAGTTCTGTCTCAAAGCAGTCTAGTTGTGAAAGCATTACAGATGAATTTTCAAGATTTATGGTGAACCAGATGGAAAACGAAGGAAGAGGTTTTGATTTATTACTGGATTACTATGCAGGAAAAAATGCAAACAACATCTTAACTTCTGCCTTGCAACAGGTAGCCAAGAAAAATGGCCATCTTAATGTAAGACCAAGTTGCCCATCCAAACAGTCCAGCACAGAAAGTATAACAGAAGAATTTTATAGGTATATGCTAAGAGAAATCGAAAAGGAAAATAAAGATAATCCACCTTCCTCTCGGAATTCAAAGGACTGGTGTGGCAGTTTGCTGGCACCCTCTCTACGTTCACCTTTCTGCTTTCGGCAGTCGTCGATGCCTGACAGCAGATCATCAGGCTCCAGGCTTACAGTGAACGTTCCAATTAAGGCAAATTCCTTAGATGGGTTTGCCCACCATCGCCAAGATTCCTTAAGTGTCCAGCCTGTCAGTGCTGTGGCTTCTGCGGGGCTCTGCAAGTCTGACTCATGCTTGTACCAGAGAGGCAAGACTGACCAGATCACAGATATGCTGATCCACGAGACGTGGGCCAGTTCTATTGAATCGCTGATGCGCAAGAACAAAATCATAGCAGATGAGGCAGAGGCTGCAGAGGCTGACCAGTTTTACAGTGATTCTCCACCACATGTGGAACAATATGCAAAAAGACTGGCTGCAAATATTGTTGAAAGTGGTAAAAGTTTAATTGTGGTCCAGCAGGATTCCTTTGATTATACAAGCCGAGAACACATGCTGGAAAGCAAACATCCCCAAAGCATAACTCAGATACAGTCGAAACCCAAAATGGAAGAAGTAGATGTGGATGAGGAAAAAGAGCATGTGAAGAGCCCTGGAAGCTTTCCTGCAGGACAGCACAGGGAAGTGCCTTTAATTCAGATAGAAACTGATCAACGAGATGAGCCAGATAAAGACTTGGAGTCCTTAACTTCATGTGGCCCATCTGGAAAGGGGCATCAAAGCAAAGAAAAGCCTCCAGAAGCTGTGGATGGGAAACACATGGTTTCCAGTTCCCCAGTAAATAGGTGAGTGACAAAACAGCAAATCAGCCAGCACATTGCTTTGGTCTTTGGTTTATTTTCCCAGTGAGAGTTATTTTGATAAAGGAAGAAGAGAGGTACTTTTAAAGAAATAAACAGGCTAAGTTTTGACTACAGGTTTCTGTTGGCATAAAATCACCCAATCGTGTGTCACAGTGCTACTTTTCTGGAGAAAACTTATATTGAATATGACATTACGGTTTTAAGATTTAAATCTAATACTGCACAGACAAGTTCTCTCTCTACAGACGTTTAAGTCTCGCATAATCAAGACAGGAAAGATGGACAAAAACTTAAACTTTTAGTTAGCACAGGCTGATATCTGAACTAAAAAATAGATAAATAAAAATCAGTGCTAGTGTATAACAGAAGATAGCAGGATTTCACCTGTAGTTCTCTGCTATGCTTGTTGCAAGTAACGTTTTGTGTACCTGAAAACAAGACCAGACTTCTGAGAGCTTGAAGTTCAACTTTGTTTTTACAGTCTGGAGCTACAAATGATAAAAATTCTTTAGTGAAGGAAATAAAAGAGTAAAAGTAGGCCTCACCTCTTTTAGTTCAATACTTCTCTGGTAGAATTTAGATAGGGAAAAGAAGAGCATTTTGTTTTAATGCTGTTTCATGGAGTTTACATCACAGCTTACCACCCTCTCCTTACAGCTGCACTCCTTTTGTTAAGAAATCTGCAGCTTGCTTTGGTTAAGGTAAAGTGTGAGCCCAGTGTGAGAGTGCAGTGCAAATGCAGACGATTGCTGTGGGTGCTCTGAGGTTAAGGGAATGCTCATTCTCAAGGCACTGCCTCTTTATCACTGTACTTCATTGTATCTGTTACTTTAATGGTATCTAAACTGCCAGTCTCTTGGAGCACTGCAGCACCCCATTATCTCAGAGTGGCAGAAAGAGTGCAGGTGCTAGTGTTAGAAACCATTTTGTAGCTCATTTTATTCTAGGCAGTGCTCTGTTTTGGCATTTGACAAAGCTCTGCTTGAAGTGAGAAAGCACAAGTGCCTTCTCTCTTGAAGTGAGAAAGTACATAGATTGTAAGTACTTTCCTGTGTATGGCAGCAATTAGGTGGATGATTACCATGGTGTCACTAGTCTTTCATACTGACTCTCCCCCACTAACCTTCCTCTTCCTTAAAATGCAACCTGCTTTTAGTAAGATAAATTTAGAAATCCATCTATTGGGAACCTTAACGGTTTGAAAATGAAGTTATTTCTGCAGTTTACAAGCCCTTGCATAATTTTTCATTTCTTTGAAGCAGAGCTCCCAACGTGGCTATGACATGTTTAAAGCAATAGGATTGGTAGGGCAGAATTAGTAACTAGAGGCTACACGTGCATGAGCCTCTTGGCTCAGCAATGCTGTGCAGTTCAGTTCAACTTGCCTCTGTTTCTGTGCATCAGCCTCATTTGCAGCATGAAATGCAGAGTTCTTCCAAAGCAATCTCAAATAGCAGCTGCCCAAGTGCACTCCAGATGTGCTCATATCCCTGCTGGGAAGACAAAGCCTCCAGTGGTTCTTCACACAGATCTGAACCATTTGTGGCATGGCTGTCTGGACTAAGTCTAGGCTGAAGTGAAAACCTAAAAATATATATAATGTAGCTATAAAAGCATCAGTAGAAATTGCTTTGATTCACTCCTACTGCCTGAAATTACTTGCTAGTTCAGATACAGGCACACAGGACTCCAGGCAAAATATCAAGCAGACAGAGTCAATTAGAGGGGGGGAAAAAAAAAAAAAAAGCCATGCAGGCCTTCAACGATGAAAAAAGCTGTTTCTTGTACGTAGGTAGTGCAACAGAGCCAGTCCTGTCACAGTTATACAGAAACTGTTCCAAGTGACTGTTCACAAGTGGGGAACTGTCAGTTCAAAGCATCACTGGTGTGAGATGTAATTGCATAATGAATCAAACAAAACCCAAAATGCCAAGAAACAGCGCCCACACAAATCTCTTGTGGTTTGGACCAGGTTTCAGGAGCTACCTGTCCTGTACTAAGAACGTGAATAGCACCCCTGCCCTGCCGCCTGGCTGCTCAGTGCCCACGTGTCAGAGAGTGTGGGGGCAGAGTTCTGTGCCCGAGGGCTCAGGGGTGGGAGACACAGGGGTTTGGCAGAGCTGACTGCCAGGGGGAGCAGAGCTCCAGGCAAGCAAGTCCCATTCTCCCTGCACAGGCTACATCTCTGTCATCCAGCATTAACGCAACAACTGAGAGTGAGAGCTTGGCAAAAAGAGATATCCACAATGACATTGTCTCAGTATATGCCTAATCAAGGTAATTACTCAGGAGCAATAGAATTTCTGGTGTGATCTCATGCTCTAACTGAAGGCAGATGCCTCAACTACAGAAAAAGGTCTGAAGGCAAGAACTTCCGTAGAGAGGTTCTGCAGAGGGTTCAGTACAGAACATAACATTGCTTTAATCCCTAAATTGCAAATGCAGACTATCATGTGAATATAATGAAACTACAGTTGTGCTTTACTTGTTATTCTGGCACTACAGTGATATAATTATTGGAGGGATTGATTATTATTTAATTTTCTTTGAATCAAAAGCCAAGTTTAGCTCTGAAAACTTAGCAAAAAGAGTTTCTTTTTTTTGTTTCTGTGTGTGTTTGTGGGAGCACGTGTACATATATTTGAAATACACACGTGTGACATATGTCAAGCGTGCAGAATTAGAAAGCGTTTTTCCCTTAACCTTGTATTTTCTAAACTCAGTCTGGGCTCCATCTTCAGTCTGGTTTCTGACTACCTGTCGCAATATTTTGTCCTTCCCCAGCCTAAGCAGTGAAGATCCTAAGGACATGGCAGGCTCAGAGTCATTAGTGATTCACAACCCACAATACTTTCCTCCTTTCATTTCTTTAAGTTTATCAGAGTAGAAAACCCTGTCAAGAAACTTATTCACCTTTAGCAGGACAGGGATTTAGCAGCAATACCTATTTCCAAGAAATGCTGTCACTCTGCACTAACATATATGACATATTTCAACCACTGATTGACTGAAGTGCACTAAGCAATAAACCTTTACAGTGATCAGGTTTTTAATACATGTTAAATCTTTTTGTATGAGCTAAAACTTTTCTATGCATACTTAAATCTAGAGTTTGTGTTTATTTATTGCAGTCATAAGAAAATCCTTTTTTAAGAGCATTTCAGACCATATGTTCTACTGGACTGTATATATAAATTATAAGCTTGTCCAGTCTTTTGGATCTCTTAATTCTGCAGCTTGGTTGACTTTAATGAGCATTGCCTGAAGATTGGTGGCAGCAGTTTGTTTGCCTATATTACAATATCAATGTGCCTTCCCTATCACCCTGCCAGCAACAGTCCTCAGAGCAGATCGGATGCTGAAATCATAGGAGAGACAAAAACAGCTGAAGACTTTCCAACCCATCTCAGCAGCAGTGAAGAAAGCACTGGTAGCTGGTCCCAGCTTGCCAACGATGAGGACAATCCTGATGACACAAGCAGCTACTTGCAGCTCAGTGAGCGCTCCCTGAGGTACCCACGTTGTCTCTTCTCACTCTACAATGGGGTCTGTCCACCCAGCCAATGATTTGCCTACCCTGCATCAGCAGTGAGAGGCAACAGCTCAAGATTTCTCAG
The DNA here is from genome assembly GCF_017639235.1 of Corvus kubaryi. Classification (NCBI taxonomy): domain Eukaryota; kingdom Metazoa; phylum Chordata; class Aves; order Passeriformes; family Corvidae; genus Corvus; species Corvus kubaryi. Next base: position 5,705,007 of record NW_024581136.1, on the reverse strand, counting down.
AATACTGTAAAGAATGTCTAATGGCAGACTTTATCTCTTTATTTTTTAATAAGGGGAAAAAAACTGCCCGCATTCTGATTCTCAGCCAGGTCTTTTTACTACTGGTGAGTAGCTCGATTCAGACAAAGAAAAAACCTCCTGGCACCACTGAAGTGTCTCAGTCCTACAGCAAAAAGGCCATTGGACAAGTTAATTGCTACAGTCTTTCTTTTGATTTATTTGCTACTGTTTGCATAATGTTTATTTTGGCACCTCCTTAGCCAGGATTGATGAGGCTGCCATTCCCACCAGAAATCCATGCACTGAGAACAAAGATTGAGCCCTGATCTGCTTAGGCTGGCACAGGGGTTCAGGTTAACAGAGGATGACCAATTTTTCCCTGAGTAGACATAAATTCAAGAGCTCCTACTGCTATGTGCTGATTTTGTTCCAAGTCAGGACAAATGTTTGAAAATGTTATTTAGTCCTTGGAGTTCATATAGAGCGATGGTAGTTTGACTTTCAGCCCTTTCACAGCATCAAATTGAGTAAGGTTTTTTCCTTCACATGCTCTTAGACTATGTTTTAAAATATTATCAAGTAATTACATCTTTCTCTTGAGTATTAAGATGACAAGGAGGGAAGACATTATGGTAATGAAGCAGGGAAAAGAAGGAGTCTGTGTCAGAGAGCACTGTTGGCTGGCTGAAATTACTGAACAAAACATGGCTGTCAGAGCAGCTGAACATTCATCCTGTTATTACAGTATCAACCTTTAACAAAGTCCTTGGTCTGAGAGAGCTGAAGTATTGTGCCTTTAGCTCTGCACTGGAACAGAAATTGCTACAGCAAGTCTGAATGCATGGCATGCTGACAATGTCTCAGAACACCCTGATGGGGAGAGGAACTGTCTAATCAATCCTTCTAATGTAGGGGAAAATACTATTAGTTCATTTTCCAGTAAAAATTAAGTGGTTCAACATGACTTGCCACACAGAATTTGTTCATGGCAATTGAGTTGCAGCCAGCAAATTCACAACCTGTCCATGAGATTATTTCAGTATCTGAAAAAACATTCACTGTCACATTTATAATGATGTTATAAAGTGGTACTATTTTTTCCAAATATTCTCAAATGTGCTACTTCATCCTTGTGAAGAAGCCAAACAGAATACTTCTGTGTATTTGTGGTCCCAGTGAGCATTGGCTTTAATTAAAATCTCAGTGTTTCAGAGTAGTCAGAAACATGAGGGGCCATCTCTGTACCTGTGGGTTCCATCCAATCCAAAATAATATTTGGGGTATGATGTAATAGACTGAAACTGCTGCTGGTTACCAGCATGGACTCACCTTACAGGTAATTATATGATGGGCAGCCAGTGCCTTGCTAGAACTCCCTGTGTTCAGAGGTAGCTGGATCTCTGCAGGTTTCTTGCAGGACATCTCTGGACCTGCTAATCTTTCTTTTCAAGGACTCACACAGACTCGGTTTTTGTTTGAGGCCAAGTGTTCATTGCATGAGCCATTCCCAAGAAGAGAGTCCACTTTTTTCCCTCCAATTTACAGCATCACTTGATGCATTGATGCATTTGATACATGCTCCATCTAGAATGACTTTAATAAAAGACTCGTTAATTTGAGCAGACTAGTGTGCTTCATTCAGGGAACCACTTGCTGAGCACAATTGATTTTATGGAACAGGGTTCCTCCCCAATTTGTTTTGTACAGAAATAAATTTTTAAAAGATGTATGGAGACATGTTCAGCACAGCTTGGCACTAATACTTAAACTTTTGCCTTGTCAGCAATGGCAACAGCAGTACAACTAGCAGTCTTGGCATTATGGACCTGGAAATTTATCAGGAGAACGTGTCATCTTCTCCTATGATTAAGTAAGTAGTCATTGAAGTGAGACTTGATGTTTAGTCCAATTTTAACTGCAAATCGTTCACACTGCCAAAACCGTGCCAAGCCCTGCTTTGCACCTGCTGCTGTGCCTGCCCATGGTTTCAGGAAAAAGCACATGCAGGCGTCTGTGCAGAGTGAGGGCACCAGACAGTGAAAGATTACAGGAAAATCCACTGAGGTGGATCTCTCGGGAACACAGATCCATCAACCACCCTGTCTACAAGACAGTTCTCTGTAGTTTCAGTTTTCTGTCATATGAACCTTCTTCTCTAATAACTTCAAATATTATCAAAACTCTAATGTAATACCAAGTAGGGTCAAGCAAATAAGGATCAATTAAAACCAATTTTTAAAAATCCAATAGCATTCTTTCCAATAATAATAACAATAATAATTTGGCCCACAGTACATCTTACCTGTTGTTTCTGGGAACGTTTCTACTGAACATGCAATTCAGTTATCAAGAGATGTGCAAGTACATCCTGCCTAAAGATCCTGGTACAACCTGCCAGCTGGTGAATATCATTATGCAGCCAGGGCACACCCACTGCCCAAACGTATGGACTGCACATCACATACTGAACATGGCAACTTCCTGAAGTCAGTGACGTCAGCAAATTGTCACTGCAAAATGCAGACATTGGAAATTCAGCATTTCCACCCAGGTTATGAGACTTGCTGTGTCTTACCATAATGTCATTTGCTTGTCATTACATGAACTGTAAAGATACACAGATCCTGGTGAAACGTAATACATGGCATAACTAACACAAATGCTTCATCCTACTGCAGAAAAATGCTGCAATTCAGCTTTTCCTGATTTACAGATTAAATAATGAAATATATTCAGCATTTTATTGTTTTATCCTATGTAACCTTTTTCTTGCAGTTTTCTGGGTCTTGCACTGAGGGAGAAGTTTATTCATCATGAAGTAATTTTGTAGACTGTTCCTAAGTATGACTAATAAACTTTGTTGTTGTTTGTTTCTAAGTGAATTAGTAGAAGAAAAGGGTTTCCTTAAAGAACAGACAGAAAACACAGAGGGTAAGTTGAACCATATCAATTAAAATATACAGTTTGAAGATAACAAAAGTAATTGCACAGTAACTGGTGGGATTATTCTTCCAGAAAGTACTTCTGAGCTTTCAGTGGGAACAGCCAACTGTCAAAAGGACCTCCTGGTGATAAACTTCGATCTGGAACCAGAGTGCCCTGATGTGGAGCTGCGAGCCACCCTGCAGTGGATAGCTGCTTCTGAACTTGGAATTCCAACCATCTATTTTAAGAAATCTCAGGAAAACAGAATTGAAAAGGTAGCGTCTACAGAATTGGGCATACTATTAATGTGTGCATAACTGTGGCAGTTATGATTTATTGAAGCTATTGAGCTTAAAAGCAGATGCAAAAACATCTTCATTACAGCAAGATGGCAATACTGTTTATTAGAGAAAGGAATGAGAGGACAGGTGTGTCAGAACTTAAGCATGTGAAATATATAGTTGATTGTCTATGGCACAAGCAGATGTCACCATGAGACCTTCTCCAAAGTCTCTATGGCATGCTTTGATTAATCTGTTCACTTTTTCATATTAATGATACATTAAATACCAATGCCCAAGGCAGAATTAACAGTCCTTTATGTGGCTACATTTGAAAGGCCACACATAGTTTACATGGAGTTTAAGTACAAAGCTTTAAAAAATAAAAACACTGGTGTGTGGACATCACATGTACAAAGTTCTGCTACGTGGTCACTATAATGTGAGACATTGTTTGGACTTAAGATTTTCAGTCCTTATGCGTGTTCTGCCTTGCCTGCAACACTGATCAGGGTGGCCTCAGGTCGGTCTGAACTTGTGCCTGGCTGTTCATAAATTGCTGCAGCTGGGGATACAGCTTTTGAAAGCAGAAGTCTCTTTGCAAAGAGAAGTGGACAGACACAGATCACTGAGAAACCTTCTGAGGTGTTAGTCCAAGTCAGAGCCAAGAGCAACACTGAACTCCAAAACAGCCACAAGAACTGCAGACATCATTCATTCCTGAATGATCAGTTGGTGCTCCTTTGCAGACACCACCAAATACCAACCCCAGCATTTCAGGAAAGATCAAAACAGATCCATTTCCAAGATCAGCAAGAGCAGCTTAAGCTTTAAGGCTTACAAACATGTTAGTATTTAAGTCAATTAATAAAAAAGTATTACAAATCAGTATTTTGGTCTCTTATGGGAAGATCATTTTGAGCAGCAGAGATATTGTTTGATTTTCTTGAGTACATGCATTTGGGAATCATAAACATAATTTAAAATGCATTCAACAGCAACAGTCCAAACTGCATCTAATTAAAGAAACAGCTGTCAGCTTTACCCATGTGCTTTGGCAAACAGTTAATTCAATTGCAAAAATACTCTAGGGAATAATGAAGCACATCCTGCCTACAACAGTGTTCTTGGAAATCACGTGTGTATTAAATATCATTAAAATACATATTAAAAGTTTAGGCTTCAGTATGTAAATAGCAAACAGCTACACTAACTAGAGACACAATCTTTTCTTGTGTTGTTTAAAACTGGAAACATAGAAGGAGCAAACTAATTATTGTGAAATTCAGAGAAGTGAAAAGCTTTGATTTTCATTTATGTGCTTCAGAAAAAAGAAGGACCAGATGGATGACCCTGTAAAGCCCATTTTTAAGTACAAAGTGGACAAAACTTGGGATTTTTTTACAGCTGCCTAAGAACATATATTTAACCTCTGGTTTCTCTGGAAATTTAAAAAAAAAAAATCAAATACAGATATTCTCTATGATTCAACAACAGCTGTGACAAATGTCTTCATGTGACAAAATTTTACACAAAATTCTTTCTCACCAGTACTATGTGAATATTTTAAATACTATGGGATGTATATATGGAAATACAGAAAATTAAGTGTAAATTAAAATATAGCTAACAGTCATGAAAAAATACTTTTTTAAAGATGGACAGTCACACTTCCATTATTTTGACAAGTTGTTGGTAACAAGGAAAATAGTGATCCTTTAGCGAACTCACTTCCTCTGTTGTTACTTTCATTGCAATAAATCAGAAATAATTGACAGAAGCAGTTAATTTAGAAAATGTCATGAGAGCCTATCAGTCTTTGGGGAGCTATGGAACTTGAGAAATGAAGTTTTTATAAATAGAAAGAAGGCTGATGGTGCTGTGCACCGAATGGTGTCCACTCCCTCATACAGCTGTGCATTTAAAAAGGGTGGGCTAACAAGGGTTTGTGTGCATGCATTTCACAAAACCTTAGAAAATGTTCACCAAATCCTAAGTGTATTTCATTGTGGTTATTTTTATTCAGTTTCTAGATGTTGTGCAGTTAGTTCAGCGGAAGTCCTGGAAAGTGGGGGATATCTTCCAAGCCGTGGTGCAGTACTGCAAGCTCAGCGAGGAGGGCAGAGAGATGACACCCAGCCTGTTCGATTGGCTGCTTGAATTGGGTTAACAGAGTTCACTGGTTCAGCATTTCTGTTTTATTCCAGTTTAAATAAGCAGTGGTTTGTGTAATGCTCTGATTTCTGAACATCACTGAATAAAATGTGCAAAGATGTACAAACTCTAGAAGAACATCACAAGTCCGTTCCACAACTGACCCAGGAACAAAGTGAACCCAAATTTATTGTGTCTTTCTGTGTCATGAGGGACTTCTGATATGTTGTGCTATAGGATGCACTGTACAATGAGGGGATGGATTTTTAGCCTTCTGAATTAAGGAACTACATAGTAAAGGCGTAATTATCTAATATACTCCATTTTCATCAATTTGATTAAATTGGTCAGGTAAAATGGGATAGTACACTAACATTCAGTTTTAAAACAGCACGATATTTGTACAGTTTAACTGTTAGAGTGTGTTTCAGAATGTCTGGAGACACCCTTGTCCCTAGATAAGTAATATTTATCATTTTTTTTTAATCCCCATAATCTGCTAAGGGGTAAAAGCTTTTGAACCCTTAACACCTTTGCAGTTAGACAACACAATAAAAAGCTGCTGAAAACACATTTTCATTTCTTCCCATGTGTTTATTTCTCTTCCATAGCTGTTCGTGATTCCTGCAATCTTCCCAAAGAAGATCCAGTCTCTCAGTTACTATCCTTATAAAACTGATTCCTTTTCCCTGGGAAGAAGTGCAGTTCAGTCTAGCTATACCTGGTAGATTCCTGCACACAGCTCTGTGAGCCAGAGCAGCAGCTCCCAAGTCCTGTCCTGCCCCAGCCCTGCCCTGCAACCTCGAGCGTGTCATTTCACCTCTGTGCCTCACTATCCCTGCCTGGCCAAAGGGAATAATGATAGTACAATTGTTACCTAAGGGGCTTCTGTTGAAAGCACTATGTAACATTCTACATATCAGTTAAAAGCAGTGAAAAAAGTACTATTTTAATTCTAGTGTAATTGAATAAATTGTTAATGAGGTGAAGAAATGCATATCTGAAAAGAGCATCATCTCATCCTAAACATCTCAGTGTTAATTTTTGTAACTTACAAGAAAGCAAAATGTTTGTTAAAATTTCAGCAGACATATGTATTCATTTTGGATATAACTGTTTGGACCATATGTGAGAGCTCACATTCCTATAGCATTTCTATAATTGTTTGATAAGATATACTCTGCTATCGTCCTGTTGAGATGATCTGTTGGTATCATGCACTTAGTGGTACATTCTCTTGACTCTGCCAAAGAGACTGGGTTTGAATTTAAAGGAGAAAATAACTTATAACATCACAGCTCATCTGCAATTTTTTTTTAAATACTTTTCATTTCTCCTACCCAAATAGTGTAATAGAATACCTGCCTGCTATTCCCAAAAAAAAATTTAATAGAAGTTTTATTTTCCGTATAACAGTATATGCTTCTGTAATATTTCTTGGGGAAAAAAAAAACCTATCCTTTTGCACTAAATATTTTTGACAATTTTTAAGTAGTTTTAAATAATTTATGAAAAAGAGCCATATTCTCAGTTTTATCTTTAAAACCATTATGAATCTTGCATGATTGCATCACTTGTTTGTTACAAAGTACAAATTGTTAGCCAATCAAAATCTAATGTGGAGCATTGAGTAACATGAGTAATTCTCCATCTACTCTGCAGTATAAACAGAACAGGAGAGGTCGCTTTACAGTCAAAATAAAGGTCAATTATTGCAAATACTGAACATAATTCTGCAGTCACTGGGCCAGCCCTGAAGAACTGCTGAACATCTGTAACTCCCACTAACATGAGTGGCAACTCTGAATGCTCAGCAATTGTGAGGCTGAGAGCTAAGGAAAAGCACCAAGAGATATAGACTTGAAGTGCTTTGTTTGGTTAATAAATGGAAAAGTGTATTTATTTTTAAGCCAAATACAGTTAGATGTCAGTATACAATTTTTTGTTGTGATAGAATAAATGTTTACAAAGCACAAATTATCATGACAGAGTTGTAACAGTGTGATGCAGTTTCTCTGGACAGTAGTTCTTAATGTTGTAATTTATTCAGAAATAAATTTATGTTATAATGTGTGTCCTCTTTGCCTTCCTAAAATGTCCACAAATGAGCTATGGATTTTTTGACCTATTAAATATTTGCCTGCCATCCCTGGAGCTGCTCAAACTCTGCTTCTCAATGATAAATCTGATCCATGGCTCTGACCAAAACAAGTCAGAGCAAGTTCCAGGTCTTACCACCGTGCCAAAGCTACTCAGGGTTCCACAATTCATTCAAGAGATAAAAGGCTAAACATAACATTCAAAATATCAAAATAAAAAAAAGATAAGTGATACACTGATTGCCCAGAATAACTCTCAACATACAAATCTCTCTTAGTGCTCACTCTGGCTGCTTTCAGTACCTGCCAAAGTGAGCAGGAGGGTGGGGAGACAGGAGTTCCCTCTCCTTGTGTACTGCCCTATTGCCTAGATACAACAGTATTTCTACTACTACACAGAAAAGGAAACCACAACTTTGCTGACTAAATCAGAAAAGGATTTGTCCATCCTTAATTTTTTTCAGCGTTTTTTAGGAGTGGGCATTAAATACAACGAGATGAGAACAACATACTACATACAGCCTTAGATAAAAATCTCCCTCTACATGAGCATGATTCAGGTTTTTAACAACATGGGGGGTGGTTGCTCACTATCTTTCACAATAAAAACCAGGACACAACAAATTAAATTCACACAAGCCAGATTCAAAGCAAACAAAAAGAGATGAGAAGTTATCAAATGAGAGGATGCAAGACTTGTACACACGTTCAAGTGGGAGCTGGAGAAGTTCTTGAAGATGTCTCAGGAGATGCCATGGCCATCAGAGGCCACCCACAGGAGCAGCAACCATGGCTGCAGTGCTCCCATTGCTGAAGGCAGCTTCAGGGGAAGGTGCATTGCCACCCAAGGGTTGATTGTACCACCCACATAGTGAAGAGCAAATTTTAGCCTGTAGATCTGCTATTCTTCAAAAAGCAATTCTACTGTATTTGAATTAGGTATTTAAAAACTTCATTTTTAATTTTGTTGTGTTTAGAGTTCTTTTAATGTTGAGATTAGAAGTTGGAAAACTATAATCTACCTCAATTTTTTCATACCTCTCAAGGTTTACATAGTGTCTTCAAGTAAATTAACTATTTTATTGTGGTCTATGGTAAAAACAGTCTGTTAAATTCAGTGGGTAACTTTTCTGAAGAGGCCATTTTTACTGTTTCTCTTGCCCTGTTTCATGCAGAGCTGCATGACAGAAAAGCATAGGAATGCCACTGTGAATCCTGAACTCTAAATTTCAAAATGTCAGAGGGGGAAAAAAACCCACCAGTCCACTGAAATAAAGAACCCACATGACCTACCTATATAGAACAAATTGCAGCTCAGAAGGAAAGCACATCCATACTGGCCAATTTAAGAATTTGAGTCAGAGCCATTCCTAAGACTTTGCCACATATGAGCAAACCTATAATGCCACTACTTCAGTTTTTCCAACCCACTCTGAACCCAGTCATCACAAGGAACAGGCCCTCAGAAGGCATTTTGCAGTTGTGCAGCATTTAGCAGGACAGACAGTTATATTAAACAGCTGGACTATCAAACTAATTTAAAAAATTTGCAGTGAAGACACGTCTGGCTGATGGGTACTGCATCCTCCTCCCAGCTTCAGCTGAGAATTAGACAGTAAAGTGCAGCAAACTGGAAAAAAAAAAAGCCTTATATATTTCCATATCCTTTCACCAACGACCCGGGAAATGCAAGTGATCCCACTGAAGGAGACGAAAAAAGAAATTCACACAAAATGCCACTTCTAAAACATGAGTGGGTGTGAGTATTAGTGTCATCACCTATTCAGAAAGAATTTGAATCTCACATGTCACAAGTCCAAGTACACATCGTGTGCGTACATGGAAATCCCCATCTTTGTGAAGTGTATGTTCTGTCCAAGAGCAGTTACATGACACAAACTTCTTTCCCAGAGAAACAGAATTGTATGTTCACAGAGGTTTATCCTGAAAGGATTTCAAAGGTCTAAAGGACAGAAAGAATACAGCAAATAGGATTTCTACAGTGACAAGCCTTACTAAAGCACTTCAGGGCTCTCCTGAGGTAATCCTTTTCAATAAGGTCACAGGGAGCCAAGTTTGTCAGCATTTCAGGGTAATGTTGAAAGCCACAGTTCACTCCAATTACATAGTGATTAAAGTAGCACTTGAAGAGTATAAGGTATGTGGATTTTAAAAGTACCAATTAATAGAGTGATAACATACAGATTCATCATTTTGGCTGAGGGACTAAAGCGGAATCAGAGAAAGGAATAAAGCTGCTGCAAGACCCACTGTATGGTCCAGGAAGACACATTTATGCAATGCATTCCTAACGTGTACCTCTATAATTTATTAAATCCACATATGAGTAAACCAAGGTGCAGAGAACCTAAGATCAAAGCATTCATAGAAAGTATCTAGAGTACTACTGAAACTCTTACAAGGTGCCGAGCCAGCATCCTTTCCAGCAGTGCTGTGAATCACACCAGATGTGAAAATATTTCATATTTGAGCATGAAATTTGGACAACTTAGCCTGAAAAGCAGTTCTACACACTGAGGAATCTAGGAAGAATCAGAAATAGAACCCAGATGGCCTCCCAGTCCAATGCCTACTGTATGAAATCTCAACCCACAATTTGTGCAAAAATAGGACAAGAGCTCGAAGCCAAAAGCTATTAAAGATGTTTGATTCACTAGCATAGTATAAGAAAAAAAAATCATAAAGGAAAAGGCAACAGGAAGAAAACCAACCTAATCACAGTCCAAAGAATATTTTTTTCTTTGTGATAGTTACACAGCAAGTCAAATTCTAGTTTTTAACTACGTAGCAGTAACTGTATACATCTCATTATAGTAATTTTCCTCCATTTTTGTCAGCTGGAAATGCCCCAGATCACAGGTGCACATCAATCAAGGGACACTGGACAATTCTAAACCAACACAGAACAGCATTGCCCTTCCCGCCCCTTTCAATTCCAACTTACTGATACACAATTTTACTTCAGAAGTTTTTGCACAAAAACCCAGGAAGCACCACAAGCATTAAAGAAACATTTGTATCAGCCACTTTGCCTACTGGTGAAAATTTCATTTTAAATGATCTGCAGCACACTGCTTACTTCTCCCACAACACTGCTTGAAACAACCAGGAAATCTGCCAAGAGATGACAGGCACTTTCATTTCTTCATTTACACACAAGGATACTGGCAAGCACTCAGAGGTAGTCACAACACATCAGCATTAGCAACTTCCTTCTAAATTTAACATCATTTAGAAGTCAGGTCCACAATCACCCAGAGATACAGATTAACAAAATACCTCAAAGTTCATTCTCTGCTGTACATTCCTATTCTCCGTCTTTGCCTCTTGATCCTTCTTCCAAGTCTGCTGGAAGAGACCAGTCAGTTCTGCTCCTTCACTAAGCCTGCAAAGAGCAACTGCCCTTCCAGGTGCTCTCTTAGGACATGGAGTGAGCTCTGCACAGGTGAAAGCTATTGGCAGTTGCTGGGAGAGGTAAGCCCAGCTAAAAGCTCATTGTGTGCTGGTAAATTACTTGCAGGAGTTTCTCATCCACTTCTCAGTTTATGTCAGGATCCTTGGCTTCCAATCCTTGGTAAGCAGAGGTTCTTCATGCTGGACTTAATCTTTGGGCCAGGATTCCAAGTTGAAGTCACCACTGATATTATATTTTTTTTACCTCAGTTCAAAGTAGGAGACTGAGCAGAAAGGAATGGATTGAATGGGAAGATGTGGGTCAGTATGAGAGGGGTGTTTAACTACAGCATGCATGTAATAGTTAATAGTAAGGCAGCTCATAAATGGCTGCTGGTTTTCTCCAGAAATATGAATGGGACACTGTATTACAAAAAGAAAAACTGGCATTTTAACTCAATATTTTATTACACACACAAAAAAAAAAATAATACAAAGTACTCAAAGGAAGTGCATACCACCACTCCTTACAGAACTGAAATTATTATACTGCTCTATTATTTTTTTTTATTAAAACAATTGCAAGTTAAAAATTACACATAAAGAAATTGAGCCATCCTATGCATTCATTCTCACTAATCAAGATTTCTCTCAGGTGACTGAGACAGCAAACCAGATTCTTCTCAGTGCTACTCAGTCAAGAGGCAACATGCACAAATTGAAATACAAGAATCTATTCCATTTAAACATAAGAGGGGAAAAAAAACCCTACTTTTTTTCTTTACTATGCAAGTGTTCAAATACTAAGCAGGTTGTGTAGAGAAACTGTGGAGTCTCCATCCTTGGAGATATTCAAACCCACATCAGTCCTGGGCAGCCTGTTTGGATGACAGGGTGCTGAGCAGGGCAGGCTGTTGTACTAGAAGACCTCCAGTGGTCCCTTCCAACTTCTGCAATTCTGTGATTTCATATCTAAATCAAACCTATCAAATCTAGATAACTGTTCTACTTCAACAAAGAGATTAAAAGAAAACACATCTGAAAGGCAGAGTTTATTGACTCTGAAACTCAAAGTAGGCAGGCATACGTCAAACTGGATCCTTCCTTTTCTTCAGTCAGTGCCAGATTCTACAGGAGTTATCCTTGCTCCCTAGTAATAAACACACATGGTGAAGGAATCATTTAGCTGTATCACACAGTCTATCCATTTTTGTTAATACCTACATCAACAATGTACCCAGGAGACACATAAATTTTTTTTTCTCCACAACTATCAACAGGCAGCAGGATCTAGGGCAGCATTTTTAGCTGAAATCATCCTGCATCCCCTGACTTCTTGTCTGAAATGAAGGAAACCTGACCAGAGTTCAGTACCAAATACACAAAAGGTGTGCTCCCATTTGAAAACCTTTGCTTTTTGCTCATCCACACCTCCCTCATGGCAATACATGGTGAGAAAATGGCTTAGTCACTGTTCTGGTGCTGGTATGTGCCCACTGGAGTGATGGGAGGGCATGCCCATGCCTTTGCACAAATTTGTCCATGGCCATATTCTCTTAAACCTCAGTTCGAAAGTGAATTTCTAGATTTTCTTGACTATACTGTAAGTTACTGCTGGTACCTGCATTTGGCATACGGCCCCAGGAAAGTTTTCAGACTTTTTTTTACCATAACAAGATTTCAGATGTGTCTCCAAAAAAAAGAAAAGAAAAATGGAATATACTACTTACCTGTAATGATTGTATCACCTTTGTAGTTGAAAGCACAGGAGAAGATCTCATCAGCATGACCTTCTAATATCTGAAGGCAGCGTCCAGTAGCAGCATCCCAGAGTCGAGCTGTTTTATCAGAACTGGCTGTTAGTATGCAATTGCCTTTGGGGTTGAAACACACCTTTAAAAAATACAGAAATAAGTTATGTTACTTAACAAGTCAGTATGCCTAGAGAAAGAAGCATATCAAGTGACTGACAGATGAAAATAGAAAGCAGCAACTCTTGCATAGTTTTTTAGCTAAAAAAGGATCGTATTCCACTAGAGTCATGCTGGAAAACTTCTGTGGCTGAAAACTTCGTGTATTTACAAAGGCCTTATATAACATGACCTTACTACAGGATCGTATCTTCCAAATATCAAGCCCCAAAATCACAACTGGTAGCAAAAGTAGCAACTTTATTTAAATGTTATTATTATTCCAATGTAAAATTTATACGTATTTTATAGAGTTCTACATTAAATAACATAAATTTCTGTAGTACCGGAATTTGCACTGGAAGCAATTAATTTTATAGTAAGTCTTTATGTTTGATAAACATTCACTGCCAAAACTTCATGGATTTCCAGATAATCAGGTACATTTTTCCAACACCAGAAAATACCAGTTTATTATAGAATGCAAAATTGCTTAATCACTGAGGGCAAAATGTCTTTTACCCAGAAATTCAATTTCCAAGTAATAACCTTCCCAAGTGGTCACATCTCCACAGAATACCTGTAGAAATACATGGCCCTTTCCACATGCTCCCAGAGGAGCAGATTCTCTCTTCAGCACAGAAATCATGCTGGCACTAAGGCCCCTGATGGAAGCTGTCTCTAATCCACCCTCTTGGCAGCAGGGGTTCAGACTGTCCTCAGTGTGAAATACTGCAGTGATTTTAGCAACTGAGGAAAGACCAATCCTTCTGAACTTAATATTCTCTCAGCGAAATGATTATAATAGACAAATCAATAGAATGAAACCATTTAAGTTTTGTTCATTAAGAACCATCCTAGATTCAAAATACTAATATTTCAACTTCAAAATGCATCAAAAAAGCAGCACAGACTTAACACACTAGCTTGGAAGCTAGGGAGAACTACCTATTTGAAAGAATAATGAAAAGCTGCAAGCAACAAATAACAAAGTTTGAAAATATGTACAATGGTGGAAGCAACTAAGTGTATTTGGAACAGAACCTTGGTGTTCAAAATTGAGCCAGGTAAGACTTCCAGCAAAGCACATGAGCACATTCCTCATGACCAAGTGATCCTTGAAACAGGCTGTATACCTCCAAAGCCCTTATGGACTTTTGAAAATAAGACTCCATGTATTTTTCCACAGAAATATAGTTTTTCTGTTCCATTCCATAAACCAGGTGTGCAGAGAAATGAAAAAGAGTAAAGAGGAGCACATCTGGTAGAAGCAAGGGATAAGGGTGATGGTAAAAGCCTTAGAGGCAACAGCCTTAAGATGTCAACGAGTAAAAACCTGGTGCTTATTCTGTCAGAGAACGTGGGACTACAATGGCAGAATAACACAGGCACAATTTAGGGCAGGTCAGACAGAAGCTCTATTAACAATAACCACACTGAAAGAACACTCAGAGAGCATCTCCCTCTCCGTTTCCCCTTCTCTACCAAGAGGGTTTGCAGACCCAACTGACAAACTGCTTCAGGAAAAGGAAAGAGCTTAGGCAAACCAGTCATTTCAATGGCAACAAAGCCAGGTGTCCAGCCCTTTGGAGGGATGGACTTAAGTAGCTGCCACTATTCTAAGAAGTCAAATGGTAAATGACATGACAATACAGAGCGGTGGCTCTTGGAACCTAAAGGAGTAGCACACTCAGTATTGTCTTAGCTCAGAAGTGGGGAATTGGTAAACAATTGTTGTCTGATAGCTTTTAAAAGGAATGTTCTCTTAGTAAAGATAACTTCTTAGCTAGACCTATCAATCCTAAATATTAATTATTATACCACCACATTCTTTAACAGTATTCCTGTGTCATGGAATAACTGGTGGATTGGATTTCACACATAGTCAAATAAAAAAAGGTGCAAACCACACACAACTTACCTTTGAAATTTCATCTTCATGCCCTTCTAGCTTTGCAATGCACTGTTTTGTTTCTGCATTATAGACCCTTGCTGACCCTGTTGCAGTAGGAGCCATATGTGATTGTTATGCTTAAGCATGCATTTCAGTAAGAACATTTCAATAAGGTCAGAAGGAACTCATCCTCAGGTTTAATTTCAAGAGAAATAGAAGGCAATCATCACAGAGTTCCCTCCAAGGGTAAAGTATGTTAACAAGATCTGTAATCTGCTTGGAAAAGATTGACTTCCTTTCCTGACCAGAAATGGTTTCACCTGGAAAATATCTAAAATGTGAATACAAAGGTCCATGTAGAACACGGACTACTGAAGCCTGTAATTTCAGAATGCATGTACAATATATTCAGAAAGCTTTCATTATATTTCAGATATTAATTTTAACAATCTATTCCTCATATTTAATAAGGTATTGATTAAATTTCAGGAAACCTCTTACATTGTCTTTTGTCTTAATACAGAAAGTACAGGAAAAGAGACCCAAATAGTCCCCCCCATCCAGCCTGGTATCCCGTTTCTGGAACTGTGTATCTAGAACTAAAATGGTATTGTCATTATGCTGTATAATATAAATAACGGAGCAGGTGAATATAAAAAACTGTTTTTTGTGATTCCTAGACAAATAATAAACATGTAAAATTTCTGCATACCAATAAAAAACCAAAATTGCTCCTTTCACTATCTCTTTATTGTGTATTCTCTTGTGCATTAGGAAAGCCTGCTAGCAAATCCACCAGTAAAGTTCCAACTACTTTTTCATTTAAGCCTAAATCTGAGCCACCAAATAAAACCCCTCAAAAGCTATTTACCTACACATTTAAAATGTATTTCCAGCCACAAGTGAAATATTTCCTTGCAACTTTGATGTCAAAGCGGAAAGACATGTTGAGTTGATTAGAGTATGAAAAGAACTTTTTCACTGGAGAAAACTTTTCAAGTTTAATGCCCAATTTCTGTAATGCAACGACTGAATTAAGTACTCTTTCATCAAGCTACATTCAAAGCAGAGCCAAAGGGAAAGGACAAAGGTGTTTCATGCTGCAGTTGCAATGCTCCCAGCAGTGCCAGGCCCTTCACTCACCATCAGCAGAGGCAGTTGCAATGCGCTGCCCAGCATAATCAAAGCACACATCCAACACCTCCTTCCTGTGCCCTGCCAGCGTCGCTATGTGCGTCCCAGTCACAGCATTCCACAGCTGCACAGATCAACAGGGGGCATTGGATTGCTTCTTTTGATTAATATACTTTATAGATAGCTAGTTGATTGAAAAAGCAACTTGTAGAGGCCCTTTCTGATATCTGACATGTAATAACATGAAAGCTGAATATAAATCAATAATGAGTCACTCTTTAGTTTAATGAAGTCCTATACATTTTTTAGTTCAGTGTATTGCTTAAACAAAACTTAACTAGACTTCACTGAAATGAGTAAGAATATAGATTTTACATTTAGTTGTAAATTCTCTAATTCATTATATGCACTACTTTAAAATAATGCTCCTCAATTTAAAAAAGATACATTTTATATGACAAGTAGTGTACTCACTACCTACTCAACCAGCTTACCATGCATGTTTTGTCCATTGATCCAGTGACAATGAGAGAACAGTCCCAGTTAAACTGGGCACTGCTAATCTCTCCTCGGTGGCCTATTAAAGTATGTAACAACCTATCAAAAAAGAAATTTAAAATAATAATTTATATTTATAGTGTGAATTTTTATATACACATATAAATTATAAGTTTAGAAAATGGTATAGTTAAGGTGTCAAGTTTTCACCATTAAAGCAATTAAATGGAGTGCTGCAGCTCATTTAGGATTCTAGTACTACATCAATTCCATTTTCTATCTTTGGCAAAAAGAGGCAGTAAGGAATATAATGGAAAATTCCTCCCTTCTCTTTCAAAAATATTTTAGTGAATGTATTTCCAGTGAAATGTGATGATTTTCAGTAGCAGAGACAGATTCCTTGTATTCACCTACATGCTAAGCATACACAGCAAGTTTTTCCACATTACTCTTCCATTCTCCTACTTCAATGAACTGTAAACAGTACATCTTTAAAACTCTATATAATCTAAACCTTTTATAAAATCCACTGAAGATCAAATGGAAATTAATCAGGTACTTAATGCGAGCATGTTCCCAAATAACAGGCAAATGACAGCCCAACTGAAATATGATTTCTAATCCTCATTAATCCTGAACTTCTTGCTGCACAAGACTGACAATACAAGTCCCATTAAATTCTTCAGCTTTATCTGAATAGAGAGGTTACAATTAGCCAATACTGCTTCCAAGAATTAATGGCCCATAAGGCAACAAAGCCTAAAAAAGATTAATTGAGATATACATGTAGTAAAGGATTAGTAAATTGGGTTATAATCACTATGCTAGCATCACTGCATCATTAATAGAAGCACACTGTAAAAAACAGATAAACTAATGACTGGAAAAACAACTAAAGATCTTAAGTGACTGAAATGTTCTTACTCATTGCACAAGATATATAAGGGTAGCTAAATTGATATATGTGCTAAATGAACAGCAAAGAAAATTTCCTGAGCATTTGAATTTTCTATTTGTTTCTGGTAAGAGAAACTTGATTACATTCATAGCATTTTACATTACTCCTTTTACTGTCTAACACTGTGATGCCTACAATGCTGTAATTGTGTAGAGTTTTTTACAGTAAAACCAAAAATCAACAAGCAGATAACAGAAGAAAACTTAATTTTATAAACATATTATTTGGCCATCAAGACTGTTGTTACTATAAATATCTAGTAATACCTAGAAAAAAGTTTTAAATTAAAAGTCGAAAGCTTAAACTTCCAATTTTAAAAAAGGCAGTGTGGGCCTCAAGCTTTGACATAAAAATCTGGTCAATAAACAGAATATAAAGCAATGTGGAGAACATCTCACAGAAACCATTATCAGATACACAGAAAGAACACAGAAGAGAGGCTTATGAAGTGCTATTAAAAATTTCCATTTAAGTTATTTATTAAAAACAATCAGCTTTAGTCATGACAGTATGTCCTTAGCCTTCAGTTGCCAAGTGAAATTTGATATCTGGATGCTCTAGTATTTGACCATAATTGCAAATGAGGAACTGCTTCTCTCTCAGCACCCTGGTATTCAGCAGTCCTGACCACAGGTACAGGTACGGGCTGTTGATTTGCCAAATGCAGCTCTGCAGACTGAACTACAACTGCCATGGAAATATAGACACTATCTGCCATGGAAATATAGACCTGTATTACAAAAGCATGTTTCCCCCTCCACCCTTTTTTTAAATCATAGTATTATATGAAGAAAATCTTGAACCTTGTTCTGATTTCTTGTCCCTTCATCAGCTTCCTTCAGAGTACTGCACTTCCTTCAGAGAACTGTACTTCAGTACAGCTCAAGGTACCTACCCAAAATAAAACTCAGGAACACATATGCTCACTAGGGCCAGCCAGCAAAATTAGAAGAAACCCAAATTTGGAAAGCTGTACATCTCATTTAATTCACAAGGTCAAAAACAAGCACACAAAACCTCACCTAGAAAATTTTTGCAAATCTACCTGAACCTGTCTGCAGCAAATTATGATTTGGTCATGTCCTTTCTGACTGCAACTTTTCATTATTCCTAAATGTATTCATGTCCAAGCGGCATGTGAAAGCCAACTGCTGGTCTTGGAACAATTCTATTGCCCACTAGTTACTCACCAGAGCTGCTAGTGTTTAAATGAGAATCTTCTCCTTCATATTCCACTTCCTGGTATTGGCCCTGATGTCAAGCCCACATTGATTTCATAGAATAAAGAATGTAACTTTAAAATCCCCAGACCTTGATTTCACTGTAGGTTCAGACATTAAGCTGGAAAAAGTTGCTTTCAAACAAAAATACTTGCAAGAACATCAGGCTGAATGAAGTTGAATCCAAAGGTCAATTTGCTGACTGAGTGTTGGTGTTGAATAAGCTCAAAGATCACAGGATCAAGCCTTAAATGACGTACTATGTGTACAGTACTTATAAATCACACAATTAGTCTCATTTTGATATATATTGTCTATTACACCAAGATATTTCTATACACACACATCCCTTTTATTAAATTTCAGAGATATTCCCCTTGCTCTCACAAAAAGAAAAAAGGCATGACCCCTGTAAACAAAATAGAATGGTTATCTTCATAAATTACTTTGTCAGTAATCAGGGTGATAATTTTATTATTTTACTTACACTGAGTTTCCCATTGAAAAAACAAGTGGATTTGTCAGTATTACACAAGTTCATATTTAGCTTCTACATCATTATTTTTTGGCGTCTTAATCAAGAGATTTTGTTCTCTACAGTTGGAGGAGACACATTTTTAAATTTATACTTACAAAGGATTGTGAGAAGGAAACATACACCATAACCAGACTAATTTTCTATAACATAACATATACTTTCTTTCTACTTAAACAGCCTAGAAATTGTAGACACTTTGCAAGTCATGAGTTTCCATGTTGATAAAATATTTTCCTGTTTGGAGAATTCACCAGGAACAAGCACAGGATCTGTCCATTCTTTCTGCCTCTTTAGTGCTCATAAGATAGATATTTAAAACAAAGAACACATAAGCATTTCATGAGCAGCATTCCTTTTCAAAAGAACAAACAGAACAGGAGCAACCAATTACAAGATGAAGGAACATATACTCTAAATGAAATACAAGCTCTGTAATGTGTAGCTCAACATTTTCTATTTAATTTGTCCTGAAATCATGCAAAGTAAAATTATATTTATTAGTGCTTTAGTACCTGCCAGTGCCAACATCCCATACTGCTACTGTATGGTCAAAGGAGCCAGTGATGATCCTGTCTCCAGTGGTATTGAAAGACAGAGCAATAATTTCTGCTGAGTGTCCCTGAGAATTTTTAGAAAGAAGTATGAGAATACGAATTATGACTTTTCCATTAATAAAGTTTAATATGTAGTCTTTTTTCAGCAGTATAATCCGTCCATAACTCATCACTATTTTATTTACTGTCTTGTCCAGCACATCACAATTTTGACAGAAAGATCTACCTGACTGTGGCATAGTCAATATCCCAACAACTGCAAAAATTCAGGCACACCACTTAAGCAGGAAGCTTATTCACTACATATTAGTTAGTATTTATGTGAGACAAATGCACTGAAACAGCAGAGGCCAGTCTGACCCTGGGGAATGCCAGCAAGCCATGCAGAGCAAAGAGAGATGACAATCTAGAGATTACTGGATGTCTGCCCTCTGCTCATGTTTACAGGAAGAAGAACCATACAGAGGAGGTCACAACTGACAGTAGAGCAGCAGGTTTTAACAAGTGATGGAAGGCATTCTAATCTATAGCAGTAATGTCACTGGAATGAGAAAATCTGTCTTTTGATAAATAGGACTCATAAAATACCACAGGTTTCTCATTCCCTTCAAGTTTTCTTACTCTGTTTTGTAACTGCAGTCACTATGGGACCACCTGGTAAAAGAAACTGCAAGGTTTGCAAACAGTTGTAATGGTTACAGTGTTATTTATCCCAGCTGGAAAACTAAGATAGCAAGGAACACCTTTAAAAACATGAGGACTGCAAACATACACTTAAAGTGGCTACTTCTTCTCCCTTCTCTAGATCCCATAATTTAGCAGTGGTATCCATGCTTCCAGTTGCCAACAGTGTGCTTTGAGGATTAAATGATAAACATACCTGTAGCAAGAAACATTGGATAGAGAAAGTTTAAAGGAGTCCATTTATATATATGTTCTAAAAAAACAAAACAAGGGTCAGGATTAATATTTTTAAATAAGGCAAAGGTCTGATAATATTTTATGGCATACAGAAAACTTGCAGAGTTCTTCCAACAGCTCACTAGAACAGCAACAAATCCTTACCACATAACTCTGGATAAGTACTCATCTCAAGCGGACTCTTTGCAAGCACATGCTTTGTTTTCTTTATTTCAAAATTCTCTTCGAAATCCTCCAATTACTCTTCAGTCTGACAGTCCTCCCTAGCACTATCATTTGGTAGGTTTCCTCTCTTACTTGATGAGATTGGGTAAACATCATCCGAACAGTTCTGTGTACCCACAAACACACTCTGCACTCTCACCTTATCAGGTGTCATTATCTGTGTCATTTGCCAAGGGCACCGCCACAACATTGTGTTTAAGAAAAAGCAAGAACAAAAGCTCAACGACTGCTTTAATTCATTTTTCACATTAAAAAATTATGTAGTCATCCTCCCATTCTCTGTAATTATTCAGTATGATTGCTCTGCAAATAAAGAATAGGAGGTGCCATAAAAAAAGGAAAACAGAAGGTCAGTGTTTTCATACTGATGAACTATGGGCACGTCCTTGCCAGCAGTGTATCAGATGCAATAATGGCCTTTCAGAAACAGGTCTGATTCAGAGAAACACATCCTTTTCTGATGGCAATTTTCTTCTACTAATTACTTGCTAGCACAACTCATGATACTCTGGGTCTAATCTAACCCCTACAGAAGTCAGAAAAAATTGAGAGGCCTTTAAACATTTACCTGACTGATTTGTGGAAGCAAAATCACTGCAGCCTTTCTCAATAAGCAAACACGTTGTCCATTGTAAGGGGTAACTCTTTCAGATCATCCAGAGAATCAAAAACGCACTGAAACAAACCCCAGTTCCAATATGGTAAACCACCAAATTTTCCTGCTCTAGTTAAGGCCTCTCAATCTACAAGTAAATTCCAATTTTTTTTTCAGAAATGATTTTCAGCAATAGTTTATTGAACATTGATTGTATAGCTATTAAAAAAAAAAATCCCCAAAACCCCACTCATCATTGAAATTCAGAGTTTTAGTGCCTTTGCCTCAATCTTTTAAATTGAAATTTGTGCATCAAGGTACTTGCTGTCGCTGATAGGGGTCCTAGTGCATTGGAGAGGAAACCAAGCATTTTTAAGCTTAAACTGTTTTAATTTCATAGATCTGTGACATTTCAGCATCCCACATATTCCCAGTTAACACACTTTACATTTCAGAAATCCGTTCTTCTACAGCTCCAGTCGGTTCTGTACATGAAATACAGATCTCTGTGTGAAAGACAACCACACAAGTAATGATATTCTTGTGTATTTAGTTCTGCAAATATGAGAGGCAATGCAAGATAGCTAGAAAAACGTGATATGTAATCAGGCCAAAAGTATGTACAATAAACTGAAAATTCCAATTGCTATAGTATTTTTCAATATTTTAACATTTAGCAAACAAGGGGAATTGGAACAAAGTGAAAATAAAAATATAATTTCAAACTGTGTATGAGGGTTTATTCTGTCTCAAGAACTGTCAGACTATCTTCCCTTGCAGTGCAGAAATGTTAACAAGATCTAAATGTATGAACAGATGTACCACAATAACCGTGCTTTACAGTGGGAGCTCACAGGGAGTTCAAACTCACAGTCATCAACGACGGTGTGAGGAAACATAAAGGAATAAGAAGCATCCATAACTACTCACTATTTCTGCACTATGTCCTCTGAAGGTATGATAACATTTTCCTGTTTCTGTACTCCACAGTTTGCAGGTTTTATCAAAAGATCCAGTGGCAATTTTGTCACTAAATAGAAAAAAAAAAAAATCCTATAATTTTTCTTTAGAAAAACCCTCTGACTCCAGAGACAGCAGAATCCACAGAAACAACACCCAGCCTTAGAAGCTCCCATGCACTTCGGTGCTTGCTGCCACACTACGAGATCCTGCAGCAAGATTTCACAAACACAGGTTACAGCAAGGCAAAAAATTAGCAGACACAATGCGCTTCTAAGAGAAGCTACTGTGCCTATCTGTTAGCACAGGAGTGTTCATAACTGATGACTGACCTGCTTTAGGGATGATGATGTGCTGCACTTACAGATGTATTAAGAAGTTATATCATTTGATCAGATAACATCTGTTTGTCAACAATTATAAATGCAGTTCACCCAAATTTCAAAAGTTGAACTCTACTTCCCCTGTAGTCAGTGGAAGTCTTGTGACCATCTGCAGTTAGAGCAAGACTAAAGTGAAGTATCCAGAAAATATACCAAGGGGCACTGTATTGAAACCTAAAGATAGCAGAAAAAAGTTCTTTTTTTATCAAACTTTTAATGTTAAAGTAGTTCAAGGTTCTCATCAGGTTTTGTCTTGCTGTATGTTGCTTCTCCACTTTTATGTTACAGTCTAGTTATTGATCTTTGCACAGATTTTTGTCATTAGTTTCACCAAGCTATATAAATGAACTTCATTAGATGTTTTTCTAAAGTAAAGACTAATATCAGAACATAAGACACTGACACAGCAGGGTCTAAGTTTTCCTTTTCATATAGAAGAAAGAGATGAAATTTCAAATAGCACAAGAACAAATCTTTTAACATTTATTTCCTGATGTTAATTGTGTATTGTTCAACTGATTAATAGGACATCTGACAGTAATGTGATTCAATAGAAAAATAGGAATTAGTTTATCTTACTTTACAGAAAAAAAATGGTTTTCTCACACATGACAGCTTCCTCAGGAAGCAAATGAAAATGAAACTACAGTAGCTAACATGTAATTCCCTTCACCTAACAGGTGGCAATTCCAACTTAGAGCAGTTACTGCAGAAAACAAAAGGTGCAAAAATTAATATCTGACGTTCACACAGCAGCACCTTGTGGATTTTACAAAAATTACTCAAAAGCTGTGACATTTCTATACCATGTCCTAAATAATACTGAATGTGTAATGAAAAATGGAGAAATCCACTTCTTTCTCCTTAACTGAAGCAACACAGATTGCCATAAATACTTATATCACACATCACATACAACTACATGGAGGCAGAAGAGAATGATTAACATTCAGAACACAATCTGGTCAAGTAGATATTACTGAAATAAACTGTGTTTCAATATATTCAACTGACTCATTTGTATTTTTTTCAAGACTGAATACCTAATTAAATTTGTGGTTAGAATTTCTAAGTTTTATTTTAAAAACTGATAGCAGAAAACATGTTTGAATGGATCTCTTACAAATAATGACAGTGTCATCCCACGGCGATTAGCTATAGCTGAACTCTACAAATTCAGAAGTTGAACTCTTTCAATTTGAAATAGTCTATTCTATGTCAGAGTATGTGCAAAATAACATTATTAGCAATTATGAAGAATTTCAGAGGAAATTTATTTACCCATAGGGGTTGTTGAAAGCTATTGCATAGACAACATTTCTGTGTCCCTCCAGTGACCGTAGCTCTTCTCCCGACACTGTATCCCATAGTTTGCAGGTTCTATCATAGCTTCCAGTGATAAAGCTAAAGCAAAGATAAATTAATTTCTGAATACAGCAAATATCTTACAGGTCCCAATGCACAGCCAAATGATTTATTTCCACAGATTTCAGTTAGCATTGTCTCAAACCCTAAATCTCCTCTTTCTTTCAAAAATACAGATTAATGAATATAGAGGTTCCTTTTCTTCTTTCTTTTTAACATATTATTCATAAAAACACATTTTTTCTAATCTTTAATGTATTTCAACTAGAAAGCATGCAGCTGCTTTCAAGACATGAAGGAAAAAATGATAAGACATATGTCCACAGTGAAATCAATTAACATGAAAGCTACACTTTCACTACAATGAAACTCCCAAATGAGTTTGTCAAAGCCTCATTTAGCTTTTACCAATATTTAGCTTATTGCCATAAAGGTGCTTCTTTCTGTAATATGGTAATTGTCAACAGACTATGGCTGTGGAAGAAAAAAACTAGATAAATTGAATCTCACCTGCTACTTTTTTGCATCTCCCATTGGTTTTTCCCACAGAGGCCTGAAATATAATCCCCAATTACGCCTGAAGCTGCTTAGAAGCAGCAGAGCTGAATTCTTTTTGCAGCAAAGATAAGAGCACTGAAGTTTCCATACCATTTAATTTACAAGTACAAAACTTCAATTAATGATTATGTGCTTTGACTTTGAAAGCAACTTACCGGGAACCAGATTTGTTAAATGCTACATTAGTCAGAGGCAGTATGTGTGTTCTAAGCACCTGAAATAGAAGGGAGGGCAGTGAGAGCAAAAACATTTGATGCTAACAAAATAAACCAAATTGCTCAAAATATACAACAAATTAATTTTTTCTCCTCCTCCTGTAAGAGGAGAAGAAATCCCACATTAATCATCAGGTTATCACAGAAGATGTTATATAGTATTGATTTCAATTTCATACTTTACATTAATGAACTCTTTTTCCCCATATTTGCATTTTCTTCACCTTCTCCAAGACCAGCAAAGTAACCCTAGACCAGAGCTGAATGAGCAAAACAAATGAGGAGACCACACCTGCTGAGATCACTGATGAAAGAAATCCCAACTAATATTAAGCCTTATCCAGTGAACGAAGAAATCCAGTTAAATTGAGTATTTGAGACTGTTAGGGTATGGGATGCTTCCAGCTGGCATGTGACTTTGTTATACAAAACAAGAAGAAGAGATACGAGCTTCAGCTCTGTCCTATGAGGTCATGACAATGTGTTGAAAACCATAACAAAGATACTCAGCAAGACAAAATTCCAAGAAGGAATTTCAAATTTAATGTCTGCACATATTGTGTAGGTAATGGAGGGCACTGTTTTCCAACATTGTTTCTAAGGTCATAAATCAGACATAATACAGGATGTGAATGAACCCATAGCCATAATAATACATACTAAGGTTTATTAAACAGAGGTGAAAATAGATTCAGGTACTGCCAGTGGAATCACCATGCCATGATAGTTTAAAAAGGAGACCAAAACCAAATAATCTGGTTAGTGTTTGAATAAACTCTCTGCTATAAAACATGGTTTGCACTTGAACAATTTGCACCTATTACAAGCTGTCCTCTCCTCAAGTCTAAAGCATAATAAAATCATGAACTGGGAAATCTCAGCAATTGCTGACAGTGAAGTAAAGGGATGTTAAAAATACCCCAGTGGTTCACTAGGTCTTTTCTGTAGTGTAAGAATGAAGAAGAAACTATTTATGAACAATGAGATTTAATCACTGACATATTACCAGAGCTTCAACTCCTTTTTCTTATCTCAAGTTTTCCCAGCTGCCCGTCTCTAAAAGGAAAATGAGAGAGGCTCATAGATCCTCCACTGAGAAGAGTAGGGACTCATCAAAATGGAAGTAACAATTGTCAAGTGAAGGACTGAGAGGGAGAAAGAGAAAATGTATTTTATGTTACAGAAACAACAATTTCTGTTCTCTAGAGAAAGCAACACAAGTTGTACTTTTAGCTACCGAAGTGGGAATGAGCAATCAAGATGTGGAGATGACAAAAATATTGTGTTTTTTAAAAAGAGCCACAATATCCATCTGCACATGAGAATCAATAATTATGGAAATTTATGGAAATCTGACCCATAAGATTTTTAGGATTACATGCAGGGAGCTCTGAACAACTCAAAGGTATTTTGAAATTATGAAAAAAGGGAGGAATACGAGATGGGTTTTTGTGTAATTCCAGATTATGAGACTAATTCTGTTCTTCCAATGCCCAATGATGCAGCTGCTTCATCCATAGAACTCTGAGCCAGCAAGAATTGCTGCTGCAAATGATACAATAATCAAACCCTAAGGCAATATTAGAAAAAATATACCTCAGTTCTGCAAAATCTGCTACAGCTGTACCTAAGATAAAAATCTGCAAATCACTACAGCATCCCATGCCATGTAATAGTTTAAAACCTGAGAAATTGCTATAAAAGCTTGTTTCTCTGCAGGGTGCCTAACATACCACCATCACCCCAGTTACTGGAAACTACAAAAAGATGAGTTTATACACTTGTTTCAGATTATACTCCAGTGCAACAGGAAAAAAACCATTGATTTCCAAACAATGCACACATGGAACATTTTTTTCAGGGAAAAGAAAAAAAAAAAATCTCACTCCCACCCATCTCTTGTATTCTATTAGTATCTCAGAAGGACCTGGTACTCATGTTTCATTTAGAAGCCTTAAATGAAACTGAAATATCAAACAAGTTCTTTTCACACCCTTCTAACCACTCTTGAGTGAAGGAAATAAGCCAGCACTGATTGCATTTGCCTGCCTCTATTATTTCCAAATACAGAAGCTCAAACACAGCACTACAAACTACAAACCCAACAATGAACAAATACATTATTTACACTCAAGTTTGAACAAGAATTTGAAGACCTGTCAATCTCTGTGAACAAACAATTTTAAAAGCTTTTGAAGAGCAAGGCATTATCTCAGTTGAAAGCATAACTCAGAAGAGAAACTTTTTCAATTTAAGATGCCTTATTATAGCTCTGGTTTCAAGGTTAAATACATATATCTTTGCAGAATTCACCCAGATGAGTATTGTTGGTCATAAGAACCAAAGTTATACCTAGCAACATGTAAGGGTTTTTAGCTGAACAAACCAACCGAAAACAACTTCTTTTTCACTCTTAATTTAAGGTAACAGTAAACACCACAGCACTGACCAACATTCTTTAACAGCTACACATTGCCATCTGCTGACCAAATAAAGATACAACATTTAACTATGTCAGATTGCAGCTTGCACTCTCTGGAAGAAAGTTTCATTTCCACAATTATGTACAATTAAACCTTTTCTCTTCTGACAGACTGAATCCTGGATTTGGAGCTCTGAAAGCTCTCTCTGAGCATTGTTCTTAAAAATCCTATTTTTTTGAAATAATATTTCAAGTGCTGTCTGTAAGTTTAAGATCAATTTATCAATATTCAAAGATAATAGTAATGACAGAAAGTAATGAAAACCAGGATTAGGAATGACAACTGCATGTAGCATAAAACCCCATAAAATAATAGCATAAATCCCATAATCTTCACAAGATGAAGTAGACAATGGTATGAAAATCTTTTGGTCCTTTCCCAACAGCTAATTTAATTGGGGTCTATTTACAGGTTTTGTTTTAATATAACTATGGGTGTTGCTGGCCCACAAATAAAAGACTGATTTTTCTCCACCCAAAACACACCCTAGTGCATAAGCCTGTGTAAACAATGTCTAGGCACAGTTATACTTCAGCCTTTCGGGGGGAATTCCAGGCAGAAACAACTAAGCCAGACTCAGTTGCTCTGGAAGTGCCGACAGGATTGAGAAGTGCCAAGAAATCAGTCATAGAGTCCCAATTTTGCCCTCAGGCACAATACACAGCAGTAAAAACATACTCACAGTACCACAGCTTAAACCCCCCAAAATGCCCTAAATTACTTGAAAGATGCCTCTGACCTTAAAAAGAGAGAATTTGTGATTCTGTTTTTCCCCTAGCTTGTCCTGCAATCTTTGTACTAGATGTACGACATGTTCCAAGCAGGAAGCTGTGATGAGAGGTTCTCCTTTCTGAATTTCTTCTACTAAGGCTGGGACATCTGTGCTAATTATAAAAAAAGAATGAAAACAAATTCAAAAAATACCCCCAAATACAAACCCACCACATTCCATCCTCTGGCAATAATTATGAATACAAACCCAAGAATATTATTTACTTGCAGAGAAACTGAAGTAAGCAATTAAATGTTATGCATTTATCTCATTCTGTATAGGCCTAAAGAAATATGGATAAATCTTTCTTGGTTTTTATACTTCCTTCCCTCTCTTACTGAAGTTGTACAGAAACTTCAACTTTTAAAAATTGTAGCTTGGCAAGAAATTCATCTTTTCAAATGATTTCCACAGAGGATCAGACATGGGAGATGTGTGTCCCAAACTGTAAGTTTAAATATCTGAATTAAACTGGAATTTCATAAATTCCAAACAAATTGCCCATGAAGTAGTAACAAGATAAATTATATATGCAAATTTAAATTAAATTTATCTCAGTCTGTTGCTTCAGAAATCTATGGCTGTTTCTACAACTCCTGGTTGTAACAGTAACTACCACAACCTGGTCCAGTCTACTGATGCCGCTGGACCCCCAGGGAGTGGGTCACAGCTGGTCTGTGGAACTGTATCATCTTTCCATGGCATTGATGCCTTAGGTTTTAACTTCTGTATTTTTCAAATCCTGTACTGCTTAGTGTGTAACTCTGAAGTTTCTTGTAGCCTGTTAATTTCTGCTCTCTCATGCTAGGTAGACATAACAAAACCTCTCCAGGCCTGCTCTTCAAGGACACCCAGACTGTCCTAAGCCCAGAAAGTATAAACCAAAAGCCTCTAAGGGGGGCAAGCGGAGGGGAAATTACATCATTAAACTGAATCTTTAATTGGAGAATTAACCCTGATATGCAAATGAACCAAACCTATAAAAGTGTGAAGAACTCGTGACCTGTCATCCATCTTGGAGTCCATCTTGGCAATAGCCTCTGGCTCCCCAGGGGGTACCTTTGAAGGCCTTTCAAAGAAATACCTGCTTTTATTCCTTTACTCCTGTCTAGTCTCTGTTTCTAGGAGGCCTCTTAAGGCATCAGCATCAGATAACTACTAATTTCTGGCCTTCTGTGAGAAACTCAGCAGTCAAATCACCAATACACTCTTAAAATCAGTTTAGCAAGAAAGCATTTCTTCTAGTATGGGAATTATTCAAGTCTAGAGGGGATTTTCTCCATCAGTCTTCTAAATGAGAGCCACTACATCCCATAAATTAGTGTCCTCTCAGTGTTTATACTCTTGTTCAGTAACACCAGACAACTTATTTATTTCACAGAGACTTGATACATTTTATCCACAGCACTATACTGGATGGTTCCAGGTAGACAAAAATTATTAAATTTTAAATTGGGATTTTTCATCTGGCATATGCATCTTACACTGTCCACTGACTTTGGCTTACATGCAAGGCCTACTCCATATCAATGTAGATATTAAGACAATCATATTACTTCATATCTTTCTGTGTATGAAACTCCACTAATTTTCGGCAACTTTATTTAATGGTGGCACTTTGTTATTTTTCTGAAGCTCTTCCTACCAGAGCTGGCTGAGTAGAGCAGGTAGGCTCTACATAACAACTGACCTCAATTATATCTAAAACAGTCAAATAGAGTCGTACATGAACATGCTATAAAAAGGTAGAGAGTGCTGTTATCTGAAATAATATCATACTTACTCAGGTTTAAGATCAAGTAGATCTATTGATCTGGTCTTTGACTCACCACCTTCTACATATTCCAAAATAATTCCTTTAAAAACAAACAATAAACAGGTCATAATTAGACCCCTGCAATTTTATAACATGCACTGTAGACAGCACCACTTCCACTTTTATAGCTCCACTGACTTCAGGAGACCTATTTCCAGTTCTTGAAGCTGGAAGGAGGTTGGCTCTTCTCACTGTAAGTAAGCATGGTGATGAAGAACTCTGATGTACTTATATGAAAAAAGATATTAAACAACATTATTTCTGAGCTAATTGCTATTCTGGAAATAAGCACTTTTTTCCAACAACTTTTTGCATCATTTCATCACCATTAATTTCAAAGAAGCTGTTGAAGATACTTTCTGTAGTTCGGTGTTCCAAGAAGCCTGGAAAACACATTTTACAAAACCTGATACATTGTTTGCAAAAGCTTGAGTGCAGTAATGCATCAAAAATCCTAACGCACTTTACACTTCCAGGTTTGCTGCAGAACCTCTGCAACTTTCACTGAGCTGGAGTATTAAAATGTTTAACCACATGGCTTCCTGTTTTGAAACAACTGATAAAGGGCTCAGCTGCTCCTTGATTTTCTGTGGCAAAAGATAATTTAGATTAACTTCTGTGTCATTCTGCATTTTACGAAGTTCATAGGAAAAGTATTTATTTTGAAAGGAAGATCTGTTTTTCCAATACACTTCCTGAGCTGCACATCTCCAGCTTGTTTCACTTCTGAAATGTCATTGAGTCACCTGAGTACAGGATAAACCATGACAGTCTGGCAGCAATGCTTTTCAAAGCATGGCTCTGCCCCAACACCACCTTGTCAACCAGACCCTGGCACAGAATACCACGCCCAGTCCTTCCTTAAACACCTCCAGGGACGGTGGTTTCACCACCTCCCTGGGCAGCCCTTTCCAATGTCTGATCACCGCTTCTGTGAAGAATTTCTTCCTAATATCCAATCTAAACCTCCCCTGGGACAGCTAAAGACTATGTCCTCTCATCCACTCACTGCTTGCATGGGAGAAGAGACCGACCCTCACCTGGCTCCAACCTCCTTTCAGGTAGCTGTAGAGAGTGGCAACTTTTTTGGCTAAACAGCCATTTAAAAACACAAATACATTTTTTGGTGTCAGCTACGGTTATTGTTGACTTTTAAACTCCTTACTGTGATGTAAGACTGCGCTGACTTTGCAGTAAGTCCCACATGAAAGCCCCGATGGGCGTTGAGCTGCTTCCAGCTGCAGCCTCTTACCCAGGCACCGGGACAAAACAGCGGCACCTCCTCTCCAGCCGGCTGCAGGTGCGCGATGGACCCGCCCGGCCGTGCCCAGCCCCTGCCGGCGTGAGGACACCCGCCATGACGGGCGGTTCTCGCACTCCCCGCGCCGTCCCGCAGGGCCCCCGCCGCACGCCCCACACCCACAGGCCCCCCGCGCGCGGCCGCGGCCCCAGCCCCAGCCCCGGCACAGCCGGCCCCAGCGCCGGGAGCCCCCCGGCCGCCCCGCTCCGCACCCGGCGGGAAGTAGCGCAGCAGGAGCCGCCTCAGCCCCATCGCCGCCGCTCGGCCCCGCGCGTCCGCGCGCGGCCATGGCAACGGCCCGGCCGCACATGCTCAGTTCCGGCCGCGGGGCTGAGGGCGCCGGGCCCGCCATGGCGGTGAGCTCGGGGCCTGCCTGTGGCTGTGCAGCCGAGCTATCTCCGGGGTCAGTGTTACCGCCCCTGTGCTGGCACTGCATCGTCCGTACAAAGCTGCGAGGACTTCTGGATTGCGCCACAGAAGGAAAAGAAGCGGATCTAGAAAGGAGTGCACTAAAAAACTATATAAAATTTGGAGTGCTGAAGAGCCACACGGCATAGCAAATGTATGAAAGCTATATGGAAAGTGGATAGTTAAGGAAAGAGGGCAAAGATAATTAAATTTAAAAGAAAAAAAAAATCAGTTTAATTTCTTTAAAGAGATACTCAGGCCTGAAACATGTATGAAAATACGGTTTAGAATCACAGAATCTAGGCTGGAAAAGGCCTTATGCTGGAGACCAACCACTAACCCAGCACCACCCTGTTCACCACTAAACCATGTCCCCAAGGCCCACACGCCTTTAGAACACTACCAGGAATGGTGATTCTACCAATTCCTTGAGCAGTTCTTAACATCCAATTGAAACCTCCCCTGGCACAGCTTGAGACCATTTCCTCTTATTCTGTCACTTATTACCCGGGAGAAGAGACCGACTCCTGCCTTGCTACACCCTTCTTTCAGGGAGCTGTGGAAGTGATAAGGTTCCCCCCGTCTCCTTTTCCCCAAACTAAACACCCCCACCTCCCTCAACTGTTCCTCACAGACTTGTCCTCCAGATCCTGCACCAGTTTCACTGCCTTTCTTTGGATGTGCATTTCATCAAAAAGAGAAAAAAAAAAAGTAATTGAAAAGAGATAACCAACATGGGATCACTAAAAGAGAATGCATTAATAGCACTAAAAATTTCAGTGAAGCTTTATGCTGAAATGGCTGTAGAGCATCAACAGGGGGAAGCTATAAACACATTTTCATTTGGCCGATCTCATAGCCCACATTGTTGACAATGGATCAATATAAGACATTCCCACTCAATGTTTAACAATACGTGACTTTTCCAAAAACACCCATATAGCTCCCTACAGCTTCACTTTGAAGACAGTCCTTTGGTTTTTTTGAAAGCCAGGAAATAAAATACAATGGCCAGTTCCAGACTTACTTGAGGACACGGCTGAGGGACAAAGTGTCTCTGAGTTTTTCATTCCCATTTGTTTGTTTTAAGTCTTTTGTCTTGTTTGTATGTGGAAAGTCTTGAGGCAGATAAGAAATATTTTTATTGAAAACAATCCGAACAGCTTTCCAACTGAATTGACTTACTTGGACCAACCCTATTCAAAAATAACTTTTTGAACAACCCCAAATCTTGGTGGTCTCCACTCCAGTTTCTTAACAACTTTTTGTATTTGTTTATCATAATATGTATCCACCCAGATGATAAATTCAGAATATAAATATTTTTCTGTTCTTTTAACTTAAATTACATGAACAAACAACCAGGGCACGGATATTGCTTCCTACCTCAAAACTTAATTTGTTTGTCATAAACACAGATTCATGCAGCCTTTCTGGTACCTTCAGTATTACTTAACACCAACTGGAAGTACTGCATTTAACTGTTTTAGTCACATTTAAACAAAACAATCAAAACAGGGGCAAGGGAAGTGGAAAGACTGCAAAGCTCCATGATGTCGGTACCTGTTGTTAAGCACATTTTCCCCTCACTTTTTGCTCCAAATCTTCATCTGAACACAGACACCTCACAATTTGTCATTACCTGGGATTAACATGCAGTAATGACAGTGGAAGATGATAAATCAAATAGGCCTCAGCTCTCACCTTTCCTTGCTTCTGTAAGCATAAGATTAGCGAGCAATGGAGTCATGGCAGAAGTCAATCCCTCTAAACCCTGTGCCTGCTCTCCAGGCCAACCCAGAGAGGCACTGGTGTGATGGTCTTGTTTGCTCCATTCCTATGCAGTCACTAGAAAAAATTTCTGACCCTGAGTGGGGACAAGGAGTTAACGCTGTGTTGAGACAAAGCTTTTCCCACAGTGCTACCCAGGACAGGCCTGGGTGCAAAAAACATATACAGTGACAAACAGTATGTCCTTCTGATGAAACAGAACCAGAGCTGTAGCACAGGTAGGATTACCTGAGAAGGCTTTAGGTAGAAAAGGGGAAAACTGTGGTGAGGGAGTGAATGGAAGGACTTGCTACTCCATTGCCACTTGAAGATTAGTTAAGAGGGATTCTGACGATACCGCACACTGAGCTCCTGTCCATACCATTAAACCTCAACTGTTAAGAAGAAATGCAGCTTTTCTTCAAGTTCATGAAAAGGAGCAACTAATGTATACTTTTAGAAGGAAAATTTTCAGACTGCTTGGGCAAAATTGTTGCCCTGATATTTTTTTTAGTGTCTAAAGAGTGCACACAGCCTATGAGTCATGAAAGGCTAGCTTCAAAGAACGCACACTGTAGGGAGTTAAAAAATATCTACACTGGAAAGAAAAATTAAATGCTGAGACATCCAGGATGAGATAATCAGCTTTTATGTACAGAGATCAAAACTATTGATGATATCAGCCTGGAAAGATAATTTATATATCAGTTGCTCCCTGTGCATTTTTGCTTATGTCAGCAGCTTCCAGGAGTGGCAGAAAGTGAAGATACTATAAAACTCATCTGTCTATATTCAGAAGGCTTTGAAAGGCTGCAATGTACATTTATCTACAGTGCTGAAGGGAACTCTTGTCAGACAATGCAAAGCAAAATCAGTACAATTACAATGAAGAACTTCCTTTGGAGAACCTTGGGTTCTTCCTGCCAACGCAGGTTCTGAAAAATCCTCTCTTGAGCCAAGGTACCATCCAAAGGATAAGAACAAGCAACTGTTTCTGACTCAAACACGCTTGCAGAGAAGAGTGGGGTTTAAGCTTCCTGGTTTAAAGTTGTATCATGACCCACTTGTTCTGAAGTAGGTCAGCCTGTGGTATGCTGAACTCAATCAGAAAGGCCAGCCCAAGAGCAGTCTGAGTTGAGGGAAAGATGTAGGAAGCCACTTCCTATTTCTGTTATGCCAGTAGTGGGTGCAGTGAATTTTTATTAAGGGGAGTTTTTGTGTCCTGTCCTTTCTCATAATTGTCAGGTCTGTAGAATGCAGAAGAACAGTTCTCTGATAGTTCCTTGTTTCTGCTTGGTGAACTAAATGGGTTTTCATTATTTTTTCTGCAAGGTTGTTTTATTCTGGCATATTCTGCTTCCTCTTGCCCGAACAGACTCAGTGTATGTATACACTTCTGAGTGCATTGCTAGAGCTCTTTCTCACTTCTGCTCTATTATTTCCAATGCTAATCATGACACCACAGCCATGAAAAATGTTAATGCTATTACTTTTTTAAGGGACATGATCTCCTGGGAGTTTGCCCTTTGCTAGGTAAGAGCTATTCTAGGAGAAAGAAGTGACAGTGCGTTGTAGAACAAAATGTTCTCTTTCCCAAAGATTGTTTTTCCTCTTTTCATGACTGTTTGCATTAATTTAAAAATCTAAAATTAAAAAAAAGTTACTAGTTGGAATTTTCCAGGAAAGTGTGTCACCCACAAATTTCTGTTCACACGAGTACTTGTGTGTGCTGTTCACTTACAGTGAGATAATAACAAGTAGCAGAAAGGAACAGTAGTTCTCTTCCTTGCTCTTCTCTTCCATTTTCCATCTCTGACAAACTGCTTGCATATCCCACGCAGTCAGGGAATTCCATACGTTCTTACTTGCTTCAGTCAAATTTTCACTTAGCTGAAACAAATTTTTCCTTGCTGTCCACTTCTTATGAGAGTCTTTCCTCTTAACCTTGCCACGTTTATGAGTTGATCTGACAACAAAAAAAATCCTCAGTGCAAAAACCCCAATGAGATATATTTATCTTACCGCTTCTGAGAAGAACTCAGAAATGCCTTTAATCTTTCTTTCCATGGCCCATATGGAGCTGAAGACCTTCAGGGTGAGCTCTGCATCCTCCCATTGAGACAGTGAAGCTGACGGTATTGGGTAATAACGCAAGTGTTCTGCGGTCAGTGAGTTTTCCAGATGCACCCAGAGAGGAAAAAAGAGGAGCTCTTCTACATATACATAATGCAAAATTAGGTCAAACCACGAGTCAAGAGGCAGCAAAAACTCCTGACAAATAAGAGGATTTCTAGTAAGTCTACAACAGAACTGGAAAATGTAAGTAGCGAAAGCCACTTTGTTTCAGAAAACAGCTTGACTGAAGTAGAAGTGTGTTCATCTCACCATTGTTTTTAATGAAAAAAGAAAAGCCAAAATAACTCATTTGTGATTTTATATTTAATATCTATAATTCAGAAATTTATTAAGCATTTCACTTAAGTAGTTCTTTTTTCTGTATCTGTTTCAAGGCCAGGTTTGTTGGGGTTGGATGGGTCTTT
This sequence comes from Corvus kubaryi, assembly GCF_017639235.1. Classification (NCBI taxonomy): domain Eukaryota; kingdom Metazoa; phylum Chordata; class Aves; order Passeriformes; family Corvidae; genus Corvus; species Corvus kubaryi. The sequence continues at coordinate 5,669,117 of NW_024581136.1, read as the reverse complement.
GAGCAACCTGGTCTAGTGGAAGGTGTCCTTGCCCATATCGGGAGGGTTGAAGCTGAATGATCTTTAACGGCCCTTCCAACCCAAACCATTCTATGATTCTATATGCCTTCATTAAGTGTGGTAGTCCTATTACATTGTCTTCTTTTCTAGGTTTCTTTACCATCATTTTGATGTACTTCATATGAACGTGCAAAACAAGATGTATGTATATCAACCATTAATTGTAATTAGCAATAATACAGCATTACCCACTTTGAAATTCATTAAACATTTTTGCCTACTCTGATACTGATTTGGGAATGCTATAGAGTGAGCAAGTCTTTGAGATTTGCAGATATCTCAGGTATCTGAGATTTGCATCATCTCTGAAACACATTTTGACCATTTATTCCTAGTCATAACAACATGAAACATTCAGATGCTCACAGGAACAATCAATCATCTTTTTGAACCAGCTCTATTAAACGTACATTTGAAAAACAGATATCACTGTAGTCGGACATATACCTAAAACATTATTTTTCAGATATGCATGACAAACTTTTACATGAGCACTTTGATTTGCTTTCCCTAAATACAGCTGTATAACAATGCTTATGAGCATGAGATACAATTTATACATGAGTGAACAATGGAAGTCACTCTATACACTGATCACTCTACAGCTCTGATTTATCTGCCATATTAAATCTATCATTCTCAATTTCCCATTTGCCTACTTTGTATGTTTATAGAGTTATCACTGGCTTTGTGCCTGACCAATGATGCTGCAAGGATATTAAACTACTAGTTTAATCTTGACACTGTTTAATTGACAAATTCACTGCAAATTGGACCATTTGCTCGAACCCATCTCCACTGGCACACTCTAATCAAATGCCTTGATCAGTTAGTGCATAGCTGTCTGCTCCCCCACAGGTCTGAGTCTGTAGCTCCTTACAGATTTGTAATATTTTTCTGCCCTTGGCACCTAATGATGCTATCTGCTGGCACCTCTGTATTTGTGTAAATGAATTCTTGGTACACAGTTTATACCCTTGCAAGTCATGTTTCTTCAAAAATAATATATGTTTTGATTACATTTTATTATCCAAAAGATATAGGAATAGTCAAGTACTTGTTGTACTAGACCATCCTACACATAACATCTCTGCCTACACATAAATGTTTTGCCTTGGCTTGTGGGCATGTGGCCAGGAGAGAAGACAGTTACAGTTTGAATCACTGTACCTAACATTTGACTAAGAAATTAAAAATATTTTGTTCTTTCTTTTAAACACTTTGGTACGTGCCTAGTGTACTAACCATGGATCCCCAGCTGCACTATTTCAATGTTTCATGTTTCCTGAGTTGCCTTATCTTGTAGCTATCTATTAAGTGGATCCTTGTCATTCAGGCTTTCTCACCAGGAAACCCAAGTGATGGGCCACCCTGCTCCCATTTCCAGAAGCTGGCTTGCTTGTTTGTTTCTCTCTCCCTCCTTCTTATCATGAGCACATCTCTTAATCAAGTGTTATCTAACAGAAAATCTGATATCTTATTACAGCTACCCGCATGTGTCCTCTCATGTCCTGTGACACAGAGACAGCCAATGCTAGCCTAGGCATGCTGAATCATCTCTAAATGCCATGAGCCATTCCATTCATCTCCAGCATTAAAGATGCCAAGGAGAAAAAACCCCTATAAACCAAACAGATAGAAACAACATGCACATCTTCAGACCCAGCTAGAACAGCCATTGTTTTCACTGAAAAAGGGGCTCAAGATCATAATTTCTGGTAACTGGAAGTAGGGTTCACTGAAAGAAACATGGCAACAACCTTCCTGTTAAATTTCATTGCTACAGCTGGTACGCAAAAACATGAGTTGGGTGTCGAAACATCATTCAACTAGCTTAGGTGTGAAAAGTTGTTGAGATGTTCTTCATCATTTGTTTTCCAGTGGTTTGTCTGGGTTAATTTTGAGAGCTAGAAAAAATAATCATTGTGAAGCTTAGATTTTTAGGTAAATCAAGATACTTCAAGAGAAGGAGTATCATGAACACCTAGTACACTGAAATGCAATGGATACCAAGATCATACAAACAAGCTTAATCAAGGGGTTGGGTTTTTAAATTTATATGTGTGGTAGTTAATTATATATTTAATGAACCTTGCTTGATTGCATCTCAGGAATATTAAGAATTGGGAAGGATTCAAATTCAACAGAACCTGAGATACGATTTTTTATCTGTAGAACAGATTCCTATACAAAGTCAACTCCCGCATGCATCAGTCACCTCTTCTGAGAGTAGGGGTAGCTCTTTTTCCTTGGATGTTCATATCCCTTTGCTGGTACTATCAGTCTAGGAGAATGTGCCATGTGCAATCTCTCTCTCCTCACTTTTGTACATCAGCTGTGTGGCCACAATGGTAGCTAAAATCCCTCTCACATAGGACATGCCTTGTACATATATCCAGCACATTCCATATATGGACACTATTTGGAGAATATCTATTTATTCAGGGCGTTTCAACCCAGATTATAAACTTTCTCCTTGATACAAAGGGAGTGTAAAAAAAATTAATGGAGTTTTCAGTTTAAAGTTAGGGAGCAGCAAAATTTCAGGAACATGGAAATGTAAATGCAGATGCTTACAAGTGAAATTATGACTTTATTTTGGGGGTATAAATGAAGTCATGGAAGCAAAACTATAGAAATTCTGTCGTAAATTTAAAAACAAAAATTAACAATAGTATTTTAGTCTCTACTTTTCCTGTGGCATATTTGCTTTTTATCCATACAGTATTCTAAATTTCATCTGCTGCTTTTACATTTAATATGTATTTTGTATTGCATAATCTTTGAATAATGCTAGAAATTCCAGAAAGCTAAAACGCTATTCAACAAGTGCCCGGCTTATTCGCAGTAGTAGCTGTATGAGCAATAGTCTATGGCTAATGTACAAGAGCAGCCACAGGACTGCAGCTATTGTATATCACATTTAAATGTTCTAACAGCAGCAGCTCTAGGAGGGCTTTGGCTGGAAGCTATCTGCACCTGACAGCACAGAAAGAATAAACACAGCAATTCAAAAGCCTTTACAGACTTAGGACTGTAACACTGTACAGTTAAGGCTGACACCTCTCAGAATACACCAACCACAAGATCATGGGAACATAAATCATAGTTTTCATTTATGTACAAGTCATACAGCTATAATTGCTTAGTACACTTAGCATGCACAATGCAGTGGATTTGTTCTGAAGACTAAAAGCTTCTTTTATGATTCATTTTTTGGCAAAGGATGTTGCCTGTAGCCTGGTATTTGGAGCAAGACTTCCAGGGTGTCACACAGCTGAACTCAGCATATGGAAGGTGTGTTACAATTGATCCATTTCTGTTGTTTTGATGTTCATCCATGGTGGATGCCATTAGAATCAAGTGACAGTGTCATAAGCTTAAAGCCCTTTGTGGTTTTTGAGTTCACTGATTCAATTCTCAACAAAATTGCAGCTGAATGGTGTATTCCAGTTCATCAGGGGTGAAGTTAGTTTGTGTGAGGGCTTGTTGGTATTGGTCATTGGAAATAACTGACCAATTATCAACATCCCTATGGAGGAGCTGAAAGTGTCACTGTCACTAAGCACACCCAGTAGAGTTTGGGTTTCAGATATACTTGAAAGCTGCACACTGCAGGACAAGGCCATTCAGCCATTTGTCTCTTGGATTCACAGGGGCTTTACAACCCCCCTTTGTGTTTTTCCCCTTTTGATGAAAAATTGGGAGACAAGGAAGGAATAAAACAGTCTTCAACTAATGGAAGCTGCCATCACCTAAGGAGAAATGCAATAAATAACTTGCTAGTACTTCCCCGGCAGATGAAATGAGTCAGTTTTTATATTTTAACAGCAAAATTAAATCATCAGAAGGTTTGCTATTCCCTACAAAAATCACTGACCGTGCAATGCTGTTATTTTGTTGCTTTGTGCTGGAGTGTGGTTAAAAAAAATTAGAAATTATTAAATCTAATTATGATTCCATATGTGGACAGAAATTTTTCTGCCAAAGATCCTAACACAACAAAATACTGCAATTCCTGACTTGGAAAGGTGTGAGATTGCTTTATGGTAAAAAAAAAAAGGTAATTAAAAAATAAGCAAAAAAACCCCCTATGTTTAAAAAACCAACCAAAAAAAAAAAAAAAAAAAAAAACCAACAACCAACCAAACAAAAAGAACACAGAAAGAATACACAGAAATAGAATTCAATAGCAATACTTCAGCTGGCAGAACAATCACCAAGGACTGGTCTCAATGCAGGGAAAGCAGGACACTTTGAAATTGAAGTATAAAGTTATGCTCAGAGTTTGACAGGAAAGCTCTCATATCTACTTCCCAAATATCCAAGCTATAATAAAAAGCATTTTTCAAGAAAAAAATAATGTTTTTTTAAAAACTATATAAATGGAAGAGAAAAAGTCTCCAAATTATTCATTGCACAGGCTGAATTAGGAGCTGAAGGCCAAAGATAGAGAGAAGATAGAAACTCACCTACTCAAATGCAGAACAGTCCCACCAAAGTAATCAGGATTCAGGTTTTCCTATAAAGGGTCATGATTTACAGAGCTATCTGAACTTTTAACTGAACACTTGAGATTACTTATAAAAATGTGCCTCTGATCTGATGATTTTGGAGTTGTAGCACTCACTTATAATGCCTATTTGTAGCCCCAGGAAGGCATGGAGGGACATGCTATTTCTACACAGGCTTTCCTACCAGTAACATAAAAACCTTAGCAATTTCTGATATTCAGCATAGAAACCAATATTTTCAATATCTTTTTTCTTCCCAGGGACTTGGTTATGAAAAAAAATTTGAGCAGAATAAGAACAACTAAAAAGAAATCCCACAAGTCATAGCTCTGTGGATGAAGCATGTGGGGTTTTGTAGCAATAGACCTATGGATGACCAGAAGAAGGGCAAGTTACAGAAGAAATACAAAACTTTAAAGGGGCCTGAACTGGGAGTAAAGAGCCACCCACAGAATTCCACACATTGGTCTTCACTTCCTTATTTTGCTCCCCTGCTTTGAATTCAACCCTAGGACTCCAGGTTTTTCTGCACCAAGTTCTTTACAGCTCTGGTTCCTAACAAAAATTCCCAAGGTAGGCATGGGGAACATCAACTTCCAACACTTTTAACAGAGACCCATTCATCATGTCTGTACCATTTTGTTGGTACCTGATTTAGCCTATGAACTCTTTGAGCCCAAACAGCCCACACCAGTGCTAGCAGGTATGAGACAGAGCTCTGCAGTTCTGCCCAAAAGTTAGGGAAATGCCCAGGGAAAAAGCTGGGTAATTACTTCTCCGTGGAGAGTACATTATGTTCTCAATAACAGGAATCTATCTTAAGGAAATTAAAGCTAATTAATTTTGCTCCTTTAGATACTTCCTCCTTCAGATCTTCACTCATAGGGAACTGAGAGTTCCCAGATTTGTAGAGCCACAAGCAGATTGTTTTAAGTTCTAGCAGGTTTTGAAACCAGAAAATAACAGCCTTACACTCAAACACCATTTTAAAAAACCCAGTATCTCTCAGCTCCTCTCTCAAGGGCACCAAAAATACTTTGCATTTAAGTTTAAATTAAATTAAAATTACTGCTTGTATTTCTATGACTAAAAGGTAAGGTGTAAATTTATCCATAAGACTCTGGTGCTGACAGTGAGAGGACTACACCTGTACATCCTACACAGTCACATTCCTGAAGTCCACGTGGGCCATGCAACAGTACATAAAAAGCTGAGCAGTCTTCCCCAGTCCACCTGGACCCATCTCTTCCATGAAGTCTCATTACTTCTATCAGGCATCACTGACCTCCATCAAGAGCTCCTGTATTGCTTTCAGGAGGCCAGGGGTGGACAACCCAGTGTGTTGCAACCTTCCTAGAGAGAGCATCCTGCAAAGTACAACTCTTCCAGGGGCGGTGGCAGGCCTCCCTGGACAGCAGGTGACTTCAGCAAGTGTAGTGACTTCTCCGCCACAAATGGTATCAGCTCTTGTGATTCAGCTCTTTGTGAAACCACCCAAGGCGAACGGGGAGACAGAGAGGCAGGAGCCTCATTTGGCTACCCCACAGAGGTAGCTTTTCTTGTCCCGCAGGCCCCTATGAAGAAAAATCCGGGAAGTAAACTCCCTAGTCAGGGGCAGAAACAGGGGCCTTTTATGGGAAAGGCAGGGGGTGGGGTAGAAACCAATTAGCCAACTGGATACAGGCTGTTACCATATAGAAACAAGGCATGCTGGGGATGGTTCACTTTGTCGCCATAAGTGAAGGTTGCTAATCTCTGGGGAAAGTCTTGTTGGTTTTCTATGTCTTTCCTCCAGGGGAGTACAGAGGGCTCTTGTGCCAAGGGCTTACAGCCCTCTGCACGCCTGCATCAGGATAAACTCATTATGCTGGAAGCCATAGGGTACCACAGGCAAACACAAAAAGAGTAGGAAAGTTTCTCCTCTACAAAAAGCCCCTTGAGAGCAGATTTGTGTTACCATATGAATCCTCCTTGGTGGATAAGCTAGAAGCTTGCCCACTAACACTGTGTAAGGTTTCTCCTGGATAAATAAACTGGCAAAAGGGGTTCCCTCAAGTCTGATTAAGATGAAGCTAAGTCTTCATGCTAAACAAAAACTTGATATATAGCAGCTGTCTGCGGGTGAGGAAGGGATTATATCTTACAGAGGTCATAGGTACCCCTAGGGCAAGCAGAGTGAGCAAGGTGGAAAGTGGCTTTAACAGGTGTCAACACACCTGTGTAATTATTTTAGCTGGAGGCTCATAACTAAGGACTGAATTTCAATCACAAGTCACATTTTCAATTAAAAACAAATAAGCATATCCCAGAGAGTGCCAATTTTAACTTTTTTTTTTTAATTCCAATTTCCATTTTTTTCTACAAACAGACTTTGTTTAACAATAGTTCAAGAGGTATTATAATCCTAACTACAGCTTAAAGGAAACATTTTGGCACAAGACAATAACAAAATAAACAGAATAAATAACCTGCTTTACACATGCTGAAGAAAACAAAAATAAGATGCAATAAACTTAATAAAATTCACGCTCTGTACAACAGCTTAAGGTAGTCCTTACTAAATAGTACTCATGTCATATCAGTAACATACACATATTAGTAAAAATAGAAACTTTAACATGCTTAACTCAAGCAAAACAGCGATGCAATATGAATCAACTTGAGAAGGTCAACGGTTCCAAAGAAGCCAGAGTTGGAGGTGAGTGAGCACACAACAGTGTACAAACTATCTCAGCCAAGAGCCTGAACCCAGTGCTTCTTCAGCCACGTCTGTGTTTAGCTCCTTGCTGGAAACCATGTCAGGCTGACATCTTCCTGAGCTTGTGGCTGTTAAAAGGGAGAGAGGACACACATAAATAATGACCTCAGCCACAAGTCAGTTATAGTTTTCTCTTCTTTCCTGAGAGAGTAGGTCAGGTGGAAGAAAGGGACATGTGACATGACTGTCCCTGAGAAGACTCTAGAAAGGAGCAGCTAAGTCTGACAGAACATGGAAAGACAAATGTGTTCGCCAGTGCTGTCAAAAGTGGCATTCAGGAGACACAAGAGACAGGCTTTCATACATGCCCTGTTTTTCATCAGCCTAGTGTTATTTAGAAGTTTTGACTCCTACCTCAGGAAAAGAAGATGTTTCTTGACCCAGCCTTCCTTAGGATTTACACAGGCCTTCAGCCCACTGGAGGTGTGGAAACTGGAAAAGAAATAATGATAAAGAAATCAGTAAATCATTAGAAATCCCTGCCAGTAATTGCTGTTACTCTGTATAATGATCAATAGCAACTGCTTTTGTAAACCGTAGACATGGGATGCTCCAAACGCCTCAATATTATATGAGCAAAAAGAAATTCAAATGTAATAGCTACTTCAGTCTCAGGGATCATTTTTTGCACCAAAAACTGGTGTTCAATTTCTTTGATCTATTGAGGCAAAGACCTTAGCTGATGCCAGAAACAATTTGTAAGATTAAGGAGAATAGCTGCTATCAAGCCAAGGTGACAGATCAACACCTAGCCCAGAACCTTGTAAAAAAAAAAATCCGATCCCTGTGAATTAGAAGTCTTGTCACTTATGTGTCTGTTCACAGGTTTTGGCAAGGGAGCACTCTATGCTGGCCAGAGTCATCCTTAGCTGGAGACAAAACATGTCTTTGTTTCACAGCTGATTCCTAAAGAGTCAGAATTATTATTTACATTGTATGACTATCCAATGAGTTAGTAGTCCCTATCAACTAGAGGTTGTGTGTTTTGTTTACAGGTGTGAGATACAATTTATTTAGTTAATTTAACTGTTTGAAAAGGCAGGAAAAATCATGCTTTTAACATTCAAATCATAGTTTTAGCCCAAACAGACATCCTAAGGTTAATATATGTTAGAAAAACCAGAGGAAATTCAGAAAGTAACTTACATGATGGCAGGGATGTCACAGACCTCACTGGAGAGCTGTTCAGTGTAACCCTTCAGGGCCCACCGAGGCAGACGCACTTTGGTGTAAGACAGGCAACAATCCTGGTTGCTTTGTGCTGGAGTGAAGGAAAACAACAAAGTCAATTGACCCCATTTGGCCCACTCTGCCCAGCTGTCTAGGGCACTCACTGGTCAGCCCCAGCCATCCAGCTCCCTCGTGGCAGAAGAGGAGGATGAGGCAGCACACTTTGCTGAAACCGTTCCCTTACAGCTGAGCCTCATCGTGCTGCCAGCTGCGAGCAGCACCGGGAGCCCTCCCCAGGGCAGAACGCCCGAGTTCACTCACCTTCGGAGGTGCCGCACAGGAGCAGCACCAGGAGCCCCAGCAGGGAAACCAGGACCATGCTCTTGCTGCTGCAGCCAATCATTCCCTCTCCACACAGGCAGCTGTGCTTTAGCGAGTGCCTGGCTGCTTGTCCTGCCAGCCCTGCCGCACCTCCACCTGCTTATAAAGGGGTGGCAGGAGCCACGGGAATTCACACGGGCGGGTTCCACTGTCATCAGCGGGTTTCCCCACAGCAAATTCCATCGTGCCCAATTTGGCCCCAGCACTCCTTCCGGGTGCTACAACCAGAGATAACAGTGTGCTGGGGAATATATATATTTTTTTTTTAAGTAGCTTAAAGATTCCGTCTAAAAGAAAAGGAAGCAAAAGGCTGTGAGGTAATGGTTCTGTGGGTGAAGCATGTGTAATTTTAGGGGTAGGAGTGTGGGTTGTGAAATGAGGAAAGTCAAATGTAGGTAACTTTAAATGTTACCTACAGAAAGTGTGTGTGCTGTGCCCTCGTTTAATAAACCCAGCCTGGGGATAGAGGGAGGTGGGCTGAGCCAGCCAGATTTGTTTCAGTATGGTAAGCTCACAGGAGCTGGGTCACAAGCTGCACTGACACCAAAGTACTACATTAATATTTACTGGTTGGCCAATGCAGTAACATCAGGCTTTCCAGATTACTGCAAATGGGTTTATTCAGTTTCCTTATCCATTTCCTTAACCATTCCCTGCCATGAATTCCTACCAGTTTGTAACACACCTGAACTATTTCATCTGAAACAGAATGAACTTAAAAGAGACTTGAAATGGGGCCTATATTCTCCTCTGAATCTGTGCTGTCTAGGATGCATTAATGCTGCTTAATGAACAATAGCTGTAGTTTGTTGCTTCCCAGACCATACCAGAGTATTGTGACTCCTGAACATTCAACAAAAATACACACAATCTTGAAATTGCCTTGCACAGCTCTAGAGAAACCACCAGGGAGAGGCTCTGTCACCACTCCAAATACATTGTTTGAGCTGCTACTGAAGGATGGTACTTTCCCATACTGTTCAAGGATTTGTGTGAAACTACTGTTATGGCTGTAGGCTGTGTCCTGGCCAGCCAGTGTACACAGGAGCTGCTGCCAGCTCCAGGTGCTTATAGAGCAACCTGAGCTTTGAGTGGCTTCTCTTAAGGTAGAGCTCATGGACAGTTGTAGTCAGTTTATAATCACATGCCTTCTATCCTTCACGGAGTTTCAGTACCTCTATCAAAGGGTGAGTTCTTATTATTTCTTTGTAGAAATGTAAACAGCTCGAACTCTAGAACAGAATGCTATTCAGAGAAATTAATTTCTCTATGTAATAGCGAGAATTTAGGGAATTCCATATGGTTGAGGTATACATGAGCAACCTTGCAGTGTGCATGGCATCACATACCCTGGACATGCTTCTCTGCAGAATCACAGCAACTGGCCAAAGGATGGGGAGGAGGCAACAAAGAACCCATGCCCTGATGTATGCGGCTTTTTGTAACTGCTTTATGGATCACAGCGAAATGCCACAAAAATATAAAAAGATCAATGCTCTCAGTATGCAGCTATCTCTGCACTGCTTTAAAGACTATCTGTCAGCATTAGGCAAGGCCTCAAACTGGCTGCCTAGAATGGCAGTTTTTTCCTTTATGTACAGATTTCATGGATCCCAAATCTATTACACCTGTACCCAACTTTGGCATTTCTTATGCCATTTCCTAGTCCATACTGTTATCCACATGGAGGTGGCCTTGCACCTCAAGTCTTCCTTGTGACTCTACATGTCTATTTCTTCTCCATTCAGTGCTTCTTGGACAGAATCTTCTCATCTGAGCTTTGACACTTCTACCTAAACACCAGCAGTTTGGATACCAGAGTGATGACACTACTCGGGCAGTGCTCACCCCATACTCCTGCCCTCAGGCAGTTTTCATCACACCAGTGGTTCCCATAACTGACCATGGCTGGGGATGCACCTCATCACGCCTGGTCTCATGCTCATGGTGCTCCTTTTATCTCATGTTTTGTTTGATTTAGGAAATTAGGTTAAGATTTAGATTTACAACAGCCACAAGGATGGCCCAAACTTTAGGAACGCTGTCATTTTGTTTGTACTTGGTGTCTACAAAGCACCTTCAGTTTATTTGCACGAAGTAGTTAAAACAATCCAAAAACGTTTAATGCAAACAGCTCAAGAAAGCTCTGCTGGTTCTAATATGACACATAACTGTATCTTATCAGTCTTTTATCTTCACAAACCCATAATGCAAACAGAAAGCAAAAAATATATAAAAACAGGGAGGTGCTTATGTGTTCCAGGGAAGTGTTATTCATTATTCCCTGGGCATGATGGGACAGTGACTGTTGTTCACCCTGACCCAACCAAACTTTTAACCTGGTTTCCTTTGGCACCTGTGTGACCAAGTGGGGCTGTATGGGCTGGCTGGGGACTGCCACACAGGCAAGAGATGGGGCTGCCAGGCCCCGGGTGGCCAGTGGCACTTCTGAGCCTGTTCCTGGGTCAGTTGCAGGTGCCATATAAATGTGTTTAGTGTCTTAACACTGCTGCACTTTAAAGGGTGGACATGGAAGGGACCACCAGGTCAAGGGAGGCCATCATTTCCCTACCCTGGTGCCTGCATGGGGAGGGCTGTGCCCAGAGTCTCCTTAGAGGGTACAGCCAAAGCATGAGAGGTACCAGCCACAAATTGTGAAAAGGAAAATTCCCATCAGATGTGGGGAAATCTGCTTTCCATAGCAAGGGGGTGAGGCACTGGGACAGGTTGCCCAGGACAGGATGTGAAAGCCTAGTTTGAATACCCTTGCAGATACTCAAGCTGGATGTGGCCCTTCCCTGAGCATGATCTTAAACTTGGGTTCCTTCCCAAGCCACAATCAAGCCCACATTATTTTTTGTGAGTTTTCCCCATTTAGCTGTTTGTTTCTTATTTTAGTTTCCTAACTTATTTGTCTTCCTGACTTGACTTTGCTGTCAGCTTCTCAGCTTCCCTCCCTTCTGTTGTCCCTCCTCAGATCCCCTCACAACAACTGCATTCACAGTAAGGCAGAGCAGCAAAACATAGACTGACAAAGTGTTCATCCTCTCCTAAGCTTCCTCTCCCATTGTTCCAGAGAACAGGCTCACACCCTTCCTGTGTGTGTAACAAAAGATGAGGCAAAGACAGCCTAAGTGCCAGTGCTGCAGAGCCATTCAGTCAGACCTGTGGAAGGAGAGGAAATGCATCAGGAAAAACTGGGCCTTTTCCCAAATAATACTGGGAAACTGACAGTTCTGAGCAGTTTGGGGATGTTAAAGAGGAGAGCTGCAGAGTCAAACTGCTCTGAGACACCATCTGCAAAGCTACAGCCAGAGGCAAATTTCCCTGGTCACCAAGCTGCTGCATCCTGATAATATGCTTCCTCTCTTATATCCCAAAGGACTCTTACTCACAGACATACCTGCTGGAAGTCTGAAGAGCTGAAGAGGACTTAATAGTTCAACCTTGATAAACACCCCCATACAGGGGAAAAAAGGCATTCTTTGGGGGGAAAGAGCTTACCACATCACTCTCCCCATCACAGAGAAGCACAGGAGCAGTCCACCTGGTTTCCACACAAGAGTTAAAACACTTCATGGACTTTTGAAGAGAAGGAATTTTATAATCATTAACCATTTGATTATTGTCACTTTATGGGTTTAGGTCTAATATTAAACGTGAAAGATTAAAATAAAAAAGCCCAAACCTTCTCTTATCGACTTGAATGTCAGACACTGTCAGTATCTTTTCCTGTCCCCTACAAAAGATGAGAAACATAATGACAGTTGTTAATCAACTGGCAGTTAACAATAGTTTCCATGTTTTTCCTCCTCACAAAGAGATGTTGTTTTATTGCATATTAGTACCTTTTCTGAAATGATGAAAATAAAGCCTTACAGCAATATAGCTGATCAACCAGGAAACAGAGAACCAAATGGGAAATTCCCTTCTGTAATTTCCAATGGTTTAGGACTCCTTTGACAAAGCAAAGGGCATGAGAAGGCAGTAGCTGAAAGGAACATGGCCAAATATGGGGATTTAATCATTGCATAATCTCTGATGAGTAAATGTGTAATAAATCCCAAGCACAAAAGTTCCAGAGGTAACTTGCTCAATATCTCTGGAGCTTCAGAGGCTGTGATGCAATCCAGTGATTTCATGCAATTTAGTGCTTGCATGACTGACAAAAATCGTTATCTGAGGAAGAAGCCAATTTGCACTAATTATAGGTTGCACTTCATAAGTTACAGATCTAGAAATACTATTGAATGACATTGCTTTGATGCAATTATGGACAAGATGTGCCTGTTGGGGGAAATTAACTTCATCTATCGAAAGTGCAGGTTATGAGGAGACCTGGTGCACCTGCCATGAACATCCTGGCAGCCATCCTGGAACTGCTGATTGCTTGCTGCTACCTACATATAGAAGCTAAATATCCAGTGTTCTGTGGTCAGATTTCTCTCTGCAAAGACTCTACTCTGTCTGCAGTCCCTTGGGGTAGCCAACCACCTTTTCACACAATTGGACCTCTCAAAGGTGATGGCAAGGCCTATAATTGGAAAGAAGAATGAAAAAATAGTCTTCATTAGATTTTTGTGGCAGGGTTTTGGTAGTGGGTAGGCACCAGGGGTGGATTTTCTGCTAGAATCTTCTCCCATGTCTGGCAGAGCCAATGCTAGCTGGCTCCAAGGAAGGACTCTGTGGACAAGGCTGAGCCCGTCACCAACAATGGTAGCATCTCTGGGATAATGTCTTTATGAAGGGGAAATAAACCCTGTGCAACTGCAGCCAGAGAGAAGAGTGAATATATGGAGGATGGATATATGAAACCACTCTGCACAGCCCAAGGCCAGTGTAGGAGGAGGGGCAGGAGCTGCTCCTGGTGCCAGAGCAGAGATTCCCCTGCAGCCCATGGTGAGGCAGCTGTGCCCCTGCAGCCCATGGGGAAGCAGAGATCCACCTGCAGCCCTTGGAGGACTCCACATCAGAGCAGGTGGATGCCCAAGGGAGGCTGTGACCTCTTGGGAAGCTCACACTGCAGCAGGATCCTGGCAGGACCTGTGGCCCCATGGAGAGAGGAGCCCATGTGGGAGCAGGGAGATAGTGTGAGGATTCCTCCCCCCAGGAGGAAGGAGCAGCAGAGGTAACATGTGATGAACTGACCAAACCCCCCATTTTCATACCCCTGAACAGCTGGGGGAAGGAGGTAGAGAAAATTGGGAGTACAGTTAAGCCCAGGAAGAAGGGAGTTGTGGCGTGAAGATGTTTTAAGGTTTGATCTTACCTGTCATTGTCCTACCCTGATTTGATTGCTAATAAATTAAATTAATTTCCTCAAGTTGAATCTGTTTTGCCTGTGCTGGCAATTGGTGAGTAATCTCTCCATGCCCTTACTTTGATCTCAGAGCCTTTCCTTATTTACCTCTCCTCTGCCCAGCTGAGGAGTGGAGTGATAGAGCAGCTTAGAGCATCCAGCCAGGGTCAAGACACCATATAGTCAAAAGAGGAAACAGTTAAAAGCTGCCTGCCAAGCTGGACTCTAAGTTATATTATATTTGCCTTGTTACAGCCCTTTTCTCTTCCAATTTAAATTTGTATTTGCCTTTAGGCAAAGTAAACACAACAGCAGAAACATTTTGACTAATACGTTTCTGATCCTTAAAGTAGTCCAGAAGTGCAGATTTTTCTGAATAACTTACAAAGGTGAGGAAGAGAAGAAAGGAAGGAATCACTTGAGAGGATACACTATCTCCTGCAAAGGACTGAGACCACCAAGCATCATTTGCAGACAAAAAGAAACCTGATTACAAAAAGTAGGAATGTGATTAATTAAGTAGTTAATGTAATTAATGAGTGCAATTCAAGGATTCTATCATGCTAAACACATGATAGAAACAGATGTGTTTAACATCCCAAAATCTTCACCAAGAAAAGCTGTCAGCAACTTTTCAGCACTAGAGTGATCATACAGCCACACTGAAATTGAGCCTGAGCCTCACCACTTCCACACAAGTCAGTGCTTCTCAACTACTCTGGTTTGGCTGAGAGTTTCCCCAAGATGCATAGATCCCAAAGAAGATTTGGAAAAGGAAAATTGCTGGAACCAAAATCCACAGCCTGAACATGAAAATGCCTTCCAAAACTAAAAAATGAGGGCTTGCATTTTAAAAATATTTAATTCAAAAAGAGAAGAAAAAGATACTGTGCCTTGGCAATTATGAAAGAGTGACATTTTCTGAATTTTGAAAAGCAATAGACAAGAATAGAGGTAGGGGGAAAAAAAATCTGCTACTTAAAATTTTCATTAAAATGCAGTTTTAGGTGTGCTGAAACTATTCATTAATCCAATTGAAACATGGTTTTGTATCAAATTAGAAGAGAATAATTTAAAAAATGTGAAGCTGTTTTTTTCTTGTGTTCTCTTTGCTTCCTCAGGAAGACCTAAAACAAATAAAACAAACCTTATAAAGAAAAGAGACAAAAGAGGAACTAAATAAGATGAAGTGGTAAAGTTTTAAGTTGACCAAGACAACTCATGAAGGTTTTACTAAGTCATTCTTGACATATGGAACATGTGATTACTTGGACTACTTAGTACATTATTAACACAGCCAGGGTTTTGTCATGTGTTACTGGAAGACTGGCTTAAAAATACCCAGTAATACCTGCTTATTTTGGATTGCCACACAAAAACCAATCAAGATCATTTTAAATAGCTGTTAGTTAACCCTGTGGAGTGGCTGTGTCAAGCAGCTGTGGACACAGGCCCTCTCAAGGCAAGTGCTGCAATCACTGCAGCTTTTCAGCACTCCATGGTTACGTTATAGGGACTTTCCTATCAGGAGCTTTAAACCATGGTTGCCCAAACCAGCTAGCTTGGACTTCCCTCTTTCCAAGAGGCCTGCTCTTTTCCCAAGGAAACCACACCACCACATCCCTTCCATCCTGACTCTTACAGGTTCTTTTGCATAACACAACCGAGATCACTGACTTTCTTACCCTCCTACACCCCTTTTCTGGACCTTGGTCCTCACCTCTTGATTTCTGTGAGGCATTTGGAGGCCCTAAAAAGGGCAGCCTTGCCCTAGCTCCTGTTAAGGAAACATCTGCCAGGGTAATTTTTCCTCTCTTTCTGCAGGGTTCCCTTGGCTGCTTCAAGCATTATCTTGCTTGTCCCCATTTTCAAAGTCTTTCTTACTTATTGCTAGCCCAGACAACTCCAGCCAGCCCCAAAAGTGCCCTGTTGGTTGGGCCCTTGGCTGGGGCTTTGAGGAGGATGCTGTGTCCAACCACTCAAGCCTGCTCACAACCATCAGGTGCTCCTGTAAACAACAAGGCAAGAACCAGAGACAAATAAACTGTTTTAAGACACAAAAGATGTTCTAAGTCAAACCATCTGGGCTTGACAGAAATCTGCTATTCCAAAGTGACCTGTGTTTTACAAGAACATCTCCTCAAGTAAGTTGGCTCAGCCTTCCTCAGATCAAAGACTGGTCCTCTTTTATGCATGTTTGTACCTAGCCTAGGACATCGAGGGACATGGGAACCAGGGCCAGAGCTCCAGAGTACAACACATACACTGTTACTGCTCTGCCTTTGAAAGGACAGGAAGGTGAAGGCACTTGGAAAAAAACTTGGACCACATAAAAAAATTGTTTCTTCATGAAATGGATAAAACTTAACACACTGTTGATGAAAAAAAACAACCGACCAAACAAAAAAAGCCCAAAGGACTTTGGTGACTCTATCATCAAAAGTCTTCTGAGCTGGCAAGAAATCAAGGTATTAGAAGAACTCCAGACACTTTAAGTGCAAGAATTCTTACTTTTAAGCAAACACTAGCAGCATAATGGCTTATTATAAGCCTGTTCTAGGTGTCATTAGGGGTTTAGCATTAAATGAAGCAGCCCATTTGATATAAGCACTTGTCAAAATGTGACAAATGCTCCTCCAGCAGGACTTGACACTACTTGGGCTGTTGCAATGATTCAGTCTCCCATGGTGTCTGTAATGAGATGGACCTTGAGGGTAAAAAAATGGTAGAGGAGGTGCTGGGCTGAAACTTCCTGCACACACAGATTGTGCAAATGTAAATTTGCATCTCTGAAATGATACATCCATCCGTGACGACAGGACAATATCTGCCACCAGTGGGAGGTTTGTGGAATAAGCCTAGAGGGGAACACACCCTGGAAAGTGATCTTTCAACATGGAAAGTTCCTTAGAAATCCCTTCAGGTTTTTCCTCTCTCTTTGGCAATCCACAGTAAGTGAGCATTAGTCATTACAAGTATTAACCAATTCAAGTGAGATTTCTTTGACCTATATATCACTTCCCTTTTGTTAATTAACTGGAGATTTTAAAAGTGTGCAATCCAAGAAAGACTAAAGCACGGTCAAAGAGTGTGCATTGAATTGGATCGTATGGCATTGTTACAAAAACTACAACTAAGGTGGTAAAGTCACCAGGCCCAATCATCAAACTTGGAGATAGGGGAGGTTTTTTTGGTTGCTGGGATAAGCATCCTACATACATCTATTTCTAACTGTAGTTAGAAATTCTAAAGGTGAAGCTTAATAGAGTGTTTTATATTCTTCCTCATCTCCTAAAAGCAATTCTTCTTTGCTCATTTTTTGCTCACTGTTACCAACTGTAACAATGACTGCACTGAGTAAAAAAGATGGGGTTTTTTTCATTTCTAAAAAGAACCACAGAAAACAACAAACAAACAAACACAACGAGAACCAACCCCCCTCCCCCATAATTAAAAAAAAAATTGCAAGAGTGGTTTCATGGACCTTGGCTGGCTCATTCATCACAAGGAGCTCATCAAGGGGTTGGTCTGCGGTTGGCACTGATGACAAAACAGGCCTTAACTTTTATAGCATTTGATATTTTCTGAAAGCAATTTTCTCATTCTTACATGTAACATGTAGGTCATATCAAGAAAGTATTACGCAAAATATTCTTATTAGCTAGAGTCAATAGATGTGTTTCCCTCAATCACAGTTTGCAGAATGGAAGAGCTCAAAACCAGCTTGTGAAGCACACAGACAATCTTGACATCAAAGTAGTGGTGAAAGATTACTTTGCAGCCATAGCAAAATTCAGCCACTTTTTTCTCACCAGAATCATCTTTCTCCACTTCATTGATAAACAAAAAACTGCTGTTCTTCCTTTAAACACTGATGGCTTCTAAGAGCTGACAGACAGTGTAGGAGACAGAGGGACACCAGAGCCTGGTGCTCCCAGCTACAGTCAGCACTTGCACAAAAGTCAGCTGCAAACCTATAGCAGTGACCTCGTAACATTTTATTAGAAAGGAAAATCCTCAGAGAATTCTACTGACAAAGGAGTAGTTCCTGTCCTCCACTGATGATCTGGAAGAAAAATATAAGGAAAACTAAAGGACCTACTTAAGGTATAACCTATTCTTCTCTCAGCCTTTCTGTCCTGCTGTAGCATTCATTGAATGCAACAGAAGGATTTTCTCCACTTTCCAGTAAACTTCAGATCTTTTTGGAATTTCAGTTCTCAATTTTAGAAGTCTCAAGACAGTAATTTGCTATTGATACAATTACAACAGAAATAACTTTGGCAGTTAGGACCAAAATACACCCTGATGCCAAGAGGGAGACCATACATGAGATATCATCCGTCTGCTCAGTCTTGGAAATTTTACCATCTATTCAACTCGTTTGCTTGATTTTTTTGTTGCTGTTCAGTAGTTTTGAAACATTAAAAAAACAAACAAAGAAAAAAACAAAAAAAACCACCCAGACAAAAAGAAGAGATGAAATTGAATTGTCCAACATTCTCAGACCTATGAAGAAAATAGGAAGATACCACAAAGCTCACAGCTTCATTTTGAACAATGAATTTTGCAGCCGATCAGCAGGTACTTCCACATGCTGAACTATTTTTTGGCTCAGCTCCTCTGGACCTCACTGCTTTGCACCCCTCAGCTGGGAGAGCCAAGTGTGCCTTGTGCCAGTAAGAGTGAGAAAGTAAAAGGCTGCTCAGCCAACAAACCCAGTCCTCAGACAATGGGAAACACCTTTATTTGGAAACCTCCCACGGTCTTGAGAGGTTTTTGCACAGAGCAAATCAGAGAGCTGCAATGCAGGTCACTGACATGCTAGTAAGGATGCCTGTAAAGTCTTGGTAATGCTTCCAAGGGGACACCCACTGTAACTGAATGCTCCTTGCCCAGCCTCTCACAGCTACATTGGTAACCTGTCACCTACAGTGAATTCAGCAATGAAACTGTAACCAAAAGCAGAGACAAACCAGCCAGTGACTTATATTGCAGAAAGCTAATGCAACTTATCTTTCCCTGGCCAATAACAGATTAAGAGGGTAAATGACTCCTTTCAACACACTGGCCCAGACTTCATTGTGTACAAAAGGGGCTTTAAGCACAGCTCTGCAGGCCAAGGTAGGTTCAACCAGTCTTTATAAACCCATTACAGGACTTTTATGTGCTCCATACCACGTTGGTAGCATGTTATAACAAGAGCTCCAGGCCTCGTTTGTGCCCAAATGTGCCACCACAAAAATGCTGCCTGTAAGAAAAAGAATTAACCTCCCCTCCCAAAATGTCTCAGGGTGATGATTAATGGCACAGCTGTTTGTTCCAGATCCTGCACTTCTACCAGCAGCCACTGCCTTTCATGGTGCAAGTGGCAATGGGCAGTCCAGTGACAAGAGTAAGAATGAATGGATAAAAAGGGTGGGCATTATGCTTAGGTAAGGTGCAGCATAGTGAAAAATAGCCTTATGGCATTACTTTTTAATAAGGAAGCAGCTGTAAGTCTACATTTAAACCAAGTACCTGAAACATTCGTTTGGTTGAATGTATTTCCTAACCTACCCCTTGTAGTAATGCCCTTAGTACCTTCTAGCTAAACATCCCAAACTGAAATTTGCATATTCATTTTTGTGTCTCAGACGAAAAGCACCTGAGACATATGAATGCCCTTCCACCTTGGGAAGCTGGGGCAAGACTCAGCTGAGAAGCAAGTTATGGAAACCCTCACCCACACACCTTGGGATTCAGGGCCAGAGTGCAGAGAGCAGCTCATTCCCAAAATGAGCATGCAGTACATGAGAAAAGATAAAGATCAGCTCATCCATAAGTCAGAAAGTTACATGTCCTGTGAATACTCCTGGGTCTGAGAAATCTGACAAAAATACACTTTAATCTTTATAACTGCCATTGGAACCTTTCTGTGCATAGGCTGTATTTGGCCACGAATGGAGAAAAATCTTCAGTATTAGCCACAGAAAATTTTCTTTGCTATTGCTTGCTTTAGAGAGCATAGTACACGTTCTTCAAAAAGAACAAGCCTTCAGTTTCATTTGAAGAAGTCTCTTTGTCTGAGTTGGGCAGGTGTCAAGAAACAGATGTGATTTGTGAGCTGAAAGCCAGTGACCAAACTTACAGATAGAGAGACACCTCACACAGCCAATGTGAGCCTCTCAGCCTTGGTGCCATCCTGTGAAGCACCAGAGATAATATCAGGATTGAGTCCAAGGGGCAGCAGAGGCAGGAGAAAGGATCTGGATGACAGAGGTTTGCAGTCTCCTTCCTTTACTGCCTTTCCTTCCCCTCTCAGAATTGTCCTATCTCCTTGATTCATTAGAGACATGCTAGATTAACTGTTTAGGATATACTACAACAATAAAACTCACCTTTCCTCCTCTCTTACAAAATCTTCCCTTTCCCAACTGAACAGAATTGGGATGTCAACTAGAAACAGATCCCCCAGCCCACCCACCAAGCAGAACAACACTTCTGCTTCTAACTACTCTTCATGAAAAGAGTGTAGTCCCCTTCAAACCCAGCAGCCATGCTCTGCTGCAGGCAGCTTATGGCATAGGGCTCAAGTTGACCAAAAACTTGCATAAGCTCATCGCAGTTTTACAGTCTTCCATCATGCTTTTTCACTGATTCACATGAATGTGAATCAGTGAAAAAGCATGAAATTTTAATTACAAACAAGGTGGACTGAAGACTATGAGAAGAGAGGATCTGAAAGAAAAGAAACCAAATTTCAATGCCTGGAAGTTACTTAAATCATTCTTCCTCATTATTGTGTTACAGGAAAAGCAGAATTTTGCCGTTTTTCTCAGTGTCAAGATATTTGAGTTGGATTCTTAGTAAGTCAATGCAAACCCCAAGTAACACTCTTTCCCTAAAGGGTTCTCTGCATTTTAACAAGAGTTCATGAGAATAAAACCAAATGCAGGTATACACAGGGTTCTCTCAGAGGGGCTGTCACGTCCCATAGCTGCAGGGTCAACAGAACTAAGATAGCTCTGGGATCAGTGTCAGACAGAGACTGATGGCTCAGAAAGTGCCCAAAGGAGTTATTACATTCCATTCATGCATCAGTTTCACACATATTACAGAAGCTGCCAGCATTCACGGAGCGTCTGGATGACACACTGAGTCACAAGGTATCATTTGAGATAGTCCTGGGAGGAGCAGGGACTAGGACATGATGATCATTATGGCTCCCTCCCAGCTGTGACTCTGTAAGTACACAGCACTGTCCTAGGCAGGAGGAGATGGTTTCAGGGACAAAGGCCAACAAACAAATTATAAAGGCAAGAGGCAGAGATGGCCCCTCTAACATCACTAATCCTGTAGTATAGACTGTTGAGGGGTAGAAGGAAAAAAGGCTGCAAAATCTGGCCAAGAGTGAAGACAAAGGACTGGCTGAGCTGGGACACTCATCAGACCAGCAAGGAATGTCATATATTTTTCATATTCATGTACATGTCCATAAAGTTGCTGTTCCATTTTACTGTGTGTGAACCAAGATGCTGCCTTCCTCTGATTGGATAATTCAGTGTTATTTACAAAGATTTACAAATTTTCCTACTGTATTGGTCATATTCCTAAATAATTTTTACATCCCTCATTCCAGACTTACATGTTTTGGGACCAGGGTGGGAGTAGATCTAGATTTCTGTACATACTTTTTGTGAAAATCTGTACATTTCACAGAGTATACTCTGTTGTCGTGAGTCCCACAGAATCTTCTGAAGCTGACTATAGGGCAGTATCCCCATCTTCAGCAGCAATGTGAGAACCTGCCTAAGCAAAAGAACTAACAAATTTGCCAGCAAGTAAGTCAAGAGGAAGCAGAGCAGGGTGTTTTACTTTTTACTTTTTAAATTTGTCAGAATAGTTTGAAACCCCATGTAAGTAGTGTGGATACATTCCAATCTTACAACAGTGGTATTTGCTCGCCCTCACCTCTGTCACTACCCACACAGAGCTACTGCTCCCTCTGTAATATAGGCCAGTTTGAGGCACAGATGGCTCCCAAGCCACACATCCTGTTAAATAGATCCAAAATTCTTTGGGAAAATGACTACCTCTATTGATTTTGTGCTAGTCAGGCACCAAACCGTAGTTTGGGTCTTGAATTACTGCTGCCTTGGAGCAAAGACAGGCCAGGATTATCTGGCTGTTCCTTTAAGGGTGCTGAACATGGATGCTGAAAGAAAGCCAGCTGGAGGCCGTTTCAAAGGAGGTGTCAGGGCAAGCTGTAATACCAGAAGAACAGGAAAAGCACAAAACCCAGAGTCCAGTAGCTGCAATACACACAGGACAACCTGAAGTAAGATTGGAAATACTATAAGGAGGCTTTCCCCTTGGAAGTAAGAAAGGAAGAGCTCCAGCACAGAAGGTATGATTATATATGAACTTTAGAAATCAGAAATCCTGCAATGACAAGGAAAAGTGGGAGGAAAGAAGAGAGCAATCTGGTGGGGACCTGGGAGGCTGTTAGGCTGTGTGTAGAAGAGCTGACAGCTATGGCACCAAGAATTGCTGAAGGAAAAAAGAAATATAGGATTGTTTTGTTGCAGAGCACCAAGGCATCCTAAAATCTCTTCAAAAGTGAACAAAACCCTAGATTTACAAAAGACTAATTGACCACATGGGGTGACTGAACCGGGAACAAATTGGATTCCTCCCCCTCAAGCACCAAGGCAGAGCTCTGGTTGTCAGAGGTTTGTGGTCATGAATCCAGAAAGGAGGGGTTGTACAGCAGCTGCAGAGCTGGGGGGGGCTTACTGCTGGCCAAGGGCTGAAGTGTGAGGGGAACACAAACCCCACTGCAGGTTGGGTGACACCATCTCCCACTCTCCAGTGGCAGAGTGGGTTGCCCCTGAGAGCCCTCAGCCCGCTATGCTTCCCAGCTCAGCACCAGTGACAGGGGTTTTTTCTGCACAGCTGCTTAAATCAAGTGGGAAACTTCCCCCCTGACTTACCTACCAGCCTAACGGTGGCACCTCAAAGAGCAAAACTGCAGGTGAGAGGTACAGGTCTAGCCAAAAACCCTAAACAGTGCACGTGCTGGCACTGTAGGGATGCAGTGACCAGGGCACACCTGAAGTTCTGTGTACAGCTGAAACCGTGAATTCTTGCACAGGATGGCAAAGCCCGGCCGCTGATGGGCAGCATCTGAGGGGGAGCACAAGCGCGCTGCGAGCCCTGCAGAGGCAGCAGCTTGCCCCACTCACCTCCCAGGATGTGGGATATTTTGACAAGCTACATGAGACTTGCTGCCCCTGTGTCACACAGCCTGCTGGGGGGTGAACAAACAAGGCAGGACCTGAAAGAGACCAGAGCAGAGAATCTAGGCTGGAAAGGGGAAAATACGCCCTGGCTACTTCCCAAAGCTGACTTGTACAAATGTTTCTCATTACAGTGCTAGAGATGCTCTCCACCCCAGTCTTCTCGATGCCTTTCTCAGAATCACATGAAGCATTCCCACAGCACTGGGGTGCCGTATGGCTTTAATGATTACCACGTGAGAGGAGAGCCTGGGGGTGTTATGGTGTCTAAATGAGCACGATCCTGGGCAGGGCTCAGACTCGTCCTGCCAAAGCCGCGTTTGCAGCAGCCTCATGTTACAACAGCCGGGGAGGAAGAAGGGGCAGAAATGTTTCCTTCCTGGAGCGCTCAGTATCTCACAGCCCTCCCGAACTCGTTTTGCCTTGCTGGGGTCACCTTGCCATCTAGTGGTTCACACTGCAGAGCTGACACAGAGCCCGGTTCTTTTCTGCTGGAATTCCTGTAATGTCCATGCTTTCAGCTGTTACACAGCAAAGGAATTCAAATTCCCTTTGATCTGCACACATTTCTTAGTGGATCAGGCTGTCAGTAAAATGTGCTACCATAGCATGAAGTTAGAAAAGAAGATGCATAATGCCTACTGCCTTATACATATCACATCCTATAAAAAAAGATCCTCTGCCCATCCAACCTGGAGTGATGTACTCATCAGGACATGACTGGTTTTGGCTGAATAGACCTTTCTTCAGCTTTTACAAATAATTTTATGAAAAAACACTACTTCATTTTTAAGATTTTTTAAAATACATTTTTTGCCTTAAAAAAAAAAAAAAGAGTTCTTGGGAGGGAAGTTGATAAAAGTTCAAAGCAAAGTGATAGAAATCCCATCTGCTAATAAGCAAACTCCAAAGGACTCCAAATGATAAATTGCACACATTAAGATTCTTGACATTGCCTATACTAACATGAATATGGATATTAACTTACTGTGTATTTACTTTGCATGTCCCCATTACACCCATTTTGACTTCTGTTTGGGCTCTGTCCAGCAGAGTTGCAAATTTTAATTTATTCCATCATCTCACCTAGTGACAAGAACAAAAATATCCGCTTTACTTCATTTTAGCATGGACTGTTAACCTTCTGTGACCACTTTTATACATGGAAAATACGAAGTCTGTATCCAAAATGGACTTCTGATGCAGGCAATTCCAGATGAGAATCTGACTTGACATCCTTTCTGTATTTATTAGCAACTCCCATCTTCTAGGCTCCAGAGCTACTAGCTCTCCATAACGGGAAAGCCATGCACATCTAGGAGGCAAAGGAGAAAAAACAGCAATTGGGAACTAGTTACTTGTCATTCAGCAAAGTGCTTGGCTGTGATCAGTCATGGTGTTGAGGGAAATCTCAGTGCTCAGCTGTCTTCAGCCACTTCTATCTAGAAAGGCTTTTCCTGTGTTTATCTTGGTCAGTGCAGATGGAATGACAGGGTAGTTTGTCTCCCAGTTAAGGATCTTCAAATTCATTTTTTATGCACTTTCTACAAAGAGAGCAGCAGACAACTGTAAGGGATAGCTGTTCACTTTAACATTACAAATAAAAATTTTTTTGAACTGTCAACCTCTAAAGAGCACCCCTTGGCATCAGAAACCACAAAATAAAAATGAATTACAAGATCTCTTTGCACTTGCATGGGCAGTATCATCATTCTAACAAACTTTCTCCTCAGCTTTGCTGCAGAGGCCATGGGTTGCTGGAAGCAAGAAAAAACCAACACCTGGGCTTTTCCCACCCTGATCCTCTGCCTCTATGGATTCTTCTACATGATGAAACCATCAGAACCTTTCCTAACACCCTATCTAACAGGACCAGATAAAAACCTGACCACAGATGAGGTATGATTTTACTCTA
This sequence comes from Corvus kubaryi, assembly GCF_017639235.1. NCBI lineage: Eukaryota > Metazoa > Chordata > Aves > Passeriformes > Corvidae > Corvus > Corvus kubaryi. Next base: position 5,643,739 of record NW_024581136.1, on the reverse strand, counting down.
CGATTTGTTTTAATTGAAGTAGTGAAAATAGAAAGGGAAAACATTCTTTAAAATTTTTAAACAAAGATAAAAAGGAAAAAAACAAGCACACAGCTTTAACCAGCTCTGGCAGGTTACCGTTTGCAGCAGACTGCATAAATAATAGATCCATTTAATGGATCCAGGATCCATTTGTCTGCCCAACAGTCCCATGCTGATTCAATGTGGTTATATATTTTATGAATTCCTTCAGAGAAAAAACTTCCCTCTACAACACCATTTAAAATACATGAACTTTCTTTCCTCAACAATAAAAACACTGGCATTTCCTCTCCTCTTCTAGGTTACCAACCAGATTTTCCCAGTTTGGACATACTCCTACCTTGCTCTCCTTTTCCCAGTGTTCCTGCTCACAGACTATGTGCGCTACAAGCCCGTCCTCCTCCTTCAGGGCATCAGCCTCATCATCACGTGGCTCCTGCTGCTCTTTGCACATGGAGTCATGGCCATGCAGGTGGTGGAATTCTTCTATGGCATGGTGACAGCCACTGAGGTGGCCTATTATGCCTACATCTACAGCGTGGTCAGCACCCAGCACTACCAGAGGGTCACCAGCTACTGCAGGAGTGTCACTCTGGTGGCAGCCACCGTGGCCGCTGTGCTGGGACAGCTGCTGGTGTCCTTAGCACACGTCTCCTACTTCTACCTCAATGCCATCACCTTGGCTTCCGTGTCCCTGGCATTCCTGTGCTCATTCTTCCTGCCCATGCCCCAGAGGAGCATGTTCTTCCACAGGAAAGACACCTCTGAGCCTCTCCCAGGGGCTGATAAAGGGGTGGCTGCAGGCGGTTCCCACAGGCCCTCGAGCTGCCAAGAGGAAAAGAGCCCCAACCCTGCTGCCAGGGGCCCGACCCCCCAGCCCCAGGCTGGGAATGCCAGGCCTCACAGTCACATGCTCAGCGTGCTGCTGCAGCTGGCCAAGGACCTGAGGGATTGCTACAGCTCCCGCAAACTCCTCTACTGGTCCCTGTGGTGGGCTCTGGCCACGGCCGGCTTTAACCAGGTCGTGAATTATGTCCAGGTGCTGTGGGACTTCCGAGCCCCGTCCCACAGCTCCGCAGTGTACAACGGAGCTGTCGAAGCAATAGCAACGTTTCTGAGTAAGTTGATGTTTAAACATTGATCACAATGACAGCCTCTGAAGTTTCACTTTAGTAAACTTTCAAAGTACCATTCCATTGCAGGCGCTCCAGGGAGCCAGTGCACATCCTGTGCATTCCAGACCTAGGTCTTTGATGTACAACAGTTCAAATGTGAGTTATGTTGGTTTTTCTTTAGGACCGGACAAATAACTGTATCTTACCAGCATGCAGAAAATATGCAAGTCCCAAAGACATTGCATCTAGCTGGTAAACCCATTCAGAGGCACCCATGTTTCTTTGGATGAGGCTATTTGGTGTTTTTTTTTCCCCAAAACAAGTATTGCACTGCTCCCATAACAATGATATCAGCTTACACATATGAGAGAAGTTTTTCATAAAAATTTTACACAGAAAGTATATCATACTCCCGTTAAGATGTTTTTCTAGTGAAATACCCTTGTACAACCAGACAAAAAGAAAAATTCTAGTCATTGCAGGATACAAAGTGCAGGGGGGAAAAGCCCTATTGAATCCTTATGATACTGACGTGAACCATTCTACTTTTGCACCAGGAGTAGACGCTCACACCACACAAGCAAAGTGAGGTTATCAAAAGGTAACATCAGAGGATAGCACCCTGCCTACTGTGCTGCTGTAAAGAACTTGCACAAGACATTGGGGTGTATTCTACCAGGAGAAATAAACACCTCTACTCCACACCTGGTCATTCAGGTTACCCTTACAGACATTAAGGAGAAACAGATACTACTCTTGCAGTGGGAAACTAAATAGACCAAGTAAATAATGAACTAGAAGCCCTCCTGTAGTATCTACTCCTTGATGAATTTCTCTCTCTTGTGGACTTGCCTTTTTCTCAGTGTATAATTATAGAATTTTTAAAATTGTCTGGGACCCCAAGATGGGCAGTCAAATGGCTTAACTTTGCAACAGATGCATCTTCTAGGAGTCCCACCAAAAGCAAACCAATCCTTTTTCATTTCCTTAGATATACTTCCTTGACACCTCAAAACTCACTTTTTTGACAGTTTACCCCCTCTATGAGGTGCCCAGAGCTAAACTGTTACAATAGAAGGTTTACTAGCCTAGTTCTGTTCTCCTTCCAACTAGGAGAAGCTGGAAGAAATCACTTCTTGAACTCCAAACCATGTTCCTGATTCTCTCCCCAGAGATAACATGCTGTGAACAGACACCTAAATAATGAATCCTTCTACATTACAGTTTATCCTGTGGAATAAAACACCAAGGACGGAATGGCAGAGACTTGATTTATGCAGTTGTCTTAAAATGACCAGTCATCTGCACAGCTGCAGAAGTCATTAGAAATGCTTTCAAACTTCAGACTACTCTGCTTCATTATTCAGCATCGCCTTTCAGCATGTGAGACTGGCAAGACTTGGTCATACAAGCTGTGGAACAGATACAACTTTTACACATGTTTTTTTCTCTTTTTCTAGGCTCAGTAACATCTTTCCTAGTACAATATATGAAGATTAACTGGGACCATTTTGGTGAACTGGCTTTAGGGATCTTCTCTGCAATAGATGCTGGTTGTCTGTTTCTCATGCACTTCTCTACCAACATCTGGGCATGTTATGCTAGCTATCTCATTTTCAAGGCATGCTATATGTTCCTCCTGACAATAGCAACGTAAGTACAAAACATCACAGTGCTGCCATCATGCACAGAATACTGACCTTACTTCCAGTTTGCTTTGGGCATCCTTTTCCTCCGAGGTAGCTGACCTAATGCTAGACATAACTGTTTAGGTAAGGACAAGGACATTTAAATGTCTGGTTATGTTGTTTTCATTCTTCCAAACAACCAGGAAAGAAAAATTGTCAAAAGGACATCAAACATTTACCTAAGCAGAAATTAAACAAGGTACAAGATAACTTTATTACTAAAGGCAATTACTAACAGCAAAATGTAGAAGCCATTTCGCTCCTTCCTGGCAAGAAAGATGCAGAGTGAACAATAGGGGGCAAGCCATCCTTTAAGATCACCATATGTCTAGACCCCCTTCTGATAAACCTTTTAGCATGCCATGAACTGCATGAATGCAGGAAAAGATTCAACATAGAGTGTTCCCCAACATACTTTCATATATATAATCATTACTGATATTAAGATGTAAAGAAGGAATGAAAGGGAACATTGGATGTATAAACTCAGACAAGATCTCATAGGAGACCAAGCTATTCTGTTGTCATAAATAGAAATATATAAATAATATTAATAACAAATATTTTATCCTGTGTAATAAATATAAAATGTTATTGCTCCAGTCATTTTATTGCTTAGAATGTCTTCAGACATACCACACTATTTCATTAACAAAAATACTAGATGCATTTTTTGTCAAACCCCAAAATTAATCAGATACCATTTTTAAAAGCTGCCAAAATTATAATGCATGGCAAGGTTATGCCTATCTTGAAGAAAGCCAAGTGAGCCCTTTATTTTCATTTTGGTAGATTGTTAGTACATTATAGTGAATTACACCTGGACTATTTCAATATATTCTGAAAAAAAAAACAACAAAGTAAAATCTTGCAAAATTTTGCAAGCTAAAATAACTGAAAATGAGTCTCGAAGGAATAACACCCTTTTGTTTGTATAGAAACTTTGGAGATATATATTGCAAGGAAAGATGTTCTGATTATTGTCAAAAAAGATACTGCAAGTAAAATCTACAGACTCTTGACAGAAATAAGCAGCATGTTACCTCCACTGTCAAGTCACAAAGCAAAATGTGACTCACCACCACAGAAAGTTTGGTTAGAAGATACCCAGTGACCTTCGAGCCCAACCTCCCAGCCAGGGCAGAACTGCTGCCAGTGCCAGAGCAGGTCACAACACTGCCTGGCCAGGTCTCTGAAAGCTTCCAGCCATGGACACTTCACAGCCTGTCAGAGGCAGTCTGTGAAGGCAAAGGAACAAAAAGGGAGGGTACAGAGAACTGACATTCTACCTGATCACCTGATAGCATGGGTTGGAAAAGCAGCCCATGCCAGTTCAAAAAACCATTAAAATACACTATGGTACCCCAGACTTTTTTTTTAGAGAGCAAGGAACCAAACAACCAAATGAAGCACCATTTCCTGTGTCCTTGATGCACCATCTCCATTGATCATTTTCTCTTCATTGACTGATAGACAGCAACAGCTTTCCCAGTGGGAAGTGACTGACCTGCCAGTCTCCCATTAGGTTCCAGATCGCTGTCAATATGAGCATGGAACGCTATGCCCTGATGTTTGGATTGAACAACTTCATTGCCCTGCTGATTCAGACCATTCTCACAATTGTTGTTGTAGATTCAAGAGGTTTGGGACTGGACATGGTGACTCAGGTAAGTGCTGTTACCTTGCTTCCTATTTACTGCTCAGCCAAGTCATCTTCAAAAGTTTACCAAGAAATTCTTATGCCAAAGCACAACTTAATTCCTCTTTCTTCCATAGAAATCCGGACATCTTGTTCTTCCCTTGTCATTGTTCATCATCATTTGTCATCATTCTTCCCTTTTGCCTTTTAATGCATTTAGGATTAAAGATGCTGGTCTTTGACTTTTAAAGGGAGATACACCAGAACATAATTAACCAGGCTATGCTATCTGACCAGTTTTGGTAACTAATAGGACGCTGAACAACATCCTCTCTTCCCAAAAGCTCAGACTGGTTTTGTCAGATGCAGAATGGGAGTTCAAAATTATGAGACACAGTCTGGATTATATGAGTTATTTCAGCTCAAGTAATTTCTAATTCTAGCTCTGGAGCAAACCTGGTCTGTATCTCAACATGTACGATAAAGTCTTCTGCCCATAGCTTGGGCACTCCATTTCGGATGGGATATTCTATCTTACAAGAGTGTCCCTATCTTCAGTAAATCTAATGTCACTCATGCTGAAGTCAACTGAAACCTACTGACTTCTGCATTTTCTCAGATGGGCTCTCAGCTGGGGCAGCTGTCTACTCTAATGGATCTGAAGAAGACTAAAGCTATTCACACTCTGCACAGAGAAAGCAAAAGTGACTTTGAAAGAGTAAAGATTGACACAAACATTACATCTTTAAAATTAAGGACAGGAATATGTAGGACTTCGTAAACAGCCTTGCCACGGTTGTTGGAAATACTGATATAAAATCACAGTGTATTTACTGAAGCCATTGTGGTGACAGCACTGAAATGTGCAAAAGCAAAACAAGGATGAACTCAGACTCTTCAAACAGATTCATGACTACATGGGTAATGAAGCTGCTACTACATTTTGCCCTAATAGAAAAAAAAAATCCTGTTCTTATCCCTCTCCCCATCTGACATTTGTTAAGAGGCATAAGGAATGGAAGAAAGGAGCAGTTCTTCATTTCACAATGCTGTTCACAAAGCTGAGATTTTGCTTTATCACAAAGCAAATTCTCAAACGTAGAGAAACTGTCAGAACACAAGAAAAAAAGAGTGACTGTCATCTCCAAAGAAGCAGCATATCTCTAATGTGTTTTTCATTAATTGGTCTGCCTTTTTCTCCTCCCAGTTTTTAATTTATGGCAGCTACTTCACAGTCATACACGGGATTTTCATGATCAGAAGCATTTGTGTGCTGGTCTCATGCAAATGCCAAAGGAAAATAGCGAGATCTTGCACAGAGCAGCTGAACCAGGCTGAGCACGAGTCAAGAGAGCAGATTGTCACAAGCTCCATGACACAGCTGTAGGAGGCAGGCTCCTTGGCCAGGCCCTCCTGGGAGAAGGATTCCCAGCAGAGAAGAAGAGCAGCATGCAGGGAACAGCAGTGCAAGAAGAACATTCAACTCAGCCCTGAAAAGCTACGCTGAATCATTCCAGCTCTTCAGCACAACATATGCCAGCAGAGAGCTCACCAGAATGGCACTCTGCCAAGAATAAAAGATAAGTTCCTTTAGATTCTTGTTTACATGCCTATAAATAGCTTAAGGGCAGTAATTTATACACAGAATCAGAGCAACCACGTTTGCATCCCCTTGTGCACGACGGCAGAGTGCAGAGTTCACCCTGCCCTGCTCATTGTAGCTCTGAATGTGGCGCTGGCAAAGCTGCTTCCATCATATTTGCTGATTCAGTGGCTGAAGGGTCTGACCCCCCCCTCTACACAGCCCTCGTTCTGAACCAAGGAAGTGTTTGCATCATTACATTCTTTCATACCCAGTACAGGCAGATGGGGCACAGGCTCCTCCTGTCTCATCCCACACCTCTGTGCATACAGCCTGCAGAAAGCAGGGCTTGCACAACCCATCCCGGGAGCTTCACTGCAACACTGTTACGCTACGGTTGTTGCCTGGCCCACATTTGAGAGCTGCAAACACTGTACTGGCTTCACAGCAACCTCTGCCGAAGAGGGAATAATTTCAGGGTCCAAAAAAAAAAGAAAGAGCACCACTCCTTTGCTTGTGCTTCCAATAAATTTAAATTCAGGTCTGACTGTCTTCCTCTTTCAGCAGGAAAAGAAAAAATATCAAGGGGCTTAAGTAGCACAGACTAAAACCAGAGAAGTACACTGTGAAGAAATATAGCTGATTCCATACAGGAAAATTGCAGATTAATAGGAATATCCAAGAAGATTTGTAACTGAAATAAACAGCTAGCTTCGTGTGCTTTTGAGTGCCAAGTGAGGGAGGTCCACTGGTCTTGCCCAAGAATTTGGCAGGATCAGCATCTCAGAGTTTGTCAAGAAGCTTCAAATCCTACAGCTAATTTAGTCCAAAAGACAGTCCAGGAGAAGAAAAAAGAGACTAGAAATTAGTTTGCATAGCGAATGTCTAATTTAATATGAACTGTATCCATATGCTAAAGTTATTTATGTACTGCTGTTTGTTTCTAGCTTCCAATATCTACATTTAACTAATAAAAAATGCTTAGCATTTACAGAATAATATTTTTTCTGTAGAGACACAAGCTATCATTTGTACAGACGTAACTGCTTTTCATACTACTGTCACACACTGCAACTAGACAAAGTGCCCAGATGTGAGGGCAGGCAGGACAGAAGCAATTTGTTTCAAGTCACAAGAACAATCAGTAGGATCTGACAAAATGAAGATCCTGGCTAATTTTTTTAGGCTTTTTGTTTACTATTGTGCACTGTGGGGACATTCTCTGTTGTAAACTGGCTCTAAGCAGAACAGTTTAACCAATGCAGTCATAAAAGTGGGAGATGTACTTAGTCTCCACTGAGCAGTGAGTATCTTCTATTACTGCAGAACCGAGGGCATGATGCTCCTGCCTTTAGAAACAGGGACAGAATCCAGGAGTGCAAGGACTGTTTTTTCTATTCTTCCTTTGTGGGAGTGTGTCTTGTTTGGTTCAGTCCGGGTCTCCCCTTTGGGTTTCGTGTTACTGTACCATCCCAGTTTATACCCTCCTGGTTTCGTGTTCATAACCCTGCTTTCTCTATTTGTCTCCTCCCACACCCCTGCCAATCGCTCCGGCACCCCTCCCAAGCTTCTAGAAAGTTCTGGCAGGGGCGTCGAGTGATTGGTCTTGGGGGAGGATCCCTCCCTTCCTTTCCCAAGATAGGTTCCCTTCTGTCCCTCATCCCGCAGACCCATCCTTCTCCTTCCCTGATTCGATGCCGTGGTCATCCCTCCCCTGTCACCACCCCCCATAAAACCCCTGGCAGGCACGTTCAGGGTTGCTCATTGCTGGACACCCCCGGGCGGCGAGATCTCTTGTTCGGAGACACAATAAACCTTCCGGATTTCATCCACAATTGAGCCTGCCTCCTTCTTCCACCGCCTGCCTCTATTGCTGCGGTCCTGTGGAAGGACCCAGGAGCCAGACCTCTGGTCTCCCGGATTCCGGAGGCTGGCCCCCGCAGCCTGCTGCGTCCAGAGCTGACCGGGCTGAGTGGGAACTGCTCCAAAAAGGACGCAGAGGCATTCCTTGTCAGTAGGAACTCCATTTGAGACATTCCATTTAGAACTAGGTGTCAGTCCTGGACTAGAAGTTAACTAGAGTTTGTATTTAAATTAAAAAGAGGAATTTTGTATTTTCAACTCTATGGTCTCAAACTGCCTTTGGTACAGAAAGTTAACAAATATTTCCACGCAATATCTGACAAATGGAAAGGAATCAACAACATGTGAAACTTTCTGCTGTTGTTAAAAAACATAATGCCATTTAGTTCAGTAGACTAGAGCTAAAAAACCACGTACAACCAACCATAAAAATTGTTATGTTCTGGCTAGAGCTAGCTCACTGCTCTCTGTATCTGTGGGATGCCACTGAGGAGCAAAGGAACCAAGCAGACAAAATGTATTTGGCTTGCAGCTTTAGAGAACACCATCTTCAGAAAACAGATAAGACTTTAAAGAAAAAATAATCCGTTCCTATTCTCTCTAATCTCAAAATAATAATTCTGAAGTTGGAAGCTGGGAGGCAGCATTATAGGGAAAATAGGGTAGGAAGAGGGCAGCTCTTAGCAGTGTTAGGAGGAAAAAGGCAAGGCTTTATGTTATCCTGGGTTTTCAGGTGCAAATCAGAACTCATCCAGCAATCAGAGGTTTCATCTAAAAGCGTAAGATGTACACATCTACCTGTGTGTTCACGTACCTGCGCACACATACTCTGGAGAGGAGATAGTTGAGACTTGGCAGGTTATGAGCAAGGCTGGAATCACAGGCTGTCTAGATCTGCAGGAAAAGGAAAGTCTCAACACATCCACCTCTCCTAGCAGTTTTTAGTGTTGTCTTTCTTCCAGTGTGTTAAAGGTTTCCATGCAAACATGGAACTCTAGAGCTGGGCACATTCCTCCCAATAGCTGCAAGCCCCTCTAAATAAAACATTAATTATCTTTGAAACATTTGTGGGTTTGGGCACAAAGCTTCCGTGAAGATACAGTCCAGCAAGCTAAGACCGGTTTGAGCAAAGAAGGAAGGAACAAATAGCATGTTTGTATTCAAAGCATGCAGGTATTGCCCAAGCACTGTGTGGGCTACCAGAGAAATACGAGCCAGCAGCCCCTTTCAGCCCCTGCCCAGCAGCACCTTCCCTTCCCAAGGTTCTTTCCATGACTCAGAAGCTCTTGGCCAGGGAAGAGGATGAAGGGCAGAAGCAAGCCTGTCTCCCCTGAGCACTTGCCTGCCTGGTTGCACCACACACTTGAGTACTGAGGAAACCTTCCATACCTGCAGGACCAGACCAGGCTCTGTCGAGCTCACAAAGGGGCCCCTCCTGCCAGGGCCTCAGCATCTGCTCCCAGGGTCAAACACACGTCCTACCAACAGGCTTCAGCGTGAACTCCAGCCTCTGATGACCCTTGGAAGATGCAGGCAGTCCAGTCTAAAAAAAATGGGTAAAGGAAAGCAAAGCAGCAGCATTTCTCTGAAGCAAGCCTGTTGACTTTTTAGCTTAGAACATAGATTTAACAGCTTACTGTCTTGTCCATTTGTCCTTAAATGACAGATCCATCCCTATATAGAAGTAATTAATGGCCAACTAATAGTATGAGGCATTTGATGTCCTACCTCCCAAAGCCCCAGGAAAACCAGGACAGTAGAGGAGACCCCACAAGCCCAGAGGCCTCTGCACTATGCACAGGACAAGGACAGTGTTAGCTCAAACTGTAAAACTGGTGCTCTTGTCTTCCCATGAATCAGAGACCAGAGCTTTTAAAGGTATTTATTAACAAAGAATGCAATCATTGATTGCTTTCTGGTCACAAGTTTTATTAATCATTAGCTTCCATGAGTCTTATAGTTTTATCCTAAAAACAGAACTCAGTTCGCTGACAGAACCTGTAAAGAATGCTTTCCCTGCAATCTTCATGGACAAGTTCTGCAAGAAGAACAGCTATGACAAGTTATTATTATTATTTAAATTCTGGTAACATTTTATAAAGTTTAGAAAGAACTTTCTGAAAAAACAGTTACAGGAATTTCTGATTACCACCAACTCTAAAGGGTGGTTTCTGACTTCTCTGCAAGACAAAGTCATCCTAGGAAGAACTGCACCTGAATCCACAGGAAATGCACCACAGCCACAGCTTTGACAGGTAATTCATCACCTTTGGAGTTATTTGGGAGTATGCTGGCTACTCACTTGCTCAGTGCATTTGGAGGTAATGCAAGATTTATGCAGATGTTATTGATCAGCCCAAGGTTTAATTTTTATCAAAACATTTCAAATCAGGTCTTGAGTTAAAGATACTAGAGGCTATATTTTATTTACAATTATTTGTAAGAGAAAGATGACAGAGATAATTTTTTTAAATCATGTTTCAAGGTTAGGGCTGCTTTTTTCTAACATTCCTCTGAGATCACAGAAATATTGTCTTTATAACATAAAATTTATGCTAAGTTTTAATGAATACAATCTTACAGTACAAGTAAAAGCACTTTTGGAAAAGTGCCTGCTATAGAATGGAATTCAACTTAAACAGCTTGTAACAGTATGATTAAACATCAGCTGGTGCTTTGCTTTCAATCGCTTATAAATGAAAACATTGTTTCACTTGTTTTCAGGATCAGGGAAATTGACTTTTTAATACAAAACAAGTAAAATAAACTTAGAAAACCAATTCTCTTTAGACTTCTTTTTGCTGTCAACTACAGTGAAGAAGCAAGTCTGCTTTTCCTTTTGGTCATCACTTCCAGTAGTGAAGTCAGTATTTCTAAGTCTGAGAAGGTATCATGAGTGGATAGTTTCTGCATCTTTCTTTACCCTCTCCAATGACTGGAGTGCAAGAAATATGACGAGTATTAAAGCATTTTGAAGAAATTGAGCTCACAATGGGTTGAGCTGCCTGATGGCTTTTATTGCCATCAAGAACATTTGCACTGTCATCGTGTCACTGAGTACTCAGGCTCCAGATCAACAGAAAAACTTCCTTGAGCACACAGAATGAGCTTTAATCTCACAGTTCACCCACTCATTTATTCAGAAATGAGATTGCAATAGAACTTTATTCTCCTGCTACAGCACAGCCACTCAGCCCTAAGCACATCACTAAGAACAACCTTTGACAGACAATACAGAGTTTACCAGGGCCAATGCACCTTGATCCCAGTTGCTCATTTACAAACTGCAGCTGTGGTCCCAGGCAGGTTCAGTGAGAAGAATATTGGCTTAGGCACGTGGCACAGCTGAACCCATGGACTTCACTCACAAGATAGAAGCAAGAATGGCCTTTACTGATGTAACAAAGTTCAGTGGTAAATGTGACAGTGGTTTAACAAGACTCAACAGGAAGGTGTGCTTGACTTAATGCAGAGAGGACAGATCAGGTAAAACTGTGAGAGAGACCCTCCCATGAAGTCAGTGAGTTCTAAACTCCTCTCAGAGAGGAGCCTAGGTGCATTTTAGACCCACTCCTAGTCTCAGATTTGGTCAACTGCTTCTGTCTAAAGGATTATGCAATATGTGCAATAAATTCTTTCTATGACTTAGCCAAGATTTCAAGGCTGAGCACACTCATTTACCAAGAATGTGCTGCAGCATAGAATCTCAGCCTCAGGAGTAACTGTGAGATCTCCCTAAGAAGAGATCCAGATGTGCAGCACAGTGCAGGAGAGCTTGAGATAAGTGGTTTGGTTACATCTGCACACCAGCCAGACACATGAGTCACTTCTGCAGGCAGCCCTTGGCTGTCACACTGCCACCCATCCCCTGAAGTCCAGTTACACTGGATGCCACCACCACAGCCCTCAGTGGTGGTTATGGCTTAGGCGAGGTGGGGGGTGTAGGTTTAGTTAAAAAGTAGACTTGAAAATGAATTTTTACCAACTGTGAAGAGCGTCTATTCATTCCTTTGCCAGCTTTTTTTTTTTTCAGGTAGACTATGGATTGCTGGAAGGGAGCTGTAAGCCGCAGCTGGATTTATCCCACAGTGATCATCTGTGCAAATGGATTTTTCACCACAATGAGGCCATCAGAATCTTTTCTCACCCCCTATCTAACGGGACCAGACAAAAACCTAACGATTGAAGAGGTGTGGAACTATTCTCTTAAGCAGTAACTAAAATGCTTAAAGCATTAGGCCTTACAGCAGTAACTGAAGGGAAGACGAAGTGTGAATATTTTATCTAGAGACTCGTATTTAAGATGCTTCTGGAAAAGAGTAAGGAGTCACCTCTTTGGCAGGAGGTCCGAACTTTAAAGTCCCTATATTCTTAGGATTTTGAAAGCCCTTTGGTAGTTGATATTTTTGGCAAAATCAGGTCAGCTAGTTCCTCTCTCCACCCCAGAGGAGGGGTAACACTGACATTTATTTATACTTACCATGGAATTGATTACACTGACAGCAACACATTGATTTCAAATCATAAGAAAGCTAAGCAGCCTTCCCCTTATGAGCTGTAAAGCTTATTTCCTACATTTCCTACATTTTACACATTCATTAACCTGCAGAGGTCAGGTTCACATTCAGAAAAATTGGGGTTTTTTAAAAAAAGCATGCACTGCAAGTTTCCTTGCTGTGCTCCTGCGTTCAGCACTGGCTGCTTCAGGAGTATACCTTCCAACAAAAGGGGACATGGTTAACACGTGGCTGAGTCATGGAGCTAACAGTAAAATTAGAAAACACAAGCTTGCTACACCCACATACAGATAATATGAAGCACAGTCATTCCTGATGTGTAGTAGCAAATGTTAAGGCAGAATCTACCAGCACTCTGTGAACCCAAGGTTTCTGCTGAAAAAAGGTATTTGTGGTTTAGGTTGTCAGGGAGTTTTTTTTCTCCCCCTTTTTTATTATTATTTTTTTAACCACAAAGGCAAGCATTATTTCTTATATAAAGCATACCGATAGCATCATAGAATGCCTTAATTCTGATTTCAGCAAGAATCCTTAACTCAAAACCAAGCATAGTACAGATACTGTCTCTTTCAGCCAAACTCACGTCCAGTGAGTTAATTCCATGAGGCAATTCTAAATTCAGAGAAACAAAAGAAGTCACACAGAAAGATACAGTGAACCTGCTGCTCACCATGCAACTCCCTCCAGTACACTGAAGGAAAAAGCATTCCTCCAGCATTTGACACAGTTCCTTTCTAGTCTAATTACTTAAGCAGCGAACGAGAGATCAGGAATAGAAATCCCAGCAGGCCCCACAATTACTGGGCAAGACATCCCCCAAAACAGGCAGCTCAGAGTCACAGAAAAAGGTCCCTTTGTGATGTGCATCTAAAAGATGGATACGTGCCCCAGGTGTGCCCAAACTGCCCAGGCAAGCACTGAGCTTTAGTGGTGACCACAAACAGCACCTTCCAAACCAAATGCAAAACAGTTTTAGAAAAAGAGAAAGAATTTCTTTACAGGGCATCTATGTATTGAAGTCCAATGTAAACATATTGAAAGACTTCCATATTTCTTAAATTGGAAAAAAACATAGAAGGTGCAGCAACACAGTGGCAGCTATACACTATGTGCCGTTCCAGTTCCCCCATTGTAAGGGACACATGCTTTTTTTTCTTTTTCCTAAACCTAATAAGGGAAAGAGGTGACCAAAGATATACAATGAGTCACATAAAAAGTTAAAACAAAACCAGCCTTCATTTTCAGCTGCTGTAGGGAATAGGATTTGAAACTAGAGAGATTTACCTCTGACACAAAGTTACAATTGCTTTAAACAGCTGCACATCAAAACCTGCCTTCTTCATAGGCCTTTACTAGAATTAATTTTTAAGCCAATCTACGTGTTTCTTTAGTGGAGCATAGCATCACTGTCTTGGCCCCTTACATAGCAGTCACAGTCTTGTAACTTAAGGCAGTTTAAACCTGTACTGTTCACACAATTCAATGTTACCTTTCATCACAACTATGTCGTTCCAGCAACAACACCATCAAAACCCATCAGAAAGGATATTTTAAATGTTTAGGGGATTGGGATTGTGTTTTGTTTAGTATTTCCTCTTTTATTCTGTTCTAGGTTACCAACCAGATTTTCCCAGTTTGGACATACTCCTACCTTGCTCTCCTTTTCCCAGTGTTCCTGCTCACAGACTATGTGCGCTACAAGCCCGTCCTCCTCCTTCAGGGCATCAGCCTCATCATCACGTGGCTCCTGCTGCTCTTTGCACATGGAGTCATGGCCATGCAGGTGGTGGAATTCTTCTATGGCATGGTGACAGCCACCGAGGTGGCCTATTATGCCTACATCTACAGCGTGGTCAGCACCCAGCACTACCAGAGGGTCACCAGCTACTGCAGGAGTGTCACTCTGGTGGCAGCCACCGTGGCCGCTGTGCTGGGACAGCTGCTGGTGTCCTTAGCACATGTCTCCTACTTCTACCTCAACGCCATCACCTTGGCTTCCGTGTCCCTGGCATTCCTGTGCTCATTCTTCCTGCCCATGCCCCAGAGGAGCATGTTCTTCCACAGGAAAGACACCTCTGAGCCTCTCCCAGGGGCTGATAAAGGGGTGGCTGCAGGCGGTTCCCACAGGCCCTCGAGCTGCCAAGAGGAAAAGAGCCCCAACCCTGCTGCCAGGGGCCCGACCCCCCAGCCCCAGGCTGGGAATGCCAGGCCTCACAGTCACATGCTCAGCGTGCTGCTGCAGCTGGCCAAGGACCTGAGGGATTGCTACAGCTCCCGCAAACTCCTCTACTGGTCCCTGTGGTGGGCTCTGGCCACGGCCGGCTTTAACCAGGTCGTGAATTATGTCCAGGTGCTGTGGGACTTCCGAGCCCCGTCCCACAGCTCCGCAGTGTACAACGGAGCTGTCGAAGCAATAGCAACGTTTTTGGGTAAGCAATCATTAGCAGGTACTTGTAACCCATCCTGTGCTGAGGGATTCCTCAGCAATGTCTTTGGTGCCTTTCCATCTCCTATGAGGACCAAAGTAAACAGACTGTGAGAGATAAACCCAAACAGTGTTCAAAGCATGATTTTATAGTAAACTTTATCAGTGGGCTCTTCAAAAATAATCTTAAAAAACATCTATAACTAAGCTTTTCCTTCTTAGAGGAGCCTCATTCTGCCAAAATGTTTTAAGAGTTTTAAGTTCACAGCTCTGTTTAGACTGAATTTAACCCCAAGTAAGCACGTCAAATCCCTGTGCAATGACATCTTACGTGTTCCTCACTTAAATACACCTCAGTCTGGCTGGTTTAAGAAATAAAAGAACATATTAGCAGATACACTGCTCTAAGTACAACTCAGAACAGACAGTGAAATGGTCTATTTAGACAGTGGATTAAAAATCACTCTAGTCTAAGTACCCCTCAACAAATATTCTGTGACTACATCTATATCCCTGATTGGCAAGTTTACCACAACCAAGGTTGTGGGTTCAATCTCTTTATGGCCCATTCACTTGAGAGTTCAACTAGATGATCCTTGTGAAGTGACCCTTGTGGGTCACTTCCAACTCAGAATATTCTATGAAACCATTTCTGCAATACGACAAGGCTGAGAGCACTGTAATTGTTTAGCCTTGAAAAAGAAGGAATCTTATTAATGTGCATAGAGACCTGAAGGGGAGGAGCAAAGAGGATGGAACCAGGCTCTTACCAGTGGTGCCCAGTGACAGGACAAGAGCCAAGGGGCAAAAAATCAAGTAAAGTTCCACTTAAACATAGAACATTTTTATTCAAGCATGATTTAAAACAGGAACAGGTTGGCCAGAGGTGTGGACTCTCCATCCTAGTCAAAACCTAGACACCACTCTGAGCAGCTTCCTTTAGCTGTAAAAGCTAAGACTCAGCTTTTAGCAGGGCCAGGTGATCTCCATCTCTCTTCCAACCTCAGCCATTTTGCCACTCGTGAGTTATCTGGTCCACCCAAATTCTATTTCTCTTTAGCCATAGAGAGATGGATACGGGTAAAGTAAAACTTCATTTACATAGCTGTGCAGCACAAATACAGCCTCCTTTTTGAGCTCCCATTTACACAGCTGTCTCCCCCTTCATTCCAGGAGTTGTATCCCACACTTCCGCAGGGAGTTGTCAGTTTATTTTTCCTCCCTGCAATCAGCACGAAAATTAATTTTACTGAAGCTACTCCAGAACATCTTCTGACTACTGCTTTGAGTAGTGTTCCCAGAGGCTTTCTTGCATTTACACCCTCTGGTGCTTGACACAATTTCAGAATAGAGAAGGCACTCACAGCGCTGGGAACCACTGCTCATAGCAGGGATGGACCAAAGGGGTTGGTTTGCTCCAATTTTTGGAATTCTGATGAAGAGCACATACAACCAGCAAACAAAGTCCAGTTTTTGTGCTAGCCTGCCTGAGAACATAGGGTTTGTTACACTGTAATAGACTCGAGTAAGGGTTTTGCTACATGTAATGGTCAGTAAGGCATTGACAAATGCAGTTCATGAGGCTTTGCACCAGAAATGGAAAAGACACTTCAATAAAAAAGCAAGCATGAGGTGCTACAGATTTTCATTCCATGAAGAACTTTACATGAAGTAACTAAACTCATTATGCATATTTTGGCAGAAAATGCTTGGTGAGATTGTTCTTCTCTTTGCTCATAGTTGTCCAAAAACGGAGCAACAACAATACATTGTGCATTGCAGCCTCCAGCCCCAGGCATGAGAAACTTTCCCAGAGCACTTCAGTCAGTGAAAGGTCTAAGCAAGGAGGAAAACATCCAAACTAATGGAAGACTCCCACACCACTAGCAGGAAATACAATCCACACCATTACCAAAGCCCACTATGACCAAGACTGAAGAGCTCCTGGCATGACCCAATGACAGTTATGCTCTCAAAGATAATGTTTCTGACTTTTAATTACTACTTCTCAATTTTTAGGTTCAGCAACATCCATGGCAGTTGGATATGTCAAAGTAAACTGGGATCTCACTGGAGAACTGGCTCTGGCAATTTTCTCTGTACTGGATGCTGGTTCTCTGCTTCTCATGCACTTCACTGACAACATCTGGGCATGTTATGCTGGTTACCTTGCATTTAAAGCTTGTTATATGCTCCTTATAACAATAGCAACGTAAGTACAACACACAACTGTTCTAACTAAACTGATTTAAATCAATTTTTTAAATCAAAATTTTACTGGACATTGCCCTAGATATAAATTTAAATAGGTTATGACAGCAGCATATATTGTTTCTAGCCTGTATAAAACTGGTTAAAATTATATAACCTAACCATTACCATAGTACACTCCAAGTCAGAACAAGGTAGCTTCTGCACTTGGCTGTTCAATGATCAATGTATGAGTATTCTCTAAGGGACCTAATGAACAGGCATTTAGCAAAAATACTCATTCAAATCAAGGGTAAATAGGATGCACCAAAGTCACAAAGCCAGAAAAAACCAAGGAATTTCTGCCAAAATGAAGTTGTTAAAGCTTAATAGCCAAGGCTGAAGTGACCTTGTCCTTTGAAGAGTGCACTTTGCACGTTTAAGTGCTCCTGTAAGTAAAGTGCATCCATCCATCCTTGTTCTCTGTCGTTTTGTGAACCTGTGCATTCATTGTCAGGTTTCAGATTGCTGTCAACCTCAGCATGGAGCGTTATGCCTTGATGTTTGGCTTCAACAACTTTGTTGCACTGGTGATTCAGACCATTTTAACTATTGTTGTAGTAGACTCAAGAGGTCTGGGACTGGATATCACCACTCAGGTAAGCCACTGAGTCCCACTGCTTTGTTGCCCTGCTCTCCTTTGATAGCAAGTTCTAGTCCAAGATTAGCCTTTGGTAATGTGCAAGCTCAGGTGGAAGGCTCAGGACAGTTACTCACTTGGAAAAAGGTTCATTTAAAGTGAACTGGTGTGAACTACTACAGCTTGCTTGTCCCCTAGACCTCCCAATACTGGGATGACTAGAAAATACTCTATGAATATGTTCACAGAACAGGGGGGAAAGGTGACCACCTACTACTCTGGGCATTCTTTAAATGAAAGAGTTCACAAGTGAAAGTTGTGAAAGTTCACAAGTTTTTAGTCAAAATACCCTAACCCAAAGAAGGAAGCAAGCTAAAAGGCAATCTATGGGTCTATTACTAGGATAATTCTAAGTTACATAGCTCCAGTGGATGCACCTTAAAGTTACTGTGATTCTGAAAATTACCTCCTCAAAATTCCCAGCTGAATTTCTAAAATTAGTTTAAACGTAGACAGTGAATGAGTCTAAGTCTCTAGCTTTCATGTTTTGAGAGAAGAGACAAAGTAAGTGCAGGACAGCTTTCCTCTCTTACTGAGGTGGGGAAGGGAAATACATAACAGAACATTATCTCCCCCTTTTATAACCACAGAGTTCCTATAGTGTCAAGTCAAGCAGTCCAGACTTCTTGAGTCCTTTCAAAATGGGGTCATTCTAGGCACAGGTGACGGAAGGGAATACAGCAATGGAGAGACACCCCTTAGAGTAAAAAACTGCTTTTGCTATTAGATAATAACTTTTCCTTCCCCACCTCCTTTTCCCAGTTTCTCATTTATGGCAGCTACTTCACAGTCATTGCTGGAATTTTCCTGATCAGAAGCATGTACACCATTATCTCCATCAAATGCAGAAATACAACTGTGGCTGCTGAAAGCACTACCCATTAACAACCGAGACAAAAACAATGGTTACAAGCAGCGTGGTTGAAGGCTCCATCATCTGGACAACAAATTAGGAGAAATGTAACGTTCAATCAACCAAAACTGGTCCAGGTTGAGGCAGGCTGTTTATGAGCCTACTGCACAGAGAGCTCTGTCAACAGGATGATCCACTTGGTCCATTTTCTTCTTCAGCAGTTTAATACAAACACTCCTCAGTCTTTTAATTCAAGTTTAGTGATCTGACACAAACTTCTATTAATGCTCAGCAAGCACAAGTACATACAGATGCCTGAACCTC
The DNA here is from genome assembly GCF_017639235.1 of Corvus kubaryi. Classification (NCBI taxonomy): domain Eukaryota; kingdom Metazoa; phylum Chordata; class Aves; order Passeriformes; family Corvidae; genus Corvus; species Corvus kubaryi. The sequence continues at coordinate 5,624,822 of NW_024581136.1, read as the reverse complement.
ACACCAGAGGAACTTAAAGAACAACCTTGGGACCTTCCCTTCTATTGAGTATTTCAATTTAAAGCAATTTAGTTACTGACCTAAGACCTTCAGACATGCCCAGGGAATCTAATGCAGCAGTTGTACCAGGCAATGACCTGTTGGAAAGCTTGTCAGAGAGGCCTTGGGAAAACTTAACACTTTTCCAACTGGAAGTTGTGACATACACTTTTTAAGCAAGTTAACAAATACCTAAACCATATTTTTTTTCCAAAAAATGCTACTTCTGTACGATCAGTGATGGATTACTACCATGTAATATAGTACAGCAATACTGTCAGTTTAATTTATCAATGGCCAAATGCAGGCATTTTGATTCCACACAGACAATGCACTGCTCAGAAATGTGAAGTCACAGGACTGTAAGGAAAACATGTCATTACATACAGATTAACTGCTACTGATGCAGTGACAGCTTTTCTGTGAGTTTGTTGAAGATGAATGAATAAAACACACCGACCTTCTCTTTGAGTGTTTGTCTTGATAAGCGTATGCATTACACGTCTGACAACTGCCATGACCCACACACACTTGTCTTGGGAAGCAAAGAACCTCCTAAACTAACTTATTTCTTCGTGGGGAGACACTTTAAATGCTGTACAGGGTAGTCTTTAATAACATGACTCAAAGTTTAAATATGACTAAAGTTAATTAGGGAATGTTCTTCCAGCTGTTCAATAAGGTCTACTTTATACCCAAGTGCATCAGACAGCAGTTAAATCCCACTGTTCCTTTATCCCAACTTAGAGATTTGTCAAGACTCAGAATTAACTCACCCAATTAATCTCACAGGGTAAATCATCAATTCTTTCAGAACATACTTCCAAAAGCTACTTGAGCTTGCCTTTATGTCCCAGTAAGTTTTCCCTTCAAGACAGCAGAATACTTGCATTGTACTTAATACTTCCAGGAATTCCAACTAAATTTGGGGGGTTTTAAATTATTTTTTGCTTCAGCAATTTGTTTCAATTGTTTTGGTGCTTGGATGTTTGCATTGAATTTTGAACTGCAGTACCTGGACATCACACATGCCTTGCAGAACTCAGGATGTTCCTGCAAATATAGCATCTTCTTACACTTTAACAGCTGATGTTTTAGTATTAACGTCTAATCTAGAAGGTCTCCATATTAATTTCTGTGTAAGAGGCCTAAAGTTATCGAGTGAAGTGCTTTGATGCTAAAGCCTAAAAATACAGCTTTTAAGCAACTACGCTATTTGCACAGACAATTGTGGGAACAACTAGAGAGATTTCCAAGATAAAAACATTTAAATATCAGGGGTCAATAATTCATTTTGTAAATAAAGCTATTTTTAAAACCTAATCAACAAAGCACCTATGGTGTCAGTTTATGGTCAATATACAGAAGACTCAAAACAATACAAGATCTCCTTCAGCTACTTATCTGGAATTTGACAAGCATAAAATTAGTGAACACAGACTAAAGAGGTGTGCTTGTGCATAGTAAAAGTTGCATTTTATCCGCATTTAACTCCATTATGAAAAATGGTATTCCACTACTTCTATGGCATATTCTAAACTATGTGCCTTGCATACCTCAATCAATTTCAGTATCTCAGAGGTAATATTTGGATTAGAACAATTTCTATAGATGCTGATCTCATTAGCCCTTGCCCAAAGTCTAATTTCCACCAATATAAGTGAAGAGGGCACAGAATTGTTGCTCTTGTGCACTGCTCATCTCATTGACAAGATATCTCTTTGATTTGGTCCAGTTCTCTGCACTAAACATTTTTAAGTGTTCCACAAGCCCTGCTGAACCCTTGCAGCTGCCCACTCTCCACTGCATTTACCTGTTACTATCTGGAACAGCCAAGGTTGGTAAACAGGGAAAAATTACCAATATTTACACTGTGCTAAAATACAGTGGTGAGAGTAATTGCGCCACTAATACCCTGCAAACCTCCAGTTGCTGGGGATTTGTTTAGTGAATTCCCCAGAGAATGTTGGGAACTAAACTGTACACCACACTCTGTCCAGCAGTCTCCATCAGACACAAAAGAGAGACTTCAAGTGTATTTTAAATATGCCAACAGGACAAAAACAGACATTTAAGTATGGAAAGCTGCTACAGGCAGCTTGTTTTATGAGCTGCCTGTATCCTGCTTGGGATCTCCAAAGTTAAAAAAACAAAAACAAACAAACAAAAAGAAATTACAATCCCTGTAGGCAGTCAACAGAAGTCAAAAGTATTAGCATAAATGTTTTTACAAGCAGAGGTCAAGCCTTTTAGATGCCCTAGAAAAACCTATCTAACATTCAGGCAGTCAATTACAAGTGAAATGTCTTACCTTGAAGAATTTTTGTGTTTATCTCAAATGGACTTGCACATCCTTTTTCAAAAAAAAAAAAAAAAAAAAAAAAAAAAAAAAAAAAAAAAAAAAAAATCAATCTCACCTTATTTATTCCTGTTGTCCTGAAAACTGTTAGAATTTTATTCTCCAGCTGGTCACAAGCCTTTAAGCTTGCAGTTTATGTATTCACAATATACTTACATTATTTGCTTAATTCCAGTATTACACTTGAACTTGACCCAAATTATCTCTATTTAAAACACCATAACCAATTACTTTGATCCAGTTATATTTTTCTTGAACCTTAGTACTGTTACAGAGAAGACAAGCCAGACATTTTTCCCTCTACAAATTTCACTCTAGTATGGCAGGAAATATTTCTGTAAATTGAAAAAAAAAAAAAAGAAGACAAATCTAATATTCCACAAGAGCTCTTACTGATATGTATCAGTTTTTAATAAAGAGAGTGCTATTACATCTGTGATACCTTGGCCTGCTCTTACACATTCTGTTCAGACCATAACTAAGGCTTGTTCATTAGTCATTCAGCCTGTCATTAGTTACCCATAATAAGGTGTCTTTTGCTGCAAACCTTCTCTCCAATAACTACCCTCCACAGTTCTTCCAGTGCCCTTCATGACAGATACGCTATCCAAATAATCCAAACCCTGCCTAACACTCTGTGTGACAGGTCCCTTCACTTGAGCTAGAATAGCAAGCTTCATCACAATGACACAAAGAAACATATCCAAGTGAGGCATGTGAAAATTTTAAGCTTAACTCACCTTCAAACGCATTGCTTTGGACACCTCATCTGTGTACAAGACACAGTGTGTACGTTTTCATCCAATAAATGTTACTGCACAGAAATAATGCTACACAGTTGTTTTTTCTAATATTTATTTTTTCACCTGCAAACTGTAGCAAAACATGATCAGCTTTATTATGCAGACAGGTATCCCTCTAACATTAGAGATTTAGGCATGTATAAATAGAAGAGCTCTTAGGAAAGGAAAACATTTTGAGAAATGAACAAACCTTCAATTTAACTTCGTGACTTCCAATACCAATGGTTAAAATGATGCAGCTCATTCATTCCAAGAGATACAACAGCACCTTAAAGTGGCTGATCTATTCCCCAGTAACATTTTTCACATAACAATGTGTTAAAGTTACAAATACTGATATGCACAAATAGCTATTTTCTAAGAAAAATATGTACAGTACTGCAGCATAATGAGTGTGGTATCTGCAATAACTTATTAGCCAATTTTAATATACATGATACCGCTACTTTTTACCTGCCACTTCACAGGTTCAAGGATGTTACCACAGCCCTCTGTTTTGCACATTATTACCTGGTGGGGGGTTGGTTTTCTTGTTTTTTGTGTTGGGTGTTTTTTTTTTCCTTTTTAAAACTTTTTAAAGGTACACAATGCAGGCTTTTATTTTTACTTCTTAAAGATTTCTTTTGTGTTTAAAGCTAATATCAGTGAAACAAGACAACAGTGCAAGAGGCGCAGAGATGTTATGTGACCACATAAGAGTTCTTTTGGGCAAAGTGTCTATAAGGCTATAAGAAAGGATTGGTTGATGAGCTTCCTGTTGGAAATTGTCCTGTTGGTGCACCAGCCTGGGGGAAAAGCAACGAAGAAAAATAAGGCAAGTATTTAAGATTTTTTTTCCCATATTGTAAATCATAAATGCAGAATATATAAAAAAGAAAACAACCTGCTGGGGAATACTTCTGTTTTATATTACAGTCTGTTTTTTGGTGCTTCTCTAGAATTACACTACTGTGAGAACATGTATAAAAGTCCCTCTGCTTTGATCTGAACATCCTTACAAATGGCATATCATCACAATAGTGAGCTGCAGTTAGGAGAGTTCTGCTTTCATGCTGCCTTCCCTTATTAAAAGCAAGAAAACCCCCAAATCTTCGTGTATCTCTAAATTAAGTGTTACAGACTATTCTTTGGACATACAGAAGTCATTGACATACAACAACTCACCATAAAAGGGTTACTAGATACTCCAACAGCTGCAACTTGTCCAAAAGGAGTTACTACAGGCTTTGCTTGCCCAAATGCAGCAAAACCTGCTCCTTGGAAAGAAAAGTAAAAAATATTAATACCGGTAAACAATGTTCAAATAATTCTTTGCTGCAGCTCCCAGCCAAAATTAAGTGGAATTTTGAACTGCAGAATCAGCAGGACTGATCCTACTTAAACATTATCAAGAATGTAAGCGTAAAACACCGTGGTTGAGCTTTTCAACTGTTCGTAACTCATCAATCTCCAATTTCTACATATGCACTTTCTTCAATGTTATGATATCATATAAATTCAGGGAGAAAATACTTTCAATTTTCTCTTCCCTGCATTCTATGAAGTTCGAGAAAGTGTAATAATGAGTTGCACACATTCCAAAACAGCCCTTCTTGCCTAAAACCCCTTTAAGCCTGGGAACACCTACCATTTTAGTATGACATTTTGGTCAAATTTCAGTTTTGTCACTACACAATGGCACACAGCCAAGTCAAGAGGCTTAACTACAGAGCCAAAACAGTGTGGGAACCCTTCATCAACATTACTATCAAGGTCATGTAGAAATAAATATCCACCCATTATTGCCAACTTATAGACAGACCATTTTCTCCATGTTTCTGATTTAGACAAGATTATCTAAAACATGCAGACCTACCATTTGGCTGCTGAGCAAAAGCAGTCTGTTGAGGGAAAGCTGCCTGGGCTGGGAACGTGGGCTGCTGGAAGTTGCCACTATAACTAGTAGGAAGACTGTAGGAGGCAGGAGTTCCAAATCCTGCCGGCATGCTCATGGATGCAGTACCAAATGTTGCTGCTGATAGACAAAAAATAACATTCAATTATTTGTAAGAAATCACTTTTTCCACAGAACAAATTACTATAAGGCCATGTTAAAAGTCTTCTAATGCCCTCTGTGACCGGACAAAAGTTTCGTTCAACTTCTACAGCCACTGAACTGATTTGTTCACTGAGATCACCACCAACTGGGTGCGTAATTTACTTTTCCACTTTAAAAATGAATGGAGTTATTTAAAATTTAGTAGATCCAGCACAATCAGATATTCTTTCGGAAGAGGAAATTATTTTTTGTTCTCAGTGTTATCATATATTTTCCCCACAGTTTTTCTGGTAGAAGTCTGTACACATAAGAAGCAAGCAGGTTCAGACAGCCCAAGCCCCCCTCTGTTTTTCTCCTTCTGAGAAAAGCATGAAAGGATTTTCCTACTTCAAGCTGCACTACAGGAGGTCATAAAAAAAAAATTCAAAGGGATACATGCATCCCCTTTTTTCATCTCATCTTTAATGTCTTTAAGGAAATTCTCACCATGCACATTATTGGCACACAAAGTTCCTGCAGCAAACCCTCTTACTGTTGAGGTAGAACTTAAAACAAAAAGAACCCAAAACTTTTCATCTGATTCTCTGCTGAACATTTCAAGTAAAGAACACGCAGCTCATAGGTATTTCCCCATGCCTTCAGCAAATAAATAGAAGCACACTAGGTGCAAAAGTACAGTAACAAAACCATTATTCAGTCTTTTGGGAGTTATTCTCAAAAAGAGAAGTACATAGGAGGATTTTTGGTACAAATACAGACAGCAGGTATTCTATGCTAGTTAAACAGGACTTCTCTTTTGAAATATTACAAGCTACATTTTATGCAAGCTCAACTGTTTAAAAAAGCTAATAAAATTAATTTATTGAATATAGCTTAATTATCAGTTGAAAAATTTACCCCAAAAGTATTCAAGGGCAAGACATTATACAGACAAACTGTTGACAAGGTGCACACAAAACTAATTACTAACACTGTTCTCAAGCTACAGTGAGCAGAAAAGCTACTCGACAGCAAACTTGGCTAAAACAGCAAACAGAAACACAACAAAATCACCAGGGGACTTTGGATATCCCAAAAGGCATCAAACTATTGTTGGCAGAAACTTCAACAGTCACTCATTAGCACTATATGGTGACAATGGAGGATATCAATAATGGTTTTGTTTCGGTTGCTCGACAGGAAGTCTATGTATGCTCTTCTCTCCCTCAGCCCAGTTGCCAAATACCCACACCCACTCCATTTTTAAGAAGTCACGTCTTCCACAATTCTTCGTGCAGAGAACCAGATAGCTGTCAATAAGCTTTTACAAGCAAGAACAATTAGCCACAAGAAACTTGATACCAAATGTGGCCACCTACCAAAATGAGCCTGAGGAAATATGTGAGAGTGCATTGCTCCCGAGAGGCCTTATGGAAGCCACAAAGAGACCAGATAATGTCAAATCATTTATACACTCTTGAACAGACATTTCTTAGTTATATATATATATAAAGAGAGAGAAAGAGAGAGAGAAATAGATACACATATATGTACCAAACAGTTCATCAATAGCATGACCAGCAACAGCTTAGTATAAGAAAACCATCAGAAATAAGCGCTACAAAACAGATCTCCCATGTACTAAATAGCAAAGTTCATGCAGGAGGAAAACATAAAAGGACAAGCCATAAGTTTACACCTCACAATGAAAGGAGCTGAACCTTATTTTACTTATAGACATTATCTCTGTCACCTAGTATGGAATCAGGATGGCTGCCAAAGGCTTGGAACCTCAGCAAGCCAGGGACAGCTGTACAGAAGGTGGAAGGATAGAGTTGCCATATACAAAGAAATTTATCTAAAGATGCTACAAATTCTTAATGATGATCCAAATAGCCCACTCAGGAATGAGATTAAAATAATTCGGGCATTAAATATCTGAACAAGTTTAGCTGCATAGTGTCTCAAAAGGGACTGCAAACAGAATGAATTTCAGCAGAAGACACAAATTTATCAATTCAGTTTTTAACTCAGCCTACCTAGATCATTGAGCAAACCACAGCTCAATGTCAAAATGCACATATCAGCAGATTTTTATCTGTTGAAGTCCAGCTAACAGATAGAAGTGTCAAAATTTAGCTCTGGAGAGGAAAATCAGCATAACCTAGCAGCCATCTAAATCCAAGTTCATAGTTTTAAAGTGCAAGTTTGCCTTTTTGAAAAGTGATTAAGTTTTGCCCATGGAATTATGATTCTACAGAATCCTCCCACAGAAAATTAATATAAAAAATGAGTGTAAAGATTAAACATATGCTTTAAAAAAGAGACACCAATGTACTGAGTAAGTGTACTGGTGAGGAGCTAACATCCCAAGAGCCTTGTCTTTACTGGTTCTGGCTCCAGCTCTTTGGTTTTGAGAGCTTTCAGCACTTTGAAATAAGGAAAGAAATTAAAAAGAAGGGCTTTCAAGATCCCTGATTTTAGGGCTACCTGCTATAAAGCATGCTCTAAAGCCAAGGTTATAGTCTTGGAAGAAACTCAGCTGGTGATACACAGACTACAAATAGGTAGAGCACTAACAGATCATTTCGACATTTTTCATGGCCACCATTTGAAATCCTAGAATTGTACCTCAACACTGAGCAACCACGCAACATGTCAAATAGACAAGGGACAGATAATACAGAAAATCTTTAAGAAACAAATTATACAGATACAGGAAAAAAGAATCAATGCAATTCTTTAAAGCAAATTTCTCAAACACTCAATGGGTTTTTTCCTAACCTGTTGCTCCTCGGCTATTGGTCTGGAATGGATTTGTTGAAGGTGCCACTGGGGCAACAGGGGCAGCTACAAATGGATTTGTGGAAGGTGTTGCTGAAAGATTAAAGACATTTTATTACATAAGTGTTTTTCTAACAGCCAATCTGACTCACACGAAGTCTACACAGCTTTTATACAAAGATACACAAATACCTAAAATTACATGAAAGATCAGGAATTTGTAAGAAAATACATTAAAAACAGTTATTTGGATAGCAGTATTTTTTTGTTGATAGTACCTTTCTTAACTTCAGTATTAGTGGTATCAAAGTACAGCATTATCAACTAAAAATCAGTAGATTGCTTGCTTACAGTCCCCAAGGGGTGTTAGTAACACATACCTCCAAATGGAGCAGGCACGCTTGAAGATGCAGGCTGTGTCTGTGCAGTAGCAGCCACAGGTACTGTTCCAAAAGCATTGCTGGAAATAATTTATACAATTCATTCAGTGAAGTCAGAATTGCTTGTTTAATAATTAAATACAATTTACAGTTACTGCTGGCATGTAAAAGAAAGGGGATGAACACTTATGTGCAGTTTGCAGAATGCAATGTACCTCCCTGATGCCAGGGTCAGACACTCTCACTAGTGCTGAGCATCTCCACCAACAGCAGGAGAAGGAATACTGAGCTAATGCCAACAGTATAAAGGTTGCAAAGCATAAGCCTTAGGGGAACTTGCAATACCAAGCCACTAACAGGCATTTGGTATTTGTTACTTCAGTGATCTAGAAAATAAACGGGTGGTACCATTTGCACTAAAAGTATCTGAAATTTTTTCATGCATGATCCTATGATTTTGAGTATGTATGCAAGTACTCTGCATAGCAAAGTGCTACCATCTAACAGGTTTAGCATATCACAACTAGAAAGGTGCAGAGAACATTCTGCTGACAGTACTCCGAGAATATGCTATCCCTCAGTACTGCCATTATTTAAAACAAGAGATGCAGTTTCAGTAGTACCTCTAAACTCATTCAACACTTTCTCATTTAGATAACAGATCTGAGAAATGACTTCAAGCTACTTCTGTGCTGTTGCTGCAGTCAGTGTGGGGACTCAGCAGCCCCTGGCAGCATACCTGCTGACGTTACTGGTGGCAGTGTACGCGTTACTGGAGGTGGCCGTGGAGCTGAACACGCTGTCCAGCTCTGCCAGAGCCGCATACTTGTCTGAAGATGCACTTGACTGATTGGGGGCTGACAACACAGGGCCTGCTGATGACACTGCTGTGCTGAAGCCACTTCCCTGCTCACTCCCACCTAGAAAGAAAGAAAGCAGATTCAAAGTACTGAAGATTGTTTCAGTTTCTGCCCTGCCAACATAGAGAACTAAATGAAAGTTCACAGATGGTTGTAGACTTAAAAATTAAATATGCACTAGGGCATAGAAGAAAAAGTGTTTAACAAGCCATTAGCTATTAGCAAAATGTCCTGCTTCTGCAGGTACTCTGCAGCCCCAGAGAGCTTTTGGTTTCCTAGAAAAATAATCCATTCAACTTCAACTAGAAAATTAACAGAACACCTAACATCAAATAATCCATTTCAGAACAAAGCCCTACAGTACAAACGAAAATAAGTTTTTACACACCATTTGAGAAGAAATACATTTGAGTAATAGAATAACTAGCTTTTTCCCCTTAATTTACTATCAACTAAATCCAAGTATCACTGCTACTATTTTATGAAAAACTAAAGCCAAATCTTTTTGTGGCAGAGAGGTAAGAAAGTTGCTCTGGCAGCTCTTTGCAACAACTGCAGCTCTCCATTCCAGAGCATCCACTATAGGTTTTAGTACAAGTATAAAATATATATTTGTATTTTTATACATTTTCATTACTGCAGTAATGATTATTTAGATATTTTAATTCAGAGTTCTTCATCTTGATGGGAAATAGGTTCCCAAAAAGCAGTCTTGTAATGACACCCTTTTGGAATGATGTCTTAAAACTTACATCTTGCACATTATTAAGGGTACATTGACACAAAACTCTACTGATCACTTAGAGAAGGGAAATTTTGAAATACAGTTACAGTACTTTGACAAGCACAGCCATCCTTGTGGTAACTATACACATAGAGAATAATCATGGCAAATAATAAAGTTTAATACCTTGCCCTGCACTGAAGATATTATCTAAATTAGCAAGAGCAGCATATTTGTCAGCTGACTGAAGATTCAGTTTATTCACTGCAGCTTTACTGGCTGCAGTTGCTGTGGCGTTGCTCTGAGAAGCATTGAAGGCTCCAAAATCAGCACTGGAGGATTTGGGGAAGTTATCAAAGTGGGCAAAATTAGCATTCACTGATCCAGCACTTCCACCTGTAACAAATTAAGTTAAACATGATCAATGCTCCAAAGTTAGAAAGTCTCTCCAACTGTAACTGAAGACACAATAACCCTCCCTTTGCGGTTACGTGAGGCAATGTGTTTGCCTGCCCCATCCTACACATTTAAGACTCCTTCCCATTTCCTTCAAAGTTCAGTGGGTCATCAGAAAAAAAATTACAATATATTTTTTGGACTGCACATCAGGGATAAACACCCCAAACTTCAACACTTTAAATCACAGTCGTAATTTGATCTTGAAAACTATATGCTATTTCTAAGTAATTTCAATACTAAAATCTTACTAGAAAAAGATGTATTTGTCTTAATCTTTAATATTCAAAACACAGAAGCTTCATTTCCCTGCCATATGTGGCTATTAAATAGCAACTATTTCCATTTACTTAGTGGTTCAATGTTTAGTCATTTCAGATGTCAGCCATCATCCTAAGTAAGAAACAGTGCCTGGAAGTCCAAAAGTTGTATGATTTCATGCCCAGGTTTAGAGAGAGTTTTAGACTGCATCCAATCAGCAAAGAGGTGAGAGGGAAGACACAACACAGCTCTTTTATAACAAGTCTCCACTGACACAAGAGATACATAAATCAATTTTAGAAATCTGATATGGGTCCACACAACTGAACTTCAGATCAAGCATGATACCATGAGCTTCCATCTCTTCATTGTCCAGACAATTTAATCTAGGCAGGTCATGTACTTAAATTTAAATGAGTTGCTTCATTAAGTGTATCATATTTTATAACAGTTGGTTGATGATTCCACTCACACTACAGTACTTTCTAAAACAGAAACACGACTTTCTAAAAGCATAATCAACAAGTTGAAACATATGCAACAGTAGGAATGGAAGTGCTATACTACAATGGCATAAAATGAAGCAAGCTGAGTTTTCCACTGCGTGGAACTTACTGTGTACAGCCTGGAGAGGAAAAGCTGAAGTAAATTCACCAAAACTGCAGCTAGATGAAAGCGTTCTGAACGCTGGACAGCCAGAAATTGTGTGTGGGTTAAAGTTAACATAAGAAGGGAAAAAGAAAATTTGAAAAAAAAGTTTAAAACAACACACACTCAAAAGAAAAAAAAAAGGAAAAGAAAGTCAGTCAGCCAAAGATCTAGACAAACAGCAAGTGTAAACTCAAGCAGAAGTTCTAAAGCATGATCAAATTAAAGGAAAGCAAAATAAATCTTAGCAATAGGCTCTACACATGAAGTCAAACATACTGAAGTGTGTGCATATGCTATACATATGCGTAGGCACACACTTTTTTGGTACTGTGACATCCTTTTGGATCTACCAAAGTGCTTCTCTTAGAAGACAGAATCAATTCAATACTTATTAAAAGCAGTAGAGTTCATTCTTTTCATAATTATTTCAGGTGTAGAGCTAACAAACACAGTGCCATAAATCAGACTTCTGAGCAGCATTAGGGGAAAAAAAATCAACACCAAACACAAACATTTTGAGTTTCCCCAGAGCTTCAGATGGCTTGATCTCATTAAAGCAGGCAGACGCAAGAAAAACTCAACTTCAATACCTTCCAACATAAAGGTAAGGATTATTTCAATTAAGTATTAATCAAAAGTGCTAGGAGTTCTACCTGTATTTTGGGGCTGAAAAGGAGACTGACTTGCTGTGGGGAAACCTCCAAAATTACTCGAGCCACTAGACTGTCCAAATGCATCAAAGTTTGCAAAACCTGCATTGGCAGAGTTCTGCGCTGTAAATCGCAAAGGAACAAAACATGTTAATGGATATGGGAAATAAACACAAAAACAGATGTATTAACTGAATTCATGGTCATGACAGCCTCCAAGAGTTATGTCCTACCACGTACTTCTTTTTACATGAAGAAAATTGTATGTTATTGTATGATTGGAAGTTGTCTTTGAACAAGCTTTTACAAACCACCTTCACAGAGCTGTACCTGTTAATGCTACTTCTGTCCTTCTTACACAAGCTGCTACTCACAACTGCATGACCTGATGGAGTCCACTTCAGCTTAACCCTAAGTGTTTGCACTGCTGGCTGCTCAGGAAAAAACAGCCATAAAGAACAGAATACCAGATAGTTTCCAAATCCAGAACTTGTGGGCTAACCGAACATTTCTTTGGGAATAAAAATTAGAAGGTATTCTTGTAACATATTGGCAATTCAGATTCCTCATACACAAAGTGCTTCTTCCTCAGGTGAACTTTGGTTGGCACCACTTGAATAGTTTTGGCTAGGTTTATAAATTCATTTAACTGGAAAATTCAGTCTTTAAAAAAACTAAATCAGAGTACAGAAATATGGAAAATCAATACCAATGTCAAGAAGATAGCATTCATAGAGTGTATCCACAAAATAAAATCCAAGGAAATTTCAAACAGAATTTCAGTTTTCGCCTTCCTTTTGTGCCATACTATAGGAGAAAATAGAAGTTAACACTAATCTAATTTTGAACAGCTGGACATTCAAGCATCTATAGATTCAACAGGAATTGCATGCCTAGCTGATAAACTCCACAGAAGCCCTTAAACTCTATTATAAGCAAGAAAGGAAAAAATGTTTTTAATCAAATGCAAACCAAACCTTTTTATATAGATAACTTGAATTACTATCTAAAGAAAGCTCATGAAACAACCTTCTGGAATAACAGATGGCAATACATTATATTTTTAGGTTAGAATTTGTTTATTCTGGAGAGATTTTGCAGATTAAGTATATACAAAGAGAATAAATTATGCTGATTGCTTAAGTACTGTAACTTAATAGTCTGATAGTGCTAGTTAGAAGTTGTATTATTTCACTTAATTTCTATTCAAAAGCATCTGTACTACAGATTTATAACCTAAAAGGATATTTTAATACAAACTACTGTATTCCACAATGCTGCTAATATAAATGGAAGTGCATGCATTTTCCTTCCCAGGGTAGACTGGGAGAGAGGGTGAGATCCGGCTGGACTCGATACCACATTTAATAAACTGTGTGCATGAGCATTAGGTTTATAGGGCATGGCTTTGGTAGCAGGGAGCAGTCAGGGTGGTCCCTGTGAGGAGAGAACAGAAGCTGCCCCCATTTCTGCACAGCTGCCGCAGCTCCAAAACTGCCCCCGCCACTGCACAAAGCTGAGCCCACCAGCAGTGCTGGTGGCACCTCTGAGGCACTGTGTTTAAAAAAGGTTAAAAACCAGTGTGCAGCAGCTGTGGCAGAGAGAGGAGAGAGGAAAATGCAAGAGAAAATACTGCAGACACCAAGGTCAGCTAAGAGGGAGGAAAGGACATGCTCCAGGCTTATGGAGAAGACCATGGTGAGGAAGGCTGCCCCACTGCAGCCCATGAAGGACCACAGGATAACACATTCACACTGCAGTCTGTGGAGGAGCCACGGCAGAGCAGGTAGGGAGGGCATGAGGAGGCTGGAGCTCATGGAAAGCCCCGGTTGGAGCAGGGTCCTGGCAGGAGCTCTGGCTAATGAAGAGGAGCCCACACTGGAGCAGGTTTTCTGGCAGGAGCTATGACCCTGCCTGAAGGACAGCACCCCATGGAAAAGACCCCTGCTGGAGCAGTTCTCGAAGAACTGACACCCACAGAGAGGGTTCATGTTCCAAGAAGTTTGAGAAGGACCATATCCCACTGCAGGGGAGGGACCCTACAATGGAGCAGGGGAACAGCATAAGAAGTAGTGACAGAGATGAAATCTTGTGAACTAACTGCAATCCCCATTCCCCAGCCCCCTCATGAAGAGAAGCTAAAATATTCAGGAGTGAAATTACATTTCACAAGAAGGGATGAAGGTAGGTTTGGTTTTATTTTTTACTATTCTACTCTATTATTAAGTGTCGATAAACTAAGTCAAGTCTGGTTTGCCCAGGACAGTAACTTTCTCTTGACTCATCACCTTTTTGTGTTTTCTCCCCCCACCCTGCTGAATGGAGAGTGAACACACAGCCCCCGTGGGCACCTAGAATCAGGCAAGGTCCACCCACCACAGCATGAGAGTCAACAAGGAGAAAAAAAATATTAACGTGAAAGCAAGATCTTGGTAAAGTTATTTCCACCTCTGTGCCAACTTCTTCCCTTGGCACACTTCAAACAGACAAAAAATTACTTCTATTATATCCTCTGTATTGGTTCAAATAGCATTTTATGGACTCTAATTCCAAATTCTGAAGTTCGAGTTGTTTTGGTTTTTAAACCAGTAACTTTTTAATAGGAATAGATTAAGAATTCGTTTTAAAATGAAAGTGATACTTTCATCCTAATGCATCAATTGGATAGACAAGAGACTGATGTTTAGTTGACCAAATAGGATTAAGTACGTAAATGTCACTCCTAGAGTAAGGGCAAGATTATTCATTTTAACCACTCACACAAACAGAAAACTATGTCAAGAATCTTAAATGAAATACCTTTTGGGTCCAAATTAAAAACCGGAGTGTGTTACATTACAAAACACTCAATTTTACTGCATCAGCTCACACACACAGTATGACTTTCAAGTGAGCCCATTTCAAACAGTATTGCTGTAAAGACTCTTCAGTAGAGTATTCTGATACTAATCTTGCTTTATTTTATGTACTAAAGTTTCAACGTTCATAAATGTGGCATAAAGGTTAAGACCAGGTAATATTTGTACTCTGCTGCACCTGGACAACATGTAGATTGCCAATTCCAAAATTCAGTTCTCCACACAAAAACCCAAAAACAACCCTAAGCAAGCTCAGGGACTGCCAGGGATTGCAGATTGCCATGGACTTACAGCTGCTCTTGACACTGCAAACCAAGGGGGCAGTGTCAGGGATGGGGCTAAAGCCAGGGATGACATCACCAGTCATGGCAATGCCAGCTGCCCCTACAGTCTTTGCACAGTTTGTTCTGTGAGGTTTGCACTACCTGGTGTGCAATAAAGGCATGAAACACTGCAAAACAGAAAAAACTAAAATAAAATCCACATATATCTAAAGTAAAAAAAGTAAAAAGTAAAATAAGTATTTCAAACTATTTTGCTTTTTCTAGATAAAGCCTCTTCTCCCACTTTATCTGTGATAGAGTTGTGCTGTGTCACTAAATCTTTCTAAAATCTTTTGTGCAGGTCTTCCATTCCATTAGTTTGTAAGAAATCTACATGCCAAAAATTTTGATCCTTGTTGCTATTACCAATCTATAAACTAAAGACACATCAGTCATGTACCATCTTCAAAATCTCAGTTCTGCACAAATTACAGAACTTCGTAAATTAAATACAGACAGTAAACATAAGGTTAGTTTGTTTCCCCTTCCATAAGCAACAATACCCTGAACCAGCTTAACACAGTAAAGAACTTGGAAAGCAGAAACATCATAAATTGCAGTTCCTGAATAATTTTCAAGATTTACACCTACACTTCATAGATTACAGCAGAAGTTTGTTAATATTTTCCTATCAGCTGATGCACTCAGTAACTTATACTGAAGGATCTTAAGTTTGCTGGTCTCTTCAGTGATTTCTTTAGTTAGTATTGTGTACATGAAGGGGAAGAAGTCCATCCCCTATACACATAGCAAAAACCAAGCCCTACATCAAGAACACCAGACCATAAACTTTGAGAAAGTAGTGCCAAACTAAGTGCAAATTCTCCCATCCTCCGCTGCAGTGTGTAATTGCTAACAAAAATTACGTGTTTATACAGCTCCTTAATGAGCATTTCAAACTCATTTTTGCCAAAGCTGACAGACTGATCAACCCTCCTTGTGTTCTAAAGGAAGTCTGTAACATTTTATTCATTTCACTAACACTACCCTGTACTTACTGCACACAAGACAAGCCTTACAAGCATTTTACTATAGCAAGTCAGAAAACACCCTCAGGTAACAAGTCTGCAATACAAGTTCAGCTATCACACGTTCACAATCAGGTTTGTCTTTTAGAAACTGATTTACGAGCCCTGAAACTGCTTAGGGCTCTAAAACTTACGGAAAGAAGTCATGGGAATGACCACAATGGTTAGTTTGTGACCAGAAATTAACAGACTCTTTCCTCAGATCGTATTTATTCTGGAGTGTTCCAATAGCTTTTTATCCTTTTAAAAATTACCCAACAGAGATGCAATAGAATTTTACCTAGACTTCGAACACAGTATTAAAATACTGCTTTAATGGAATTTTCATCTCCCTAAAAAAGCACAAGGAATAATAAAGTGTATATAAATAAAGAATTATTCAGCAACAACTTTGGAAAGAAATTATTAGAAAAATTAACCATCTGCAGCCTTTTCAGTAACACAATACAGCACTGGCCAGTCAGCACAAGTTCTCCCAGTTAAACACACCTCCAAAAATTAATTTGGAGAAATCCTTGGTATTTTGCCCAGGTCCTCAGGTGTGAATCTAAAGTCCTGTCCATGACACTGTCTTGGCTGCTAACAGTTTCAGGACTGATTTGCAATAAATCTCTCTTATTCTGGGCAGCATAGCAGCATTACAGTTTCCCTCAGAACAACTACATAAAAAGCCCATTCAGACCAGACAGGCAAAGGTACTTTCCCACAACTACAATGCAATTTAGCAACAACAAACTTCAGTGACCACAGAATCGACTTTTTCTTTAGGATAGACTTCTATTACTCTTGGTCTTCGGCTGGAAAAAAACCAATCCCTGAGGGTTCAATATATTTTACTGAAGTCATCCTCTAAGAATTCAAGGCCTATCCCCCTTCCTCAGTCAATACATATGCTCAAGGCTTGTTTATTCTCCCTGAACCTACAGAATACCACCCACATGGGCAGTACTCAGCTTTCAAATAGACACACACACAGAAGAAGAGGTCACTCTTTAAACTGGGCAAGCCTTGGTTTTTCTTTTGACAAACTGGCAGTTATTATCAATGCATTTGAACTCCTTTAAAGTCTCTGTATCTGCTTGCTTTTCATGAATGCTTTTCCTAATAATTTTCAGAAAGAAAATTAAACGTCTAATATCAGCTTCTCCCAACATTTTGTTACTCATCCTCTCACTCTCTCCCCTGAAGAATTTAAAGTTTAGCAGTAGGCAGAAACAGTGTAATCATACATATTGTAGGAAATAGCTATAGCAATTCCCACTTTCAAAAGCAGAATTGTCAGTCTTTGTCTTCAACTATAAAGACCTGAAAGAAATCTCGAGCAATACAACATTCCTAAGGCACAGAGATTACATACACCTCATGAAGTTTAGTCAAAAGTCATGAAAATTAAGGCTACATTTTATTCTTTTAAAAGAGATACACTGGTCCAATACCTACCTGTATGACTGTTGAAGTGTGCAAAATTAGCAAAATTCGCTGTAGCAGTTGACTGAGGAGGAGCAGCAGCAAAGATATCTGAGCCAAGGTCACTGAGGAGGTCAAATTGTTTCTTTTCTTGTTGCTGCTGTCCTTGAGATCGAACTACAACAGGAGACTACAAACAACATTTCAATTAGCTAGTACGAAAAGGTGATATTTTACCGAACTGACATTTACAAAATATTAGAGGGCTAGACAAAGCTTATTTCTTTAACAAGACATTTATTCCTGAAGTTTAAGATGCTATATGTAGCACACACCCTCCTCCTATAGTATGAGGAAGACTATCTATGCTACTAGTCTGGCTTTTAAAGGAACTCTGCAGCAGATTTACATGGTCTAGTAACACCCAGAAGAAAAGAGTAGTGATGTATTATTAGCAACTTCAGATTTTGTAATTGAAACTGCGAATACTGTACAAATACAAGCAATAAAACTTAGTTTTACAAGACGGAAAACAGTAATTCACTACATTCTGAAAAAATCTTTATAATTCAGTATAAGTAGAGAAAAATTGAAGAATTTCATAGCAAGGCTTGAAGTTGCAATTTTCTACTGTTTTGAGTTCCAGGAGGTCCATTCAAGAGGTGCATGTATCCTGATGGCAGTTTTCAAAAAAACTGTCTTCCCTCCAAAAATCTAAGTACACAGTGTTGTTTGACTTTACATTACAGCATACAGACACCCCCTGAAAGCCACTTAAGACAGTTTCAGAATGCAAAGGAAGCAATAATAAACATGGCATGCTTTCATCCACATATTCACTACTAATCTCATGGTTAACAGCATAAGTCATTTTCTTGTTTTCAAATAGAACAAAGATGAAAATATAACACATTAGGTCCAAACTTTAGAGAAACTCATGCAAAAGATAATCAATTAATCCTATCACACTGGAAAACTCTGCTTATTAAAAATAACCACCAAAAATTCAATTTGGTCAATAGAAACAAACTTCATTTAGTACCTGATCTGCAAATGTGTATATACTTCAATAAAATATATGAAATACAGAGATCGTATTAGTTCCTACAGATCAGAGCAGTTGTTATTGCAAGAATTTTTGTGCCACTGAAGAGAGTGCCAAGGACTGCAGAGCAGTTCTGTGCTCCTCAGCTGTCATTACTCACTTGGCTAGGTGTCCCCTTGTTTAAGTGCAGTGCAGGTGTAGCTTCTCCCAAGAGAGATTTGAGTGGCTTCACCTCAGGTGTGCTGCTTGTACTACTGGCAGAAGACCCCGATATGGATGCATGGACTGATGCCACCACCTTTGCTTGCTCTGGAGGAACATACCTACATTCAAGAAGAGCAATGGTTTTTACAAGTTCCATATGAGAAGTTCCACTCAATGCTCCTAAGTCTGAAGTGTGAGAACTGGGAGATCTCAGCTTTGCTACTGAACCCCTGATCCAGCAATAGATTCTGTCAGTGGTTTGCAAAATACCCATTCTTTAAATATAGCAGAGATTTTTTTTAAAATGGACTAGAATTTAAAGTCATCAATATTTTTAGCACTTATTCAATACAAAACATAAACAGGATGGGAAATAATAGTCTGCAAAACTGTTACTTTACATTGTTGTTGACATGCTCTTAAGCCATTTCTGTTCCATCAATATGAACATTGAGAAACTTCTTTAGTTTGTCTTCTCTGCTTCCTATAGGAGCTCTGAATAAAGTTCAGAAATCATTTCACTTTATAGAACTATGCAATCTAGTCTGAAGAG
The DNA here is from genome assembly GCF_017639235.1 of Corvus kubaryi. Taxonomy (NCBI): domain Eukaryota; kingdom Metazoa; phylum Chordata; class Aves; order Passeriformes; family Corvidae; genus Corvus; species Corvus kubaryi. Next base: position 5,605,420 of record NW_024581136.1, on the reverse strand, counting down.
TACACAAGAAGGAAAGCACATTCCAAATGACAGCAAACAGTCCATCTTCATTTCTCATCATAGAGGCAATCTTTAAAATTGTAAAGGTATCTTACCATCTTTTCTTTTCATATTTTTCCTGTAGAAATTCCTTTACTTTCTGTGGATCCCTGAAGTCTGGAATTGCTGATGATCTATCATCAAATAGGCCTAGCCAAATCTGTTTGCACACCTTAATAAAAAAACCACAACAATACAGATTGAACAGACAAAATAACTTAATTCAAAGTTAAACTATTTAAGTTTGTCATTATTAATACACTAGACCATTAAAGTGTGTGGCTACATAATTTATATTCCAGACTGAGCTGCTGTAACAACTGACTGGTGCACCACGTACTGGTCTAAATACCTAGAGTTGAGAGACCATCTGCCACAGCAGGGCAAGCAAATCCCAGCATCCAATTTCACCATCCAACACAAATGTTTTTACAAAACATTTGTAGAATGTACTCATGAAATGCAAAGCACCTGATTTCTACTTGTAATCTTTAAGACTCTTCTCCTTCACCTAATTCTATACATTCCCTTACTGTACTTCAGGGCTTAAACTGTTTCAACAGATTCCATATGTTCTTAGCCCCAGATGGTAGATTTTAAAGGATCCAAGGTTTATTTATACTTTTCATTACTGTTTGAGAACAGGAGCTGTTTTTCCAACAGCCTTTGTTATCATGATGTAGTTTCTACAATACCATATACATTTGAGTGATGGTATGAGAGAAGGGGTAAAAGTACTCTTGCTCCAATATAATTTTCTAACTGGAGTTGTGAGTGAGCAAAAGCTAACCACTTGCAAAATTCTCAGTATGTTCAAGCTTCAATTCCTGAGCAAAACAAGAGGAAAGGCAATCTCAAAACTAAACAAGATGTAGGAGTTTTAACTTGAAATATTTTAAGCCCTTCAGACGATTCTGCAAGTAACCTGAATATGCACCCAAACAATAACACCAAATATTAGCTGCCCTCAAAAATCTGAGTGCCCTCTTAGAACAGGTTTCTTCCAGAGAAGCAGTCAAAAAAGCTTTGTTTTTAAGATGCATACTTTTTCTTCCCACACCCTTTCTGAAATAGCCCTGACCATCCTTCTTACATGCCTACTACAAACATGCCCTCTATCCCTAAAAGTGTCAGGTTTTCAACATTGTCCCCAGTGACCTTCAGGAGAAGCACAGGCTCTGACAACCAAGAGCTGCAAAACAGATTGCTCCGAAAGCTGGCAAATCAAGGTAGAAGCTGTGATACTTCCACCTCAGCATCTTCCCCAAACAGGTTTTCCTCTTCACCTGGCCAGGGAGAGCTAGCTGACAAACATGATAAATCTTACGGGTCATTTCAGAGATTGCTCAGGATTAGAGAGATTAGGCAGACATCATAGCTACGTATTTCATACTTGATGTTTCAGTTCTAAATAGCCTGATTGCATATTCAACACCTAACAGTCCTTATTACCAACATTATTATCATCTACTGGATTGAGACAACAACAGGAAAGAGATCTAATGATCAAGATATATTTTTAAATTAGTATTTAAATAGCTAATTTAGAACTAAGATAAGTAGTTCCTACCTCAAACTCAGCTCTTCTACATTCATTCTGCAACTGTACTCCACAAAAGGGTCAAGTTCAATGCACTGATTTGAGTTCCAAAATTGAAGTCACTTGCAGTATAATAATAGATATAATGAAACTTAATATAATTGTTTAATACTTCATACAAACTTAGAAGATAAATGTAGTCAAAAAAGTCACAAGTCTGTTCTAAAGTAAAAGTTAATAGCATGAATCACTGTTTTAATAGTACCAATCTTTCACTACTTTTTGCTGACAAAATATATAAAGTCAGAATATTTACGTGTGTAGCTTTAAACTTGCAGTGCATAGCCTGAGGTGGGCCAGGAGTAGTATTTCCATACTTAGATTTGTGAGTATAACTATACAAGCAGCAGTCATATGATTGCTAAGAGGAAGAGAAGTCCTGCTTGTGGCTATTTACAGAAACTCTAGCAGCAGGAGTTGGTGGTGTCCAACTCTACACAGTCCCCTCCCAACCCCAACTCAGTATTGGAAAGAACATCAGAAAACACGGAAGAAAAGAAAAATTGTGCTTAATTTCAGACAAGCAGAAAGACAAATGTTACAACAGCCCCTACTTAATTCTGCACCCAGCACTGTTAACACTTGGGGCTGTACCATGATAATCAGTTTGCATCCAGCCTGAGATGTGCGGGCAAATGAAAGAGGAAGTCCCCTTCCCCACCCATGTCAGGCCATCCAATTACTCCTCCTTCTCCTGCAACCCAAAACAAGTGAGATCACAGAAACTCATCACAATTGCCATGTCACTGGTACCATTGAAACCTGGAGGAGATCAACTCAGCACAACAAACCACAGCCCAGTTTTTCACATTTCTCCCTCCCAGTTTTCTGCTTCATCTTCACCCTGAAGTGCCTAAGCATTTGGAGTGAGGGGAAAAGAAAACAAACAAGAAACCTCCAAAACAAACAAACAAAAAACCCCACCAACAAACAATCCAAACCAAAAAACCCCATCACAGCTCCATGTCAAAGTCTCAGGCCATCGTGACCAATGATTTCTGTAAGGACTCAGAAAACAAGGTGCTGTGTGACTTTAGATCATTACCAGCTACAGAGCTATAGTAGATACAGTTCTATGAATATGCAAACAGGAACGGAGGAGGACTGTGCTGAACAAACACCTGTTATTTTAAAATGATGCAAGCTTCTTAAAGGCATCAGCCCTTGCCATTACATTGCAATTTTTACAAACATTCAGAAAGCAGGCTTCCAAAAGTGCTTCCTGGAGCAACTAATTCCTGCTAAATACCTAACCACAAAAAGAAGTAACAAGTGAAATATGTCTTAAGTCACTACTGTAATTAATTTAAACAAACTGCCAGACACTCTGTGTTTTTCTGTTGCTGGTAACAGAGAGAACAGTTTTACTAATGAGCAACACACAACCACCAAGCCAAAGAACCTACCAAAGAACCTACTTAGTCATACACACTTCAGCAAGAAGTTCTCACTGTACCAGAGTCTGACTGCAGGAGATGTACAAACACAGTGTAAAACATTTACCACACCAGGTGGTAATAATAAATTTCACGTTAAGTTTCTTTACCTAAAGAGCTATCAGAGAGTGTACAATTTCTTAAAAGTTCATAAATATGGACAAGTCTTAAACCAAAACCAGACACCCACAATAGGTAAGAGTAGTTTGGATTTGGATAGTGGGAATGATGGAAAGGGACCACAAGACTAAGTGGGTGTACAACATGACTGGAATACAAAGGGTAAATCACATCCTCATAAGGGCATTTCAGACCATGATTAAGCCAAAAAAAGGCTGTTTTGTCTTCCTACTACAGCTGGGCTTGATAATCTTGAAGGTTTTTTCTAACCTACACAATTTTGACTTAAGTTCTTTAGAAAGCCGTATTTTAAAAAGCTTTAGAATCACACAAGAAACCATGAAAAGGCACATATTTCTGTCTGAAGTAGCACGCAATGCTTTGAACATCAGCAGCCATTCCAAGCAGGCATTCAGAACCCAATAAAAGGCCCATTGTCTTCTCTTGTTTGCTGGTGACCTGTGTGCTCTGTCTAGCTATACTTCTGCTACTATCATCTGACTTGACAGGGATCCACAACACTGCATTGATTATGCTTCAAGTGAGCCACAAAACACAATTTTCAGCCATCTAAAAAAACACAAATGGCAGAGAGCTGTGCAATACCACAGGATGAAATAAAAAAATAAAATTTAAAAAATACTGTTGTCAGAGGCAGAATTCACATGTGTAATTGTGGTCTTTTGAAGTAATCTTTCCATAGTCATTTTAAAGTAAGTCACCAGCAGTCCTGAATCATGCGCAAAGAAATAAGTTTGATGTGAGAAATCTTTATTTTTGCTGTATTTTTATGGATTGAACTTTTTTTCTTTCAAAACTATTCAAAAGTTACTCTTGTGATAAATATCAAGGAAATTTATGCCATGGAACTTGCTGTTTATGGTGGGGAATGATTACTCAGTTTGGTACTCTGATTACTCCCCACTAATTCACTAGGAATTGGACAGATACTGAAAGATTAATTACAATGAAAAAAAAAAAAGCACAAGTATAGAAAAATCAGACTGGCATCTTTAGTTGGCAACACTTCCTCATGAGCTTCAGTGCTATGTTCTGTCTGGCCCAACGGCTGCCCAGGCAGGACACCTGAACAGCACAGTTACTCCCACAGTTATTCACAGCATGTGCTGACTCTTGCAGGGCATTACTTGCAGGGAGGGGGAACAGGGAGGAACTGCAAAAAGGCATTAAAGGAAACCTGCACAAACCCAACCCTTAAGCAAGCAGTTGCTCTACTAAACACAGTTTTCTTCTTATTTAATACAAACAAACCATTTGAAAAAAATCCAAGGAAGTAATTGTTCTCAATTTTTGGTTATTTTGAAAGCATATGCTTTGAGAAATTCAAATTTGATATCCCAAAGAGCATGTATTTCAAACCACCTCTTTAACTGCTCCATATATAAATCACACTTGCAGAGCTCATTCAGAAAATGCTACTGCTCAAGTTTCATGACACATCTTCAGTCCCATTTTAACAGAATTACTCATTCCTTTGCTTTTACAGATAATACATGAAGCATCATCCCAACTCACCACACAATTACACAACACTACTATTAAGGTATCAGCCCTAAAAATTCTATGGCTTTCTGAAATCCTTCTACATTGCACCATCTCCTTGGGAATACTCTGGTTCAGCCATTTAACATTAATATTGTTCTTTCTGCAACAACAGCACGAATAAGCCTCTGCTAAAAGCTCTGTTTATTCGCCCAAAGCTTTGCTATACTCCTCCTTTTGATAACCACAGCTCTATCAAACAAAATGCTCTGCTTAGAGAAGAGCCTGACAATCTGGAGCCAAGAGTAAACATTCAAGTTATGTGGAAGCCCCTAGAAACAGTGGAACATATCCAACAATCCATAATCGTTGTCCACTGTCCCTGAAAAGTGTAATTAGTCCATGTCCCACTGGTTCACCAATGGAGCAGGGGAAAAAAAAGGAGAGCATTGAAGTCAGAATGACTAAGCGCATGCAGCACTTGAAAGTCTACTTTTGTTGAAGAGTTGACAGAAACAGTACTTTGAAGTTTTGCCCCTACTACACTCTTGTCAGGTAAAAATAAGTAGGTAAGATTCAGCAGTTGTCTTCATGAAGTTTAAAATTTCATGAGAATCCCTCTACAACTGCTTTGGGAAGGATAGTACCTGTCCTCTGCCAACAAGCTTCAGTCCTATGAGGGATGTCATTAGACACTTGGCAACCAGATACTGGGACGTTCAGAATTAGATCAGTAAGTACAGCATGAAGTAAAGAGGGAAAGAGAATCACTACCAGCACCAACCTACTTGCCCTGACCTAGATAAAAACCCAGGAGGTAGCAAGACAGAAACTGTGAGTTACCGTAACTTAAATATATCATTGAAAGGAGAAACTGGGCCAAGTGCATATTGTACGTTATAATAAAGCCTTTACCTATACTTCTCTTCATACCATTGGTTTCCCTGAATTTGCACTCCACAGCTATTCCACCTGAGGGAGAACTGTTTTTCCCACAGTAATTATATTTACCAGACATTAGGTTTTCCGAACACTATTTACATTTGTAGTCCTACACTTTCAGTCATTACCCTTGTTTTCAGCTTTGACAGAAAGCAACAAAGAACGCCTCCCATTCGGTGCACATCTGGCACACCACAAAAAGTTAATCAGAAAGGCTTCTGGTTTAAAACTCAGCCACCAGTAACATTTAATGCTTTCAGGAGTTCCAAGCAGGGCTCAAAGACTAAGAGAAAAATACATGTACCTGTTTTCCACAAAAGTTTAGCTTTTGTTTTGTTTCGGGTTTTTTTTTCCATGTGTGTTTTTACAGAGCTGGGCAAGTAGGGAAGAACAGGCACACTAAAAAACTGTTAATCAAGGAAAGAGTCATCATTATCCATCAAACTTTACAGAAACACTGAGAATCTGAGATTCCACTTCTTCCTCTTCCACTGCTATGTATTTCAACTACCAAATAATGCTTTGCTGTGTCATAACTATTTCACTGATAGAGATCTCCAGTGTGTGTGGGAAGGCGGATATAGGAGAGACAAAGGCCTTCTGCTTACACAACACATTGAGCCACCACACTTTAGAAACTCCTGCTAGCATAGTTGTGCTAGTTAGGAATAATAAAAATTCAGTCAGGCCAGCAAAGCTCAGTTCTCTCTCATGAAGCCTCCTGCTCTTGTATGCAGTGAAGGCAACAAGGCAAGGAAAAACTCTAGCAGGACACATCCTTCTGGTGATAGAAACTGCACTTCAACTAGGAAAAGCATGTTACTTGACCTACAACCCTTCTTGAGACCTAGACACACCACTGCATAGGAAGATTACACGTCAGTCTAGTTTAAAAAGCTCTAATGAGACATTACCTTTCAGGAGGCTTGGAAATGCCATATTAGATTTCTTCTTCTCCCCCTCCCTGCCAATAAAATATCCTCAGTTATGCACCAAATGTAACGCTGACAGTGCATAGAACTGCACAGTATCACACAACAAAACTATGTTCCAAAACATAACACCCTACAGGAAGGAAGATTTGGAAATAGTTTCTTTATGTAAGCAAGTTATAGCTTTGTTTAGCAATTCTGCACTTCTGATGTCAATATTATTCATTACTCTCTGTAGGTTAAAATTATTTTATACTGCCAGCATACTGATTTCAAAGGCAGTTTGGGTCCAGAAGTTATAGTTGTTTCATAAGCAGAGTCAAGCCAGTAAATCCTGCTAACAAAGACATTGTTCTACACACAATCAGCTCATGTATCTCTATATCGTATTAGCAGAACCAGCAATGTACTACAAGGACACCTGACTGCACAGCTCGTGCTGTCAGGACTCATCAGCTCCAGCTTAGAGACTGCTCCTTCCACTCCAGGGTTTCTAGGCCACATTCCATAGCAATGCTTCTAGGGAAGCATTCTGGTCTGGCCTAACACCAGCTCTGAACCAGACTCACACTGTTGCCAGCTCTACAAGAGTGCAGGGAAGAGGGACTTGCACAGGTGCTATTGGGAGTTGGGAAGATTGGCACCAAACCAAAATTCAACACTATTAAAATAACCCCAAACAGCTGAGCACATCTGCATGTATTCTACTCATTAGGTCAGGTAAACATGGTCTTTCCCCCAGAGTAACACAGATTTTCTAAATAGAAGACCATCAAGATCTTTTTCTTCAACCACATGCATTTTAGAATGGGCTATTTGGAAAGGCTATAAAATACCTGTCATTTTTCAAAAGGGTAGGAGAAAAATTAACTCTGTAACCAGTTTGCCTCCTAATACTATTTTCAGCTTAAGGGAAAAGTTTCTGAATAAATATTCACAGCTATAATGGCAACAGGAGATTAGCACCACCTCCACTTTCTGCAAACAGCGGGTTCACTTCCTACTACCACCGCACAACTCAATCAGAGGCCAAATCAGCGCTAGCATCATTTGAGGATGATTATTCAAGCAGAAACATCTCTGTATCAATCTCTTCTGGTTATTCCTAACATGAAAATACACTGTTCTTCATGTAGAGAGCAAGGAGACGACAAACCCTACCCAGTGAGTCAGAATTACCTTTATCCTTGAAAAGGATTTCAGAAGGCACTTGAAGAATGTCAGCTGGAAGATGCCTCCAGTCTTGCTGCAGTGACCTAATCCCAACATTACCAAAGCTGGAGTCTGGACATCTGTTTATACCTACAGATGAGTAAGCAACACCAAAATATAGGTGTCTTCTAATACAGTAAAAGGATTTAAAACTGTTTGAAGCAGTAAAAACTCATTTAAAATAAAGTTCAAGCTGCCTGGGCCAGAATGACATTTCTTAGAACATGTACATACAGGGAAGAAGATGGTGTCTCACTTAAAGAAAAGCTGCTGTGAATCGGCTCTCCCCAAAGCAGTTGCTTTGCAGAAGCCTTTCAGTAACTGAATATTTTACCCATGTATGCCACAAAGAGGGTCATTTACAACAACTGGGGAGAAGTTAGTATTTTAAATATTAGGAAGTGTTTTGGGTTTTTTTCTTTGTTTGGTTGGAGTGGTTGGGTTTTTTTGTTTTGTTTGTTTTCTGGGTTTAGAGAACTTCAACCTCATACAATACACTGACCTTACAAATACCCTTTGAAGGAGAGTGGAAAACTACTTCCTCTAAGAACAACTCAGCACCCTAACTACTTTATCTCATGGAAGTTTTCTTGCTATTTTACTTTGTATTCAGAGCAAGATCCCTATTGTACAATCATGATCTACTCATCTGGAAGCAAGAAAGGTTATCACAGAGGCCTTGGCCATGTTGGAGAAAGACTAGAACAAAAAAGTGGGAATGAAAGTATTTTAGAAGTTACAGAAAAATGGATGTTAAACACGATAGATTGTAAAAAAGGTTAGCTTCTTTTTATATTAATCGCTGCAGAATTGTTTTAATTGTTGATATTACAACATTGGACAATTCCATGTTTGGAAAGTCTTATTTTAGGAAATTTAATTTCTTCCCATACACACAAGAGCCTCCTATGCTGAACAGCAAGCTAAGCAAAACAGTGGTTTTTTGTGAGGTCAGATGAATTTCATCTGTCCAATACATTAGCTTATCTGCAGGTTCCAAAGTCCAATACCAACAAGAGAAAGCAAAATGCCCGTTTAACTACTGCAATATAAAAAAGTGAAAACATGTTTAACTAGGTTTTAAACTTCTAACAGTGTTTAAAACAATAATCATTTCTGTTCAATATTTGAGCACTCCTTAAATCTACCATCTGCACTTGCAAGTGTCTACTCAGTTCTACTTAAGAATTAAAGCAATAATCAACAACCTAAAACTAAACTCAGGAATACATCTTCATTTTTGAGGCAGCTCATTTAAATCATTGCAATTCTCTAATTAGAATACTGCAAGTGCAAAGACCCCTGCTTTTGAAACAGAATAGCACTGCAGAGATCTGTGAACTTTTTTTATGTCAATAATAAATTACGTATCAACTAAATCATTATGACTGGCAGACTAGTCATGGCTATAATGAAAAGGACAACCACACTAATCAGTTGAGAAAGGATCACTTAAGGTTCCAGATCAGTGAAGACAAACTCAAAGCACTCTCTAGACATCGCAGATTTAGTAAAAAAATGAAATTAAAACAAATGCAGGGAGGGAGCTACAAACACATGTTTTCCTTTACTTTGTGAAGCTTAAAGCTAGCTGAAGTTTACAATCCAATCTTATGGAAAGAGACTCCAACACACTCTATGTGAGTCCACAGAAGATTCTTTATTAAATTTCCCTATGCAAGAAGTCAGCAGTATGCTCCACATATATACACAGATATATGCAATTCTCTACAGTTTTAAAAAAAAACAAGCAACCTAAGCCATCAAGAGTATTTTATAAAGTCTGGGAGAGTTCAGGCCTCGTTCCAGCTCTGTCTAGAGGAATCATCCACTAACGGTCATTTCAACAAATAACACATGTTTACCAGGACAGAAAAAGAAATTGCTACTTCTATTTTCATTCTTCAACCTGACAGTTATGAATGGGCCAACTTTAAGAGAGCTGAGTACCAGCATTTTAGTGAATGATGGGATTTATCCCCACAAAGCTTCACAAGAGGACACTAATAAAACACTCTAGCCTACAATCAATAGTTCTACTAAACAGGATACAGATGCAATCAATGTGAAGCAGAACTTTATCTAGTTCCAACAGAGGCAAAATCTGCCTCTAAAATGCTCAATGCTACAGTATGGTATTAAAACACAAACTTCACTCTCAAATTGAAGAGAGCAATAGCCACATCCAGGGCTTAAGTGCTCTGTGTGTTCCCATAGAGCCAATCCAACATTTACCTCAGATGTTTTCTTCTATTAAAAAGAACAAAAAGTCAGCATGCTAGAACTTGTTGTCTTCAAAGCTGCCACAAGGCACACACTAGATAACAATTTCTCCCTTTCCTTCCTCTCTCCAAGAACATTCAACATGGATATACTTCTATTAAGTAAAGAGGCTATTAAAACTACTAGAAGACTTTCTGACACCTACTGTGAAGAAATACAGCTACAAGCTGTATTTTTTGTATTTATTTTTGTCACAGTGCACTCTTTCAGGAAACACTGCTGCAGTCAGTTTCAAGTTCTGAGCTTGCAAGAAAAAAAAAATGGCTGCATCTTGCCTTATGCAAAGTCAAAAGAAAACCCAATTCAGAAATACTGATCATGTGAATCTGGACTGTCTGGGTTGGACTATAACATTATGATGATCAGCTACCCAATGAAACAAGCACTTCAGAAACCTCATTTCAAATGAGGTTGGCTTCCAAAGACTTCTGTCTAGCTTTTGCTAAAAAAAAAAAAAAAAACCCCAACTAAGCTTTTCTTAAATATTAAAGTCTAAAACATTACTTAAGTGCCAAATCCACTTTATTCTCCAAATAATACTTACTTCATTTCCATGTTTCTGCAGAAATTCTATTTCCTGTTGTGTGAATGTAGTCATTGAAATCGACTTCACTCTGTGGGGTGGATTCAAGCCCCGCCTGAAAGAAGCAAGAAGTATTCAGCATTTGGGAAATTTGTCACCATACAATTACGTTTAACACTACAGCTAGAAGTCAGTCCGTTTTAAAATAGGAGCCATCTCTGTAAAACATACTCATTCTTGGTACGGCCATACAACTTAAGGCTGTGTAAGCTCTTCTCAAAGTAACGCTCAGTATACTAAGTTGAGTAACAGAACTTGGGGGGAAACCAATGTTCACAATCGCTCATGCAAACTCACTCCGGCACTTTCTATGCAAATTTAAGAAAACAAAATTAGACTTTTTTTTTTAAATCCTAATCTGCTTCACCCTTGCCTCAACCTTTCGTCTCTCGCTCTTGGGTCCCCCCTTGGCTGCATTTTCCTTTCCCTCCAACTCCTCCCTCACTTTGATCTCTTACTACAGCTTCTACCCAATAACTGGATTTCTTCAAGCTAAACTCCCCAGCTCAGTCTTTTTCTCCTGCTTTAACCTACATTTCCTGTTTCCTCACAGCATCTTTTTCTAGTTTACTTTTTGCCCCTGCACTCACAGGGGCTTCTTCCTCTTCCTGAACACTACAGAAGTAACCACAACAAAAGTAAAAAGACACTGGTTTTAGTGTGCTCTCACATGAGAGATACCATTGCTAATGCCACAGCTCCAGATGTGAGCAGCTCTGCCTCAAGCCCAGATTGGCACCACTCTCACATCCACGCCAGGCTGCTGCAGAAACAGTGTGCCAGCAGAAACACTAGGCACTTCTGTTGCCACAGCCTGACATTGTCAAACCTGGTTAAGTCACAACCTGCAAGCACAGAGAGAAAACCTGCTGAGCAACAGCACCACGGTAAGAAAAAACTTGCTTTCTTTTCAAGCTCTTTCTTTAAATACATGCTAACTACTGCTTTTGCCTACCAACAAATTGCCTACAATCAAAACCAAGCTGTGCTTTGCTCAATGGTGGCCAGAACATTACATCCCACATGTTCCAAGCAGTGAGACACTCAGGCAACACCACGGGGCCAGTTTAACACTCACGTTAACCAGGCCTGGATTTCTGAAATACCATCTTAAAAACCAATTCATATACATTAACCATGAGATATCAAAGCACACAAAAAGCTTTCCAGGGATGCAATACAGGCCTAACAAATCACTAAGAAAATCAACTAATAGCTCTATTGCTTGTATTTGTTCCTATGCTTTCAATTCTAAATTTGGTTCAGACTGCTTTTAAGAATAAAAAAAAAAAAAAATCACTGACATCTAATTTAGGACAACCAGTGGTTTTCTTTAAGTTCCATGATTATCCCAATAATATTAACTATAAATTAAATTGTTACCCATCAGAACAGCCTATGACAAAAATCTGATATTCCAAATATTAACATTATATTCAACTTTTACAGAAAAATTTTAGCACTTCAAGTTTTCCAAGTCTAATGGGAAGAATATTGCTGCGCATTTAGCTTACAAATTCACCTTCACACCTAAATTCAAGTGTACCTGTAAGAATTCTGATCCTGTGTTAAAAGATCTTCACATTTTTAATCAAAAGTTGAATACTGGTTAGAACACTCAGCAGTAACATTTTAGCCTAAGTTTCATGAGAAACTAAATTTGAGATAGTCACTGCTTGAAACACTTAGATAAACAATTTATTTTATTTTGCTAAGAAATGCTGTGATTTTGAATACCTTAAAAGCAGAAGTCATATACAAACCTACAAGCGTGTCAAAATTAGTTTTACAGAATACTATTTGCTTCAGCAAATTTTTGAAATCAGAGCAGCTGACATTAGACTCCACAGTTCAGCATCTTGACAAGAAGGTAGACGTTTCATTGAAGTTGGTGAGAGAGGTTTTAAGATAGTTGATTAAACTATCTTCTCTCAAAACGTTTAAATTTCTTGGTAAATTAAAATTACCAATTTAACATCTTTCATCTAGCTGTATCATCTACATCACAAATAAATTACACTTATTAAAATACTATACGATTATCTAAGATTTTTTTAAAGTACATACTCATTTTAAGATTATGTAATTTAAAAGAAATCTGTAAGAGTTCTCTATGCAGTTGAAATTCATTGTTTCCGAGCTGGTGCTAGGATTAGGTTTGGTTGTTTAGGTTTGTTTATTTTTGGGTTTTAAAAAAACACCTTCTAGGTCTGTGTGTGTAAGCAATTACAATTCACTAAATGACACTGTAGCATCACATACTCAGTGACAGCATAGAAACAAAGTTGGCATCCACCCGGCATTTCACATAAATATGCTCCATCAAATGTCACATGAGAATTACCATCCCTTGCTTTTGCAGTAAGTATAAAAGCAGTTCTGCCTGCCTTAGTCTGTTCATTCACTCTCCCTCTAGTAATTACAATAGCAGCACAGTTAGATAGTTGTAAACTATTTAATGACTAAAAGCCAGAGCTATTCACTAACACTTTTACATGTTTCCCAGCACAGGCAGTATATCTCAACTTTCCAGCTCCTGCTGGAAATTCCTTTTTGCCGTAAGTATAGTTTAAGTGCTCTGCTGTACCTGTGTTTGCAATTTAAAGGCACTGAACAAGTTAACATGTACCTACTCTACAGTCATCTACTAGGGCTCTTCAGAGCATTTACATCAGCAAACACTGATATCTTCAGTATCTTCAGCTCTATTAAGCAGCAATACTGAATGTGGTTGAGGCCTAGATAAGATTTTGTTAAATCTCACCAGAGACTTCCTCCATGCCTGTCTCTCCAGTGACAAATTCAGGTTATAAAGTTCCCTGATATACACATTATATCCACATGGGACAAGATGAATTCACATTTCTATTACACCATCCTGCTAAGAGATGGAAGACATTCCCCCCTAAAGGTCAGATCACCACACAGAGGTGTCAGATGTCTGGCATGATGAAAGAGGGCACGACACCACATCAGTGGTCCAGGAGGACTGGAAATTCTGAACAAAACTTTAAGAGCCTTAATGTAAACTATCAGGGTGCAATACTGTACATACAAGTATTTATGTCCATTGAATACGGCAAAGGGTGGAGGGAACCTATGTAAAGCTTCCTTTTATGCTAAAGCAGCCTAAAAAGTCAGCCCAGAACAAGGAATTCCAGACAAGAAGCTGCACATAAACACAGCCCAAACATATGCGTTACCTTTCTTAGATAAATTACTTTCATTCTACCATTAGAACAGCAAACACTCTATTTTTTTATGATTTCTAATCCATAATCTACATCCATGAATTGCCTGGAATTTCCCTAAAACAGAGCAGTTGTGGGATTTTTGAAGCAGAATTCAAGGACCAACCCTTCCTTACCTACAGAGATTATTTAATGACCCAAATGATTCACGAACAGCTCATCTACATATGGGGGAAGCTTATTGGTAGACAGCCAAGTACAATTATCCCTTATGATGAATTTAAAAACCTCCTTTTTCATAGGAAAAATGTTTTTTTCCTTGTATTTGACAAGTGTTTCACACAGTTCTAACGCTTTACAGTACTCCCTATTTAACAAGGGACAGAATGGATTACAGTCCCTTAGTGGAAATTATCCATGCCTAAATTTAAATTGACCCTGAACAAATATTTGCAACCTGCCCCTGTGCAGTGGTACCAGTTACTCCCTTCCCTACAACAGAGCTCCTGGGGAAGGCAGCAACCAAATGCTACCTCAGCACTTAAACCAGACTGCAGCCCTCTCCCAAGAGGCCCTGGGGAAAGATGACAGAGTAAGACAATTCTGCCATCTGCGCTTATCCAGCACACCAGAGCTAGAACATCCCACACAGAGATCCCACTCATCACTGCCAACTTCTTCACACTCAGCAATGGTTATTTCTGTGGAAGAGCACTGTGACCAGAGCTTCCAGCCTGGAGACTCTCCTCCACTGACCCTCACTGAGTCACAGGCTAGCATAGGGGCAGCTTCAGAGAACATGAGACCTCTGTTCTCCAGAAGGCATTGTTAAACTGGTGCTCTCACAAACAAAGGAAGCTTTAAGGCCACTGACACAGGATTCTGCAGTCTGGCAATTGAAACATTAAACATTCAAAACACAGTCAACAAGCAGTGGATATTTGCTACTAAAACAATTTAGCAGCAAATTATAGTTGAACTTGTGATTGTTGGCAGAGCAGCCATTCCTGCATTAATCTCAAATAAGAGTTGGCAAAGTTGTCTGCAAAGGCCAGGGCTGGGAGGCAAAAAAAATTTAAAGAGTAAGCTCTGGCAGAACAGAGGGTCCCTTTTGTGGGAGGAATGGTGGTCAGACGGCTGCTCAACACTGCTAACATCCCCTGGATCATATTTTAACACCATCTTGAGTCTAAGCCAGCAAAATCTGATCCCCTAAAAAGCATGAAGTTAATGAGGCAAGTCAAATACCAAGCCATCACAGAGCACCCCACATCCCCAGGTGTCCAGAAAACAAGCGCCAGAAAATCCAATGTCACAGCATTTGTTATTATTTCTGTGGTACTGTAATTAGCAAAAGAGAATATAAGCAGCACTGGCCATTCCTGATACTTGCAGACCTCCCAGGAGACCCTCCGCCATCTCACAAGCTCATTTATTTTTAATAGCAGAAGACTCATACACACGTTTTGAAGCAGAGTCAAGGTTAATTTAAGTTTTTTCTTAAAAAAAACCCCAAACATTCTTTCTGAACTGCAGTGTTCACTGTGGTATACAGACATTTCCTTTGCTCTCCTGCCCTGAAACTGAAAACAAGAAATATAGTAATATAGAAAATACCCTTAAAAATCTATATATACACACACAGAGACACACAACACGGAGTAATTTTCCAAACATGCTCCAAAGGAAAAAAAGGATGGAAAAGTCATGCTAACACAATCACCTTCACTCTAGCACTGTTTGTTTAGACTATTTTAGTTTCTGCTAAACTTCTTCTAGGGAAAGGACAATAATTCACCACCACTTCATAGAGATGTTAATAGTCTGTTACTAATCTATCTGCCATCAAATACTTCCATCTGGCTGACACAGAACTCCCCTACCCATGAAAATTTTAAATTTAAAATTTCAACTAGAAGCATTACAAGCAGCCAGAAGGTGGCCAATAATTGTGAAAAATAGCATAAAAGGGCTTTAGCATTTCTCAAAGTACCTGTATGTTCTTAACATTCCTTGTTGCTGAACAAGAGACTTCCTTAGTAAGTTGGGAGGGAGGGAGAGAATTGAGAGGGCAGTGAGAGAAAGGAGTGCCTTAATTATCACATTAGCAGATATTTAAAAAGTGTCAAGATTAAACAAAAAAATTATGTATTAAAAAACATGTGCAAGTGGACTCTTAATCAAACAGGGATATTTTCCATTGGTGAACTGAAAAACATGTTGTTTTTATCAAAGTTGGGAGCGGGCTGACTGCAAGTGCTACAGAAGTGCTCGAAAGCAGATATGCACAGACAGCTGAGATACAAGGCCAAGAGGCATTTGATAAGACAAAGGGAAGGATGTCACTGTCAGCAGGCCACATGGGAGCATCCAGGAAAACAACAGTCATAGCTACCAACATAATCCTTTGAATCAAAGGACTTCTTTCAAACCAAAAGAATCTCCCTGCCAACATATCCTGAGATGTGGGTTTGCCGTAATAAAGAGAAATCTTCCCGTGGTGTGTGACTGTAATCCTTCACCTGAGCACACTGCTCCTCCACAGCATCTCCTCCTGCTCTCAGGGCAGAAATGACTGTGTGTGTAGTTCCAGATATCCTATATTCTTGTACAAAAAGCTGCATTAGCTTGTGTGATGCTAGCACACTTTTTTCCCACATGAAGAATTTAAACACAGGGGACAAGTGGAAGTATTTTAAGAGGAAGCAAATTCACATCACTGTGCATGAACTTTCTCCTGCATGCACCATTTTGCACAGCAAAACTTCTGCTCTGGTAAACCTGATCGGAGATAAGGTCATTTAAATCCCAGGTATTACAGAGAAAAACCTCCTGTAATTTTTACTTGACATATTTTTACTTGACAAGACTCACTTTCAACACTTAAGTCAGAAGCAGATCTTTTCAGCAAAGCCACTAGTCCTGTCATTGTTTTTAGCAGCTTATGAACAGGCTAGACATACTATTTGGGAAACAGTAGAGGGAACAGAAGCTTTTTAAAGCTAAATCTAGTAATACATAGCATCACTCTTTTGATACACATGAAACACTTAAAGGAAGTTCAGGATGAATCCAGAATTAAGGTTTTAGATCTGAATAGACAGTCCTTCCCAGGACAATGCATAAACACTTCAGAAAACTTGTAAAAAAAGGTTATACTACAGTTTTTAAAAGTTTAGAGTTAACAGTACCCAGAATAACATGCCTATTTAAGATCATGCTGATATTAGCAGTCACTTTTAATTAATTGAGAAACCTTTCTGAAGGAGACTTTTTAATCTACTAGTATTTTAATCTTGCATTGGGCACTTCATACTTGAAAAAACTAGTCTACCTGACTCCCAAGAATACTTCCTGTACCAGATTAGAAAAAATTAATTAAAACAAGAAGCAATGCAAGTTGTTCACACAGCACATAAACAAGATAAAGTACTAAGATTATTAAAGCCTTACAGTAAAGCAAGTATTATGAGGCAGAACGCAAACAACCATTAAGAACTATAGAAGCAGCTATACTTTTATACTTACTTGCCATTATGTGGTTTGTTCCCCCCTCATTTCCCTACACTGTGGAATTCTACAGTGAAAAGCATCTGGAAATAAACAACTTGTATGAAGGACCATTCTGACAGAAGTGTTAAAAATAAGTTTCTAGTTATGAAACAGACATGACCTACACCAAGTCTCATCACTAACAAAAATACCCTACTGGCTAGGTCCTAAGCTGTTAACCAATGCATATGATCCTGCACACACAATTTATGGAAGCTTTTCCAAGTTAACATGAAAGAATGAGTCGAAATTTATTTTAGAGGGAAGCTTTAAGTCCTCTTAACAGTCCTTTACTCCAGCTGTAAGTGTAGGTGTTACTAACTGTAAGAACCAAATATGTTGTTTGTGGTTGCTTTTTTATAGCAAGACAAAAACACTGCATATTTAGAAAGAAAGAACTATTTGCATTTTATTGGAATACCAATACATTAACCACGTTTTTGCTAACAGTATTCCTCCTTTAAGCATGGTAACATCCAAATGATGGTCAACTTAACATCAAGTGGCAGCTGTCCCCTGCTTATGAGCTGTTTCACTGCCTGTACATCCTTTTGGTTGCTGTAAATTGGACTACGCACTTTAGTAGTCCATACCTCCCAGCCAACAGATAAAAGGAACAGACCCTTCTGAACCCACGCTGAACATCTCAGCAGCATTCACAATGTATTTGTCTATTAAGGTTAAGAAGCCTGAAAAATAAAGACAAACACTCCGATGGTGCAGCTTTATTATGCTGTCAGTTTAACCCAGTAAGAACATGATCAACCATTAAATAAGCTCAGTGCAGTAGCTTAAAATAGTTTCACATGCCAGCACAAATAATAGTTTGCAAAGAGAGCAAACAACAGCCAGAGCTGGCTATGTATGTGTGGCATGTATGTGTGAAAAACCAGAGTCTCTTTTCAATTTCACAACTTATATATATTTTCTGTATTTGTGTCAAGTCTGTTCAGAAGTCTACACAAAGTAGAAGAACCCCAAGTCTAATCAGCTATTAGTATAAAAGGCAGTTTATTCCATGTAAATTCAGCAAAGAACTAACATACTTGCTTTGTTTTGCATTTCAGTGTAATTACCAACTTTGTTCTTAAACACCGGACCTTACTTGGAAGGCCTGTTTGGGGTAGTAAGGGCACAGAAATTAGTTCAGGCTCCTGAATGCCTTTTATGAACTCAAACCCTTACAAACACCAATCTGTATCCTTTGATACTATTTATTACTTCTTTGGTTACTCTTCAAATCTGCTCCATTCCATTAGCACAATGCTACAGAATCATATAAAAGCAAACAGATATAGCTAAGGAGAAAGTAGCACTGAAGACAGCAGGGTCTTTCCCCCAAATTATGGATATGTGACTGAAATTCACAACTGACTGACCTCAACTCTTAGTTTCATACACATTATCTTTGGGGAGGATGGGTGGAAAAAGGAGGAGTAGTGGGGAGGCCCATACAGGAATGAGGAACAGGAAAAAAATGCAACCACGTTATCAGAGCCAATCCCTTTCCAAGGTTTATATATATAGTTTGTAGGAAATAATCGATGTAAGAGGAAAAAAACCGAACCACCTTCTACTAGATCAAGTCTCTCAAACCATTTGGGCTAGAGTTTATCGACTGAGAGCTTAAAGAGTTGTCTTACAAACTATCGCCGAGCATAACTTGATACACATAAAGCTATACTGGTGGTTTAACTTAACGTTAAAGTAGTATCTGTAAACATATTCACGACAGGATTAGTATCCCCGCATCTTCAAGGCTGTCATGACAGTGAACTGCTCAGCCACGTGCCCCTTCCCTTTCCGCAAGTATTCTCGCACACTTGTTTAATTAACCACCCCTCCGACACGTCCGTGGGGTGGTGGTGCTCCCACTCCCCGTGCGCGCTCCCCCTACGTGCCGAAGGAACCTCCTCAGGATCAGCTCCGGGCCACGGGGCTGCCGTGCGCCCCAGCCCTGCACACCCCGCCAGTGGCCGCCACCTCCGCACCGGGGGCTCCGACGGGGATTTCCAGCGAACGCGCCCAGTAAAGCCTCCCGACGGCCTCCTTCCCTTTCCCGGGAGAGCCCCCCGCCCGCTGCCCCCCGACGTGGCCAAGCCGGCAGCAGGAAGGGCGAGCGCAGGGGGAGCGGCGGCGCAGCGAGACCCGCGGCGGGGCTGCACCGCCCAGCCGCCGCCGCCCTGCGAACGCGTCCCCCGGCGGCCGGGGGCGGAGGTCACCCGTGCCGGTGGAATGGAGCCGGCGGTTCCCGCCCGCACTCACTCACAGGATGCCGGAGCAGGAGGTGCACACGAAGCTGCCCACGGTCATGTCGGTGTAGGTGGGGCCCCGCTGGTCACAGTCGAAGCACTTGCGGTTGGGCGGGAGGCTGCTCATCTCCCGCAGCAGCTTCAGGTGCTTCTCCTCCTGCTTCCGCTTGGCGCTCGCGGCCATGGCCCCACCGGCGAGGGACGGCCCGGCACGGCGCCGGGCCCCGCTCACACCCCGGCGACGGTGGCGCTCCGGGGTCCGGCCGGCGGGAGAGGGGGCGGGCGGGAAGGGGGTTGAGGGGAAGAGAGGGAAGGAAGGGGCGGGGAGGGCACAACCAGCGCCCGCCGGCGGGCCGGTGCGGGAGCGCGGTGGCCGCTGACGCGGACCGGCGGCCCGCGAGGGAGAGAGCGGGCGGGGGCCGCGGCGCGGGGGAGGCGGCGGCGGCGGTACCGGGCCCGGGGCGGCGGAATGACGAGCCCGGGCGGAACCTGCGCGACACCTTTATGAGCTCAGCGAGGAGATGGCGGCCGCGGCGGAGCCCTGCCCGCCCGCCGGCTGCAGCGCCCCCTGTCGCCTAGGAGGACCCGCTACACCCCCCCCCCCCCCCCCCCCCCCCCCCCCGCAACCCCGCCCCGGGGCGGCGCCTCCGGCGGAGCCGAGTCACCCCGCGTGACCCGGCGGGGCGGGGGGAGAGAGCCTTGGGGTCGGTTCTGTGGAGAGTCCCGATGGAAAAATACCGATAAAAAATGCAGTTAGCCTTTTCTCGGAGAGGAGGGGATCGCCCGCCCGCTCCGCAGGGTGCTCGGGGCGGGCTGTTTCCCTCACACCGCGGGGTGAAGGCCAGGCGGTCCCCGCCGCCCCTCAGCCCCGCGCGAGCGGTGGGCTCAGGCCGGTTGGGGAGAGCGGGAGGTGCTCTGTGAAAGAGCGACCACCCGCCTCGCCCCCGCCCCAGCGCTGCCGGTGTCCCTCTGTGTCCCTAAAGTCTGGAAATTCAGTCACGGAGCGTGGCGAGAACGGAGGCGCTCCCGGTCCCGTCGGGGCCTTTGCTCCCGCTCCCAGAGAGGGTGCCCGGGGGTCCTGGCGGCGGGCATGATCCAGGGCACGGGCTGGTGGCAGCGAGGTGGCCCGGGTTCCGTGAGGATCGTCAGTGCCAATTGCAGCAAGCAGCGGGATTTGTGAGAACACCCTCACGGGTGGCTTTCTCGGGACGGAGGCGAGAAATGCACTGTTTCCCTTTGGGAATTTGGTGCCAGGCTGGCCGCTCCCCCATCAGGGGTGAGAGCAGAGCTAGGAGTCACGTCCATCTGGTACCCGAGAGGAAATCCCAATCAGCCCCTGATCCACAAAATACGTGTTTTTCCACACAAAGCTGCCTAAAGGAATACTTCTCAACAGTGTGCAAAATCAATGTGAAAAAAAAAAAAAAGTCAATGTGCTTTATATTTTAGTGATTTCATTTACAAAATGCCCCAGCAACACTATGTATGATTAAAATCTTTTAAGGTTTAATGATTCCCAATGCAATGTATTTAGGGTCAAGTTTTGTGCCCCTGACATCAGTACACATAGGAGCAAGATCTGATCCACTGTATTTTCCTCATAGTTTTAGTTTAAAAATCTAGGACTAGGTGTTCAGCATCAGTAATCTGTCCTTCCTCTTCTGATTTCCCTGGATGTGCTAATTCACATGAGCTGATCAACCAGTTCTTGAGTTTTAAACACAGAAGGCAATACTCTAATTTTTTTCCTAGTATGGGTGGCAGGAGCTGTTAATAGTGAAACATAAACCTCACTAAATAATCACCAATGCTTAAATAACATTCTTAAGAGTAAACAGGAAATATTTCCTGTCTTATAAGGACCAAATTCTCACTGCTTCCTCTAATTTTTCACTTCTCTATGAAATGTTGATATTCTTGTTATTCAGAAGGTTTCATTTATTTTGCCTTTTATGGAACATGCTAACATTGTACCTTTGCCAATGACCTAAATGACCTAAAGCAGATGACCTAAATTTAGAAAAAAACCCTGAAGGTTAAAAAACAAGTTTTTTTTTTTTCCTGGAAAATCCTTTGCAGAGCAGTGATTGGCCACACACCTGCTGCAGCAGAGAGTTGCTACATGCAGTCAGGTTTTGTTTCAACCAGAGTCAAAGGTGGTTTGTAACTGAAACAGGAACATGCAGCTTCGACTGCTCGTGTCAGGACTGTACTCACGTGAATGTCACACAGGAACAGCTGCTAATAAAAACGACATCACTGTCATTGACATTGTCGTTGTCAGTAAAATGTAGAACTGAGCTCCCAGGGAAAATTCTAGCACTGTTTAAGTCAATCAGAAAGTTCAGTAGGAACCTTAAGGCTCCAATTTTTTTTGTGAAGAAACTGTTCTGCCATTATTCTGGCGTTTGATAAGCCTGTAGGCTATCTTATAACCAAGACAGGCTTACACTAGTGGATAAATTACCTATGTTAACATTGATGTGGTTTAGAAACCCCTTTTTGTAAACACCAAGCCTCCCCATTCTGTATATTATAAAGCAAATTTACCCCAGGAAACTACAGAACGAGACTTGAGGAGTGTGTGGGGAAACACCATGTTACAAATGAGATCTGTGGGATTTGGGTTCTTCCAGAGTCTGTGGGCACACCTGCTCTAAACCTTGGGTTCCTACAACCAAGTACCTAAATCTTACCCTCCTGTTTCCCATAGGAATCAGTGCATAAGGAATCCAAGGACCTATGTATACCTGTATGTGTAACACTGTTGACATATACAGATCTAAAAACCGGCTACAGTAACTTCCAGCCCTGTTTCACCTCCCCTCAAACAATAACATAACTTGTGCTCCTCTTCCGCTCCTGCTTTTTTTATTTTTTTGCTGCTCACAGCTAGCATTAATTCCCTCAAAGCAGCTGGCCTGTGTTTTCTCTAAATCACTAAAGGAAAAATCCACAAATAATACACATGAACAAAAACTCTACTCTTCAATTTTACTCCTTGATTTTCTTTTTCTTTATATAATTTTCTGTTTCTCTACCCTAGAACCCAAATTTCCTTTCCTGCAGCTTCTCTGTCCAAATTTGTTCTTCATTCTCTCCTTCTAATGACCAGACTTCTGCAGTTGGAAATATACTGGCCAGCTGTTTATTCCAAAAGTGCTTAATCCCTGCTGCACCTGCTACAGCTTTTAACATTAAAATTAATTTCTTAACAAGAGGTAAAACAATTGGTTTTTTATGCTTGCAACATTTCTCTTTACATAAGAAACAGAATTTAATATGCCAGTCGTGGTTAATAATAGCTGAGAGGCGTTGCTTCGGTATGTTCTTAAATATGGGCCAATAGGGTATAAATTATAATATACAAACACATAATCTAAGGCATTTATTGTCAGGACCAAAAGAAACAAGAGTCTAAGAATGTACATTTGGGAGATGAATAAGATGTTCTCTGTTTGCTCTAAGATTGAGGTCAATAATATCCACTTTAAAGCAATTAACCCAGCAGGATAAGTGACGTGAAAATTATCATGCTGAAAGGCTAATGGGCTATTAAATCCATCTTGCTTCACCACTGATGGGCATACAGAATTAATCCTGGGATTAGGTATATCGGCTCGGTGGTAAACTGCTACCTCAATGTTTGTATAGGAAGGGTTTTCTGAAAATACTAGGAAAGAGCACAGCCAGAACGTTCACTGATATATGCTATTCAATCCTCTGAGCATAAATTAGTGTGTCTGTGCCTGGCCTTATTCAAGCAGTAGCTTTTTATTAATGAATAGATACATTTTGGTAAGAGATCAGAACAGGAGAAAGTCATAGTAGTGATTATATAAGTCATACTGCCTGTTGACAGTTATTTAAATCTGGACAATTTAATGCAAGAAAATTGTCAGACAAATATGATTGAATTACAACATTATCTTTACTTGCAATGCCATTTCCCTTGGACATTTCCCACCCACTGCGATGACATTAACACAGTAAAAAAAGGTAAATGGTGGAAAGCCCTGCTCTTACCCTTAATAGCTGTGAATAAGAAACTGGCCTCACAATAAAGAGAAAGGCACAGTCACATAATCTTGGGATTTTTGTAATGAACAAGTTAGTGGTCTGTATTTTTTTAATGTCATGTTTTATTTGTGTGACACACACCTAATTCATTTGGAGTAATATGGGGTAGGAAATGATTTTCAGTCACCGTATGATTCTCTTCCTGCTTTCTAGATTGGCCAGTGATGTTGAAAGATTATCAGTATTTCAACCTTGCCCCTTTATTTGACACAGTTCTTGAATTTCCATCATGGCTTAAGTGCACAAGATCACAGTCCAGTTTGTAATCACAGACTAGGTAGTGGAAAGAACAGGCTTATATACAGTTGCAGTGAAGGCAAAATATCTTGGAATAGGAATATCTTGGAATAGGAATATCTTGTATGCAAGGTGAATGCATTTAATTTTTAAGTTCATCTTTGCAGTACATTTATTTTTAGAGTTTGTGCCAATGTTTCTATTACTGATTTTTTTTGTATTGGTTTATCATTAATCTATAAGACCTTGTAGTTGAATGATGCTTTGTAAACTGTCACAGAAGTTTTGGTCAAATGATTGTTTCATGCATCCTTTCAGAGAAACATGCTAGAGGAGAGTGGAGCCCTTTAAACCACAGAGTGAATATATTCATATTTGGTCCTATAACAGCAATGGAAATATAGTGGTAAGTCATATAATATTTTACTTTTGCTGGAACATCCCACAGGAATGTTAGCAATACACAAGGCAGCCTAGAGTCCATGGGTAGAAGAAAGAAGTTGTGGAACTGATATGAACAAACTGAGAAGGATGCAAAAAACCCCAACTTTAGGAGACAAACATGTGAAAGACATAACTCGATGGTGAAAAGATAGTTCAACTCTTAACTTTTGGTTCTAAATTAGAAGAGGGAGATAGAGAATCTAAACAGACATCTAAACCCCAACAGCTTCTGTAGTATTTGGCTACATAAAGTACTGAACCAGGAAATGCTCTCTGAGCAGGAACAACTTCATTTTCACATTAAAGTTTAAAAACTTAAGATATTTCTTGATGTATAAGTGAGATTTTTATTTAAAGCCCAGTGTATTTTGAAGTTCGATTCTTCAGTACCTTTTCCACTTGATGATGAGCATTTCCTGCCTGTTTTCTCTAAAGCTCCCATAGGAGTGAAGAGAAGCCTTTGTTCCTTTACACTAATGAATCTAAATTATTGATTAGTCAGTCTAATTTGTGGAAACTGCTATTGGTTTGTGCTGTCTTAGAAGTGCCTTAGATTGGGCAAAAAGAATTACAGGTAATTTCACAAGTATCTTCAGTGATGGAAAGAATATTAAAGTAGATAGGAGAAATAGCATATTCAGCCAGTGTTCTTTTATTTTCCCACACTTTATAAAACTCACATATACTCCTTCATACTTCCCTAGAATTTTATTTATTTTAATAAACATCACTTGAGGGCTGATTTGGAGAACACTAGAGTAGAACTAACTGTTTTGAGCAGACATCTTTCAGTGCTTGTGGTAATCCTGAAGGAGTGTCTACAACTGGAATCTAGAAAACAGGTCCATAACTTTCTAATTCTCTAAGGCAACCTGATTATATAAAGAATGAAAAAGGACAAAAAGAAAGAAAAAAGGTGTAATGAGTCACAGTTGCCAAGACAAGTTATGAAATACCTGTAATGCACTGCATGATCTGAAACACTGACATTGTAAATCAGTGACTCCAATGTAGTAATGTTTGAATCTTGCCTAATGAACAAGGTTTTGTACACTCCACTGCACAAATCAATGAATATAACAAGTGTCAGAATAGCTAAACATCAAGGAAACATTCATTTGGACTCAAAATGGGATGAAGAAGAACAGTATCTTTGAGGAAAGCAATGGAGATGGACATAACAAAAGAGGGAAATTTAGGAAATAGAGCTTTTAGATGTTAGACATTCAAATGGAAGAATACAGAAGATATTCTATGTCATGTGAATATAGGAAAATTAAGTTTTTCAGTCACCCTGTTTCTGAAAGAAAATATTTCAGTGGACAACTACCAAAAGAAACCAGATTCTATGACCTTTAGTGTAATGTTTCTCACTACTGTAATTTTAAAATCTGAGATGTTGTCACCAAGATTTTTTCCATTAATCTTTGAGAATTTGTCTTGTTCAAACTGCAGTGAGAAGGGCTTTAGGATTGGGAGCATTAACAGATAAAAGCACTAACAAGATTCACAACAGACAGAAAGATCCCCCAGAGAATGTAGCACTGGCTCCTGCAATTGCAGTGAGTGGATATGGATAATCCCTGGTAGCTACAAATACCCTCTTGGGGGAGGTTTTCTGCAGGAGAAGCCTAATCTCAATCCATACATGGGAAAAATAATGCTAAACCTAGAAATGGTTTAGCACATTCTCTCCATGTCATTTTCTTCTGAAGTACAAAAAGAAACCTTCAAATTGTTTAGAATAACTAGTTTAAGAAGAAAAATGAATCCCCTGACATTCAGGCCTCTTGTACCTTCTCCTGTACAGCAAGAGCATCTGCAGTGTCTTGCCTTGAACTGTTTTTAACACTGCAAGCCATACTTGTAGTTACAAACAGCTGGTACAAAATGAAGATTTCTTTCAAGAATGCATTCTCTGGTGAAGTGGCAATGACAGACATGTCTCTTGGATACAATGTGTGAGAATTTCACTGAGAAGGTTGATTTTGAAAGCATTTGTCAATTAGAAAAACTCTTTTTTAAATAGGAGATAAAAAAGAGAAATGTGTATCTTCCTGTGACTTAACCAAAATGACTTGACATGAAAAAGAAACATTTTTCATTATATGACCGGAGTATTTAATATTTACTAGTTACATGGTTAAAAAAATTTTTAAAAAGATCCAAAAAACAACACAACAAAAATCCAACAACAAAACAAAACAACCACCAGAAACAAATGAATAAATAAAGCATGTTGTGCATAGTAATATTCCGTGTACTGTGTTTTGGAAATGGGAAAAGAGTAAGTATTCAGAACACCATTGCAGCCTGAACAGAACAAAACCTTGTTTTGGTTTGTGGATGAGCAAGAGAATTAATAAATACTCTGAAACAGCACAGTGAATGAAAAATTTGGGATAACAGCAGCAGAAATAGCAGTGTCTTACTGACATAAACACAGGAATTTGAGAAATACACCCCTGATGTGCAAGAGATTTTATACAAATGGAAAAACCCCCACTAACAAGGTCCTCTAGGCTACCATGCATAAGGAAAATTGATAGGGAGAAGGAACCTGACAGTTAATAAATCATCACAAATATGGATACAGAAGTATTACAGAAGCTGTTAGGGAAGCATATTATTTCTTACAAAGTAGGATTTTTAATCAAGTCTCTTGTAATTGTTAGAGTTTGTAACCCTGTTAGTATCATGTTTTTAGATCTCTCTTCTCAGTTCACCCCAGCTTTCCTGAATTATCAAGATCCACTTTATGAATACACAGAGGTTTCACATCCTGCTCCTCTTTGTATGTGGCTGTTTCAGACCCCCCAGTGATTTATTAATTAAGGTCCAGCTTTCCAATTGTTCTGGTTTGATGTATTCATAGCCAGCTTACAAATACTGCTCTGAAACCTTCAGGTTCTTGTCCCCTCCCTGCACATCCCTCTGTGCCCACAGATATCTGCCCAGCTGCCATGGGGACACGTGCAGGAAGGAGATAGAGGAGATGGACGAGCTTTGTGCATGGCTGCACACTACAACTTTGCTGATTAGGAGTGTAATCATTCAAAACCAAACCAATTTAAGCAAAGGAACAATTAACACAGAAAGGTTTCATAGTAATTACTGAAAAGTTTCCACTGATACTGACCTAAGCATTTGCCAGGGTAAACTCATTTTACACTCCTGGACAGAGATCACAGTTCAAACCCACCTGCCAAAAGGCTTAGTTCTTTCTGTATTTTCTCATTAGAAACAGTCAGTGAATGTTCAGAGTACTCTCTGCAGTCTCAGCTTTGCTCTGAAGCACCACGTGTTTCGTTTCTTTGCTGCAGTCTCTCAGCATTGCCAGGCAACGCCCACAATTGCCCTCGGTCCTCTCGACAGCCAGTGTCATCCCCTTGTATAATGAAATCCAAATAAGCATTTGTCACAGCTCTTTGGAATGACATCTTCATGTTAAATGATGTATTGTTAGGCTTCAAAACTGGAAATTATCTTGAAGCATAAAATTATTCCTTGCAGGTTTCAAAAACTATCTAGTAAGAGTTGGATAACTCAGCGGTGTATACTGTCACTAGCAACAAATCCTTTCTGCAACAAGGGGAGTTTTTCTCTAAAGGAAAATTTTGAAGCTTATTCCAAATTTTATCAAATTTTATTATTTTTGTTGTTATCATCTAATCCCTGATGTTTTTGGTTACTAGGAAATGATGAGTATAGTACTCCAATCAACAACAACAAAAAAGTTCAAACTTATTTTTAAATAGCCTGGTTTTATATATGAGATCAACCAAATTCAACCTGATCCATGATCCTAAACACTTGATCTTACAGCCAAGCTTGCAGTGGGCAGTTGAAATAAGCAATTAGGAACTAATAAATTCAACAAGAAACTTTCAAAGAAATAAACCATGAAATAAATGGCCTAATTCTGAAACCTGGGAATAATCAACAGTTTGTTACTGGTCTAGATTTCCATGAACTTCAGCAGCCTGCCTGCTGGTCATGCAGCACACAGCCTGAATCAAGGAAATCCTCACAAACCTCACTTGGACATTGTGCCTGAAGTCACAGGATACTGTCAGGGCAGCTGGGAAAAAAATGTGCAACTCTGGGGGTCTTGAAGTGAAACTGCGGGGGTGTGGGCATCTAAGTTCATTCTAAAGTATTCAGAGGAGCAGTAGAAGCAATAATGAATTGCCATGGGGGGATCTGCTAAGTGTCAATATGAATGTCATCCTTTTTTTTTTTTCTTCTCCAATTGTTTTCTCATTGCCTGGTGGCCACAGGTTGTTGAAAACTGCCATGAAAATATGCTGAAATAGCATCACATGATATTTGAGACAGAAATGAAATATTTAACATATATTTCTACTGCAAAAGAAACATGAAAGAAAACTGAACTGTACTCTGATATTATAAACAGAAAATGACAGGGGAATCATTCAAATCTAAACCCATCAGCTCCCTAGTAATGAAAGCCTAATCAAATTATCAAAGTAGCTCTCCCAAGCTCACTGCCACTATCATTACTCAATCAGAAGGTCGGTGTAATGGAATAGGAAACCTTCAGACACACTTTTAGATTAGGCAACAGTATTTTTACTGATGGACTATAAAAAAAAAAATTTATAAACATTTCCAGTCCCCATCACTTGAAATTAAAGAGAATAATTTCCATTAACATTCAACAATCTCAACTAATGAAGCTATTTTCTCTCTGGATTCCTTTCCTTCTTAAACATTCTCTGATGTTGGAATTATTTTCTCAAATTGTTTTGTTATGTTGTCATCCTAAGCACCGACACTTTTGCCAGTAACTTAGAGGATAAAGCTGTGCCTCCTAGTTCTACTGAAATAACCACTAAAGTAACTGGATTCTTTTTATAACCAAGCCAGAACTTTTAGACAAATCCTTGCCCTTTGGTGGTGGGAATGCTTCCCCTGGTTAATCCTCCTCTTACATAACTAACCCTGTGACACTTCCTTAGTTTCAACAGTATTTTCTTAAGTTTGCAGAACTGTCTCTGTGAACGAAATACTCCACAAGAACAGGTTTCAGAATGCTATCTTTGAACTCCAATTACTCTGAATTTTCTCTCATAGCTTTAGGTCTAATGTGGCAGTGGTGCTCCACCCATATGTTTCCTTCAGCCTCGAGGAAAGCACACTGATTTTTTATTCCACTTGGCTTAATTGTTTGACCTGGCAATATCCCCTGCATTACTTCAGAGATATTCATCCCAAATCTGGATATGTCCCCACAAAACTACTGTCTCAACGTGGCAGTGGGTCTATCCTCCTTTACTACCTGCTATGCGGCATCATTCTCTAGAAATGGTCAAATAAGCGAGAGTCAAACATTTTAAAACTTCCAAACTTAATAACTTCAGAAAGTGATCTCCTGTACCAGTCAAAAGTATTTATTTTCTCCCTTCTCTAAGGCTGAAAAATTGCCAGGGGCACTTTTCCTCCTCACCCAAGTGCACGGTACAGCCTACAAAAAGCCACAAATACACTGGCATTGACAAACTGACAATTTGATTCAATATTTGGCAAAATATGTGGGAATCATGAAACTATGGAATCTCTTGCCAGGAGCAAAGGACTACAGCTCACCATTGTCTACTGAAACAACTTGCATTAAACAGTGTCAAGTTTGAAGGCAGATATCAAAACATTTTTTAGAACCTTTTTCTGCAAGTTGCATATTTTTAGTATTCAGAAATGCTACGTAAACATTGGCCAGGTTATTTAAATTACTATGGAAAATTACAGTTTTAATAGACCTGCCTACCTTCTGATGCATTAATTTTGGTTTCCTATATAAAGTAACAAAATTTGGTGCTTTAAACCAAAAGAGTGCTTTCAGGACTAAACTAAAAAGGTCAGGTAACACTTAATCTAAAAATGTTACTCAAGTTAGAGAAACAAATGTTGCTCTGATTTATGTAAGCATCCCAGACTAATTAAGGGTAAACACAGGACTGCAGAGGTATTGAGATGCCCCTTAAAGGGGAGCTCTCAAGCATGTTCAAAACTCAATGAAATTTTAATCTCATTGGAATTAAATGCAAAATTCCTCTACATCAATAAAATAAAAATTTCTTCTGATAAAGCACAAGTGAGCATGACTGGCAATGAAAACTTTCAGAGGTAAAGCATAAATTTTAATTTCCATATCAGAAAAGTGAGGTTCTGTAATTGTCCCCACCTGGAGCAACAGGAGCAAAAGATTTAATGTGTCCAAAATTAACATGTTTTAATATAAACCTGTACGTTCAAGAGCACGGTCCCCAGCACAGCTGCCACTGACTGGCAGAAACATCACACTTATTACACAAAACCAGAAAAGGATGATGATATTTACCTTCTCCCTAGAGTTACCCTTTTCCAAAGAAGAACAGCCCAGTTTTTATGTGCACCACGAAGAGCTGCATTGCAGTGTGCCTGTGATTTAGGAATCACCAAGGGCCTTCAATAATGCTCTGACTGTCACACAGAGCAGCTGTTCCCACTCTGCAGCCTCATACTACAACAGGGGCTATTTACTGACCAACTGGTGGGCACTGGATCTTTAATTTCTTAGGCAAGCTGAAACGGGAAACACGCAAAACTAGTGCTATTACATCTGGGGAATCGATTTGGAAAGATAAAACTGATCTGTTCTTGTTGAGAAGTGTTTGCTTCTCGACACTAAATGCATCTCTCAATATTAAACTTCAAAGCTCTGATGTAAGAGAACCCAAATAGTTCAGAGCCTCTTTCAAGTTACTATAGCACTCAGTGAAGTTAAGGACAAGGAAAAAGTAGGGCTCTTCTAATGTCTGTACTGCATCATCCCCTCCCTCTGCCCTGCAAAACACGACAACACATCTTTTGATGTTTTGAATTCTTCATGGCTTTGTATAGCAGCATAACACCAGAGCATCTCATTTAAGTTTTTGATTTATGATAAAACACAAGAGATTATTATAAGAAATAAAAAATAAATGTCATAAACCAGTAAAAGCTTTGACTTTTCACCAGCAATTTCAAACTCTGAATTACCACAGAGGTAACTATGAAATGATTGTGTTTTCATCTCCTGCCTTTAAGTCACAGTAAGAATTAAGAATTATTCCTGAACTTTTTTTTTGTTAAGAGAAAATTGTAACAAAATATTTGGTTACTGAAACCAGAAGCTGCAGTTGGAAGCAAGGAGATAGAACTGGGTGCTCAGTCACATCACTGAACTGCTGAGACACAGGAGCAGAGGCACAAACTGAGAATAGAAGCAACTTAACAACAGTGTATGAAACCATATTAAGAAGTTTTTCACCAATTACTTAGCTGGGACCAATGGCATAGGACTTCTCTTATCCTTCTCAAAATAAAATTACTTCTACAGCACTTAAAAAAAAAAAAAAAGACAAAGGATGTACATGACAGAGTAATCCAAGACCATTCACACATTGGATTTATCTAACATTTGGAGAAAAAGCAAGTTTAGGTTACTAGCCTTTCCTACTGTTTAGTGAGTTTACAAATGTAGTTTTTGTAACAATAATCACTGAGCTCTTCAATGGGTTGGAAGAATAAACTGTCCTGATTCCTTTCTGTCAGTCATTATTGACACTCTGCTCAATCTACTGTCTCTCTGAAAGATAAATAAAATGTGACTGTGAAAGGAACAACCGCTGAGAGACATAAATGCACTTGTACTCAGCACCAATGCAAGCAGCTCAAAAAGCACTTTTCAGACAAAACTGCCATGGAATTTCATGAACAATGTTTCTGAGCTGCCATTTTCACCACATGTTGTAGATACTGATTTCTGTAGATCTTACAAATCTTTTAACATCACTTAGATACGATTTATGGCTACTGATTCAAAAAACAAGGAAAAAAGTTAGTAATCTGAAGTATGTAAATGATCCCACTAGTACAGCTGTAAATCCTGAAATATATGTTGAGTGTCTGAAATTAAAGCACAGATACCATATGAAATACTTTTCTGATCTTTAGAAACTTGAATATAGGACACATTTTCTTATAAAAACTCCTTTTTCAGTCACACCTCTATAAAAACCCAGTCCTTTCTTTCCATGTCCCCAAACTCTTTCCATTTGATCTCAATACATTCCACACGTGCCACACAGTAAATTGATTTATCTTGTATCACTCAGCTTTTACCAGCACAGTATTCAGTAATCCACTTCTCCTAGGACTTATGCCCACATTCCAAACTATAAAGACACAGTAAACAGATCTCAATTATTTTTAAAGGTAAACTGACTGAAATTTACTTCTCTATCTCAAAATACATAAATATGTATATAAAAATAGTAGGCAACTTTGGCTGTAAAAAACCCCACCTTCACTATTGTCCTTTTAAAATAGGTAAAGAGCAATAACCTCATCTGAAAACTAAAAATAGCATGAGTAATTTTACCATCTTTTCACATTTTGCTATTATTCCCCTGGAATCTAGTGACCTTATTGGCTTTGCTTATGTAAGTGGTAATAGATTGCCTAGCTGGAATTTTTCACTTAACACAAGGAATTTTATGCATATATTATGCTGGGCTGATCTTTCTGCCCTCCTTTTTGTATTCCAGTTCTCACTTGTGTGACCTCCCATGCCACAAGCAGCAGGAAGGTCTCGCTGCTCTCCAGCCACATCAGCGTTTTACACTGGGTAAGATGCAGGGCACTGAGTGCTGGAGACTCCTTTTGCTTGAGAACACCAATAAATCTGTTTCCATTGGGTTGACAGAGCCAGCACTCACTGTCACAGCACAGACCTACCCAGCAGCCACAGCTGCAGCCAGGACCTTTAGCTGCCAAGTGTCCTTCCCTAAATCCATCTTGTGGGCCAAAGGCAAGGGATGTGTTGCGATGCACAGCAGTACCAAACTTGGATGAATGGCCACCTGCCTGATTTTCTCCCACCTATTAGTGAAGGCACATTTATTTACCTGGTGTCTTTTACAATCAGTGCTCACGATGGGATGAAGCAGGAGACACTTCCTGAACAACTGTCCTATGTCCAGCTTCTTCCTTGCAGGGCTCAATCCAGTTTGTAATAGACTCTCACTCACTTTTAAAGAAAATTGTTCCAAAAGAGCCACAGTTCTCACACATCTGTTTCCCTCTGTTAGACATGCTGAGTTTCTATGACATTTAACAGGAATATCATGCAGGTACCTGAGTTATTCGTGTCTTTCCATTCATTTGGAATTACATTAAAACAGCTACAGATGCTGCAAACAAAACAAACACTGATTTCACTGAATCCAGTACTTCAGTCATGTGACTGCTTAAATGAAAGTATATGGACTGAACAGGATAAGTACCAAAAAGAGAAAAAGGAGGAAAAAAGAAAAAGCTTATCTTCCAGCCTATCATTAAATCATGTTCTCCAATTTCTTTACATTCAGGCCTTCATGATCCTTATTTTCACTTATTTCTCATTTTGCAATAGAGGCATTTTTAGAAATTTTAAAAATCTCTGAGTGTGCTCCAACAATAGAAACCAATGTGCATGGCAAATAAAATTTCTGGGAAAGCAGTGAGCTCTCAGAAGTTTGGATCCCCAACAGTGTCAGGATCATCATCACACTTGATGTTTTCACAAGGTTAAGGACACATAAATCCAGATGCAATCCAAAGGCTGATGTTGCATATGTTAATTCAACTCAGCTTATTAACAGTCCTCTCCAAACAACCTCTAAGGAAGCACTCATGAAACCTCTTTCTGTACAGTGAGATTTTGTCACACATTATTAAACATCACTAAAAATGATCTCCTGTGATGTACAGAAAAACTTCTCAGCCAAAAGGCAAAAATTCAGAATAAGGGCACTTCCGTTACATTTAGAAAAATGCGCAAACGTTAAACATTGTGCAAAAGGAAAAGACTTTATTTAACACCATATTTGATTTGGAAGTTTCAAGCACTGAAGACCAGAAAAACAAACAGTATTTTGCTTTTCCAAATACACCTATATTCAGCATGGAAGCCATCAATTTTTAAGATAAATCAGAAATGTCTTTTAGCATCTAGTTACTGCTGATTGCCTTTTCAGCTGCCAATCCTTGTCTGGGTTTCGAGTAATCCCATGGTCTCCTGTTCTCTGTGTATCCATAGAGCTTCCGCAGTGCCACGCGCGCAGCCTCCTCCTCTGCAGCCAGCAGTGTTTCACCAGGGCCTTCAGCTAAGATCTTCTTATCACTTGGGGAAAGAAACCAAAATTACAACCACTTCCATCATGAAACCCTGAGGACTGCTGTGTACCGTGAATAAAACAGACTGGTTTATTCTCCAGCATCTGTGAATACCGATTTCTATATACACAAAATGGAAACATTTCTGTTGGTCTTTCCTGCAAAGGTGATTGTATATTCAATAATGGAAACAGATCAGAAATGTGTCCATTTCCTGGAAGAACAACACTGTTCATTTAGGTTCCTAACACAGCACTGACTCTTTAAAGCATTCCATTTGTTAGCCCTGATAAAAATATGCCAACTCATTACTCTGGTTAGCTTAAGCAGGAACTGAAATGCTTTTGTCTTTTCTCCCCCCCAATAAGGAAGCACTTCCAACTGCTTCAAAAGGACTGACAGAGAAGCTCTCTCTGTTATGAATTACATGCTCAGCTCTGTTTAACAAACACCTATGGGCACTAAATAAGAGCAGAGAAGGGACATCACACGTGGCAAAAGAGAAATAATCAAAGTTCCTTTCCTTTTTATAAAAAACATCTTAGAAGGTATAGAAACCAAAGCAGGGTGAAGGAGAGCAAGTTAAGGCAGCCTTCCCACATGTTTACCTGCGGCTCCTTTAGGAAAGGAGCAGTGATGTGGGTTCTGTTCTGCCCCTCAGGAGCGATGTCACTCCTGGGAAAGAGACCAGGACAAGCACTGACCACACCTGACACAAGCACACCAGGGACAACTGGCACTTCCTAAATCTTGCCTGGACACAGACACTCCTGTGGCCCAGTTTACAGTGCTGCTGATTTGAAAATGAAAAGGCTTCTCTAGAACTTAAATGATTCTCTCTGTCATCTCACCTCCCCTGATGTCTCTTTATGCTTGCCTAAGCCCTGGATACAGCTGTCATCCCTCCAAAGCCACCTGGTTAGGCTGTTCCCAAAGTTCCTGTGTCAGGTCACCCAAAGCACATCCAGGCTCTTTAGTACATCCCATTTAGCCTTTGGAGCCCTTAATCAGAGACTGTTTATGTATCACCACAGCGAGCTGTGGCCAATGCTTAAAAGGCTCATTTTATATGGAAGTTACCATCAGGTTTCTTTTCTGGAACAACTTGACTGAAAAGCACGAGTAGAAAAGTAAAAGACCATCTTCCCTCCTCCCCTCTCCTCCAATTAAACACATTTAACTTTAAATTAATATTGCACTAACCAGTACAACCCAACAAAGTAGACTGGCAGAACTGTGCTGACTCCCAGCTGCCTGGTAATTCTTGGTTCTGGAGCAGAGATATTCCTCTTGGTCAGTTCTTCCAGCAGTAAGCCCATAGGATTTACAACTTCCCAGATCTCGAACAGGTCTTTTCCAATCAGCTGGGGAATAAAAAAGTCCTAAACAAGAATACTTAGAAGTTACAATTAATGGCTTGAGTTTTTGGTGTCTCCTAATAAAAACACAGTATGAAGAGGCAATGAATTGCTGAAATGAATGATAAAGCTGCCTCAGTGCCCCATCCCAGTGCTTGAGTCTCTGATTGTGGTTTAGCCGCTGACAGATGTGTGCCCAGGGCAAAGTCAGCCCCAGACCCAGGGAAGGGACAGCTCCAGCCTGAGAGAGGAGCTGTGACAACAGAGAAATTGTGACAATACAAGGGAACGTGCAAACCTATGAGTCTTTTACCTGCCTGGATCACTCTCTTGTCTGTAAACTGCTCCTTGCTCTTAGACACCTCTCAATGGTTTTGTATCAGAAAGAACATTTTAAAAAACACTTCTCCATTGCAAAACTAAAATAAGTGAAAAGGATGACTGAAACAACAATAGCTGCTAGAACTACTTTGTCACACTGAATTTTAGTAGAAATATTTCTGTATGAAATATCTTCAGGGGTTTGCACTCCTACATGCAAAACTATGAACTCATCCCTGTTTATATACAACAGGGTTTTTTAAAATTGAAGACATACGAAATCTCACATGGAATAATTTCATTATCTGATAGTATAGTGCATGGAATATAATGCTTTCCCTTAGCAACTTTCAGCAAATATAAATATCACCATCATAAACCAAAAGTGTATGATTTTATGTACTTGATCAGCCTTCTTAATGAAAAAATCCCCCACTAAAATCCCCAACCCCCAAAACCCCAGCTGACCACCACCAAAACCCAACATATCTCATTGTTAAATTGTCTTCTTACAGGTATTGTCAAACTCTTCCCAGCCTCCCTGGATCTCTCACCATCCGAGTACAAACCACCATTTAATGAACCTACCCTGACAAAGATCCCGGTTCTCTCGGGCCCACTGCTTTCCAGCAGGGCTCCTATCACGGCGAGGAACGTCCTCTGCAGCACGTCTGGTGGGGCAGGAAAATCCCTGCAAAGCGCCAGGTCCTGTACGGACAGGTTTTGAGCCACATAAGAGACAAGTTCCTGACTGGTAAGAAAATTAACAAGTGCTTCTATGCCCTT
This sequence comes from Corvus kubaryi, assembly GCF_017639235.1. Classification (NCBI taxonomy): domain Eukaryota; kingdom Metazoa; phylum Chordata; class Aves; order Passeriformes; family Corvidae; genus Corvus; species Corvus kubaryi. Next base: position 5,568,349 of record NW_024581136.1, on the reverse strand, counting down.
TGCAGGTAACTCTGGGTAGGCGCCTTCAAAGCACTGCGCCAGGTAAGCGCGGGCGAAGCGCAGCCCTCGCTCCCCAAGTCCGGTGTTGTCCTGGAGCTGAAGAGCGATCGCGTCCTTGTCCAGCCCCAGCTGCCGGCGCCTCGTCTCTTCGCTTTCGATGTAACAGGGATTAACAAACGCAGTCTTGAGAAGGTCCAGAGTGAAGTTTTCCTGCAGCCGGTGGCTGAAGGCCTGGATCTCCGCATGGTAATCCCAGTTGGGCTTCTCGGACCTGCGGGCGCGGAAAGGGAACCAGCTCAGGAACAGAACGCTTTACCCGCCCCGCGCCTTTCGAAGGGGAACGAGAAATGAAATTGAGCTTGAATACCAAACCCAGTATTTAAATCCCTGGGGTCAGACTCTGTCGGTTCCGCATCACCGTCTGCGTGCCCCGTTCAACCGGGGCTACGCCAACCTGCGGAGCTCAACCTATTCTGCTCCACAGCGTAACCAGACGGGGCCAAAACATTTTGATTTACCCCCTTTCTGGGGCCGTCGCACCCCTTCCCCGAGCCCCGCCCGACCGTTCTCGCCGCTTACCGCCGCTGCGGAGGTGCCTGCAGCCGCTGCAGCTCCAGGTACGCCCGGAGCCACCGCTTCTTTTCGGGGGGCGGCGCGCTGCTGAGCGCGGTGCTGAGCGCGGTGCCGAGCCCGGTGCCGAGCCCGGCGCCCCGCCCGGCCCCGGCCAGGAGCGGCCCCACCGCCCGCAGGAGCAGCCGCGCGGCCATGGCGGGTGCGGGCAGAGGCGGCTCCGCCCCTCGGCTTCCGGGCGGAAACGCTCCCGGCCGGGGCGGCGGAACCGGGTCCGGGCTCTGCGGCCGCCGGACGGCCCCGGCCCCGGAGACATGAGCGAGGACAGGAGCGGGGCAGCTGCACTGCCGGGACTCCGGCTTGGGCCGCTGGGGTGTTTCGGGTGGGACCCTCAGGCTGGGCGCCCGTCAGCGCTCAGGCCGCGGCAGCGCCGTGGTGTGGCCGAGCAGCCCCGCGGTGTGAGCGAGCCCCTGGCAGCGGGTCCCGGGGCAGCGGCACTCGCCGAACGTGCCCCACGGGCGGCTCCTCAGGTGGCCCTAAAATCTTTGAGTTCCATTCCCACGTGCAAGACAAAAGTCCGGTTTTGTGCACTTAAAAGAAGCTTTATTTATGACTGTCGCCTATACAGTTCTTTGTACAATCGCTCAGCCCTCATTTGCACCATCAGAGTTCTTACAATATACCCTCCGTGCAAAGGTCATGATATAAAATGGAAAATGCAGAAAACGTGCAAAGCAGGCCTGGCCCTTTTTATCGTCTTTACTGAAAGACAAAGGCACACACTTGAACATTCACGGTAAGAAAACATGCACACCAAACACCCCTATGGAATCACAGAACACAGTAAACAAAGCTCAGAAAAAATATATGCCACAGTCCCATGAGAGAAGCCAAGGAAGCAGGTACAGCAGCCTGTACGGCAGTGCAACAGCCACACTGAGCCCACTCTGACTCCACATCACAGGAAGGGGTGAGAGCAGCATTCCTCCTGGCATCTGCAGCACTTGTGTCTAAATCCTCAGGCCTTCTCATGCTGCTGCTCCCGGAATCCACTGTCCAGGGCACTGCGGCACTGCCCCCCAGCCCCGTGTGCAAGCCCCAGCAGCGCCCTGGGTCCCACCGTGCAGGGGCAGCCCAGGCACTGTGCCGCGGCCTCAGCGCTGCGGGGTGAGCGAGGACAGCGCTGAAACAGACTCCGGCTCCTTCTCCTCTGCAGCCGCTGTGCATCATCCATCCTTCACCCCGCTGTGCCCTGCTACAGCACAAAAAGGGTCCTGCACAGGGGGCTAGGTCCAGCTGTGCATGGAAGGTTCCCTCTGAGCAGCGTTGCGGCGTCACCGCCGGTCTCCGGCACGCTGGCACGAGTGGTTCCGTGCTCCGCGGGGAAGGGGCTGCGGCTGCGGCTGCCGTTCAGGGGCCTGAAGCCACCAGCCTGCAGGGAGCTCCCTCAGCGCCCCTGTGCCCGTATCTACCAAATAAGGTGGATCACGAGGCTGAGCAGGGGATGTTTAAACTGACCCTGGTACCAGGGCACTCCAGGCTGGCTCCCCATTTCTGACACCTGACACCAGCACCACAACCCGCAGGGGATGGCAGCCTGCACTGGGCTGTCACATGCCCCCCTGCTGCTTTAGAGCTGTTCAGGCCACTGCCACTACTTACTTCAAAGACTAATAGTTTAGATAAAATCTCAGATAAATTCTCATAAATGATATTAAACAATGGTTTGGGGCTGGGCTTTTTTTGAGAGAGTTTTATTAAAGATTCTACATCAAAATCTTGTACTCCATAATATGTTGATCACTCACAGACTGACTTGTTTAAAAATGTATTTTATAGAAAAACATCTGCAAAATTAAACCTAACAAAAATACATATTACACACCTCTGGACAATCTGCATGTTAGCAAAGAATTCCTTTTATTATTCAACCTGAACATGTACTTAAACAAGGAACATACTCATGAAACAGGACACACTTCTTGATTATGGCCCATCTCAAACTACTAAAGGAAACTACTAAAGGACTAAAGGAAAACTAGTGCAATTGTTTAATTGCATCTAACAACAGAACAATAAAAATGACTTTTTATTCCTTTGTTTTTGTTTTTTTTTTTTTCCAAACCCATTTCATTTGTTCTCTTCGTTCCACAACAAAACCTCCAGTGGCTAGTCCTGGAGACTGCTGTCACACTGCATGAAGCAGACTCCCCATGGGCAGGTCCATGTTTACACAGAAGCATGCAAAGGAGGATACTGCAGCATTTGCAATGCAAATCTATTAAATACATTATATAACTGAACAAGGTGTCCCTTTAATACTGCAATTCTAGAGCCTTTATCTGTGGTAGAAGTTTCCAGTGTATTCATTATAAAACAGCATACAATTCCGAAACAGAAACAAGGAATTTTGCAAATTGTTTGTGTTTTCAACTAGTAAATCTTTCCGAGAGCTGTGTCTAGCGCCGAAACCAAAGCCAGCTATTGAGTAGCCAGAAAGCTACAGTAATGGAATACATGATCATTTCCCTCTTAGCACGCTCTTTGTTCTCTTCTTCCAGGAGCTGGAGACGGCGATTAAGTTTGATTATCTAAAAACAAATACAGGCTTTTAATATTTCATTGAAAGTTGCCACACCTTCTAGAAGCTTCCAAATAACCACGTAAAATTAGTATCTCAAACGGATGTTAAACAGTTGATAATTTGACTCTCTGTCTTCAGTCAGTAGTGACTAAATCTTACAGTCCCTAATATTTAGGAACAGAAACGGAGTCAGATTCTCCAGATTTCCAGAACAATACATGATATGTGAGGGCAGTCCAGCAGGGGCACAGAGAGGAGCCCTTGCCCTGCCTGTTGTGGATACCTTTGTAGTCATAGAGAAAACCTCTTTCTCCATTTTACCACTACAGCTTTGTCCTAATACTGTCAACTACCGTGCTTTACATACCTGTCTTCGTAAGGAGGCAGCATCTACAACTGTCATGTCATCTGGTGTTCCCTCGAGCGTCGTATCGAAGTTGGAGAGACCATATCTATCAGAGAAAGGAGAAGGTTCAGCTGTCTCAGCCATGCAGATCATGCCATATTTTATCAACATTCTAGCAGGTGAATATTTTGGTGGTGATGGAAAGAAGAACTAAATTTTTTTTTGCAGCTGTTACAGAGCTGCATTTCAATAGGATCCTAACTGTGTAAAGCACATATGAAGTGGGTAAGTGCTTGACTAAATTCGGGTTGGTTGCTCTCCACACTTAAATATTTTTGAAGATTCTCTACACAGACAAACTTCCTGCTGACACACAGTTCCTCAAAAGACTGTTTCCAGTTATTTAACTGATTCATGAAACCTGAACATTGCCTGACCTACAGTGCCAAAGTTGCAAGAGACCTGGCAAGAGTAGAAATAACCAGAGACTTGCGAAGTGTCTTCTTTAAGTACCTACTTAAATGTCCCAAGGGGACACTTACTGAGATTAAGAACCTCAGTCACATTAATTTCTGTATTTTAGGCAGAGAATCTGGCAAACAGAACCCAGTGTAGAGTTACTCACTGCTTGCTGAACTGTGTGCATTAGAAAGTTTGTTCCTAGGGCACTCTGAGTTTTCTTAATGCAGCAATTCAGAAAGAGCATTATTCCAACTCCAGGACAAGTTAAATAAATACAGTACATTTATTATCAGTTAAAAAGTGGCAGAAAGTCTACATAGGTATGTATTTTGATCATCCAAGTGCTATCTCTTAACCAGATTAATTTCCAACAACTAACAGGTAAAAACAGTTCCTGATCCCCCACCTACCCCTGAGCTTCTCACTTTCTATCTTAAAACCTTTGTTTCCAATATTAGCTCCCGTTGACTTCCTTTCTCATTAGGACCCGTGAACAACTGCTGCAAACAGCTTAGGAAATGGAACAAAATGATGCCAAGGCTACCAAATTGACAATGAATACACCTAAAAGAATGTTTAGCATTTAATGACAGTTAATGGTCAACTTGAACTAACGAGAATATGAGCAGAATTCCTGGAGCTTGCAGAATGCACTTAAGTGCAGAAACTAATTTTGCACTGCAGATTCTTCCATCACGTTCAAGAAACTGCTCTTAAATGCCCTCAGCTCAAGCAGCCTCTCTTCCCCCAACAGACAAATTGTCACGTTTCCATGTATCACTGCTCATCAATACTTTGTTTCTCAATAATAACTGCTATTGCTACATGAGAGTTGCACTAGTCTGGACTTCAATAACAGTGAAATCCTTCAGATCTGCAAAAATATAAATCAAGTTTTCCTTACTCTACAGGTCCTCTGAAAGCCAAAGAAATTTCTGATAAGGGTCTTTTTGTAGTTATTTTTTTATTAGTAGTAGATGCACCTACGGCTCTACAGCACAGTTGTCCCTCACCCTCCCCTGTGAGAGGCAGGAAGGGTCAGCATTTCAGTGAGATGCACATGCCTCCCTCCCAGCTCACATCACAGTGTATCACTGCTGCTCTACAATTTCCAAGCCATTCCAAGGGTTAAATCAAGAGGGTTACCAGCAAGAAACCCCTTGAGATATCTCTTGGGCCATTTAAAAAACTGAATTCCTGAGTTAGAGAAGAATCACCTGCTTGAATCCAATTTCTACTTAAGCACAAATCTAAACCTCCATTTTAATGAAAGCACTGAAGTCTAAATGGCAAATGGGAAAAATGGATGTGAAGGGACTATTTTTTTTCCATTATCCTGATGATGGGATTATGTGTCCATCTTTTACCCAGTTCCACTGACACGATGTCAATCTGCCAAGACAATGAATGGCAGGGAAAAGGCATCCAGCTACACCCAACAAACAATCACAGGCATGTTACTGAGAGTACCTCCAAATTAGGTGAGGTAAGGCCAAATTTTCTAGCAAGCTCCCTATTAATAGCAAATACTGGAACTATACAGCTCATATAATGTAAGTGCCTCCTGTCATGCATTAACCTGAGTCAGAGATCTGCAGCACAGTGTATCTCAGACAACTGAGATCTGGGCAGGTGACTTGGATGGGGAAGGAATAAAGGCCTGAAATATCTCAAGAGTTGAGACGCAGCATAAAAATGAGCACTGTGTTTTAAAATAACATCACTGGAAAGAGGGGAACAGAAATCTGAATTTTAGAATTAGTGGATCATGACTTAACAAAAAAATGCTCTTTACCTGGTGTTGTCATGATGAGGGTTAGAGGAAGTGGTAGCAGCTGACCCACCACGTAACATTGGCCTACAGCAGGATTTTGTAGATTGAAAGCACAAGACAGAACCAGGAAATGACAAACAGAGATAAGAGGTAAAACACACAGAACAAAGGAACATCAAAATACTTCCAGATATACTCTATAATGTTTCAATATACCTTCTATAATTTATTTTCTGGTAAATTGCACTTTCATATTTCTCTCATTCAAATTTAATCAACACTGAATGTTTTTGCAGCTAAGATATGTAAGCAAATTTTTCATGAAGCAGCTTCATTTACAGAAGACAAACTACTGGAATAGAAATTTAGGTGACTATTATCAGCCTTATAAGCTAATCATGGGAAACTTCAGGTTAAAAAATAAAAATTTTACCCCCCAAATCTAAAACCTTACCCAACAATAACAGGAAATCAATAAATGTACTACACGTACTTATAAAAACACTTTTAATCATCCTCTCCTCCCTGTAGGGAAAGGGGAGATTTGTCTTTCCTGTATTCATCTATGCTAGATGTAATTCAGAAAACTTGGGCTGGTATCCTAAGGGCCACAAATAGTCTGAAGAGAAGTAGATCTCTCCAGGGAGAAGTGACTACAGGCTTCAGGCAGATGTCTGAACATCCTTACAAATGCTGCTCTTTTTCTTTCTGGGCAGAGAGGAAGAAAAGGTAGAGCTTTTTAAACTGCTGCAACTTTCTAATATACATGAAGTTTGCAAAGAGAAGTTACTGTACTACAGTTCACAGCAGATGAGAGGACCAGCAGTACCCTCTGACAAGCTGGCACCTCGAGTTTCCACTGCCTCTGGTAACGAGGCATTAATGTTCCACATCACAGATGTGCAACAAACTCTGCAGGAGCCTGAAATCTTTTTTCAATCTCTTTCATTTTCCCAATGCCAACTGGAGATACTTGTACCATGCATTTAACCTATGTATACTGCAGGCTATAAAAATGCAGACAAAGAGAATCTGGGTATGAAGATCTTTCCAGCAGGTCTGTGTGGGAGGCAGAGCTTTGGTACCAAGGTGGCCGGGAGAATGCTGTGGCCTGGCCTGAAAGCCAGCCAGAACCATGCAAAAATATCACAACCACCAGCCTCACTTCAAAAGATCAGGATCTAGGAGCCTTGGCAAACTCTGCTACCTGAGGCACTATTTATTGGGACTAGGTCCTACTCTAGTTAGCACCATAAGTACAATGCTCTCCTCTCTAGCACTTAAGCCAGCATGACGTGCTTGACAAAACAGCAAGCCCCATTTCCACTACATAAAGAATGTTCTTACCTAAACATACAAGATGTATCAAAAAAAGTTATCAAAAAAAAAAGGTATTCCTAATCAGAGAAAGAATTCAGCTGGTCAAAGTCTTGTCTGACAGATGCTACAACTAAATACTTTGAGACAGAGTAAGAAATCAAGCACACAAGCTATGGAAAAGGTCACAGAATTTCTCTGAGAACTTAAGTCACCTATAACTAACTGGCAGATATGTGAATGCCAGGGCCAGTATCCAGCAGGCATTTCCCACACCATCTGACACAGGACAACATTTGGATTCTGTGTAATGAGAATAATAGTCTCAAGTGCTCTCTAAATTCAGCCTCTGTGCCATCTTTTGGGAAACAAAGTTTCACAGCTGTTGTAGAATTAATCAATACTAATTTACAACTACCCTTCCCAAGGAAAGTCACAGGCTGGGAGACAGCTGAGGGCTACAGCAAGGCACAAACCCAGAGCACTCTGGGATCTGTGCGAGTCTGGAATTTAAATTAAAGACTAGTCTTTAATCCCACTTCCCAACACAGCCAGGCTGTTAAGAAGCTGCATGTTGTTTCTTCCTTTTCTTTACAGTTCACATTTTATTTCATTACAGGTGGGCCCAAAAGTAATACCACAATATTCCCCCACCTCTTCTACACTTCTACCTGCTTGTTTTTTTATATCAACAGAAAATTGATTACATAGATCACAGTGGCCTCGTAACTGAGATCCTTACCCCAAAATTAGCAGCAAGTTTTTTGGTAAATACAGAATGCACAATATAGGCAAGCTATTAAATGCATGGCCTTCTTTAAAAAAATAAGTGTACATTAAAAAAATAGGTGTACATTAGAACTTTGAAGTTTCTGGCTACTTCTGTCAATTCCACCCTAAACATTAGTGTCTGATCAGAAGAAGCCATAACTCCAAGGTCATGTGTACTCCCTGCAAATACAGCAACAACCTCAAACTTGAAGGGAATGCACAGGAATACAATTTAATACCAGTGGGCAAACAGGAAGTAAGGCAAGGAGCAACTGAATCTGGTCTGTCTTCTTCCGGTTCTACAGTGATGATGCAACCCTAAACACATGGTCTGGGAGGGAAACAACAAGGGGTGGACAATCCAAGAACCTGGTCCAGCTTCCATCATTTCTGTGCCTGTGGCAGGGGACTGGGGCCAGCACACACTCTTTGCTTAGCAGAGGCAGCAGCTGTGTTCACCTCTGGCTGTCCTTTAAAATACCTCTGCAAGTCTCAGCAAGGCTGCAAGAATGGGCAGTAGGATAAAGGGATGTGTTCTGGACATGAACTGGGTGAGCTTCTGAAGTACAGACAGGGCAGTGGCTGGCTCACACTGCTACCCCTGCTTGTCTCAGTGCCGCCAGCAGTTACCCCATAAAGTACAGCAATAGCTGCTGCCTTTCCCAGCCTCCTTCACATCTGCACACCCATCTCATTTCCGTCTGAACTATTATTACCCCAGGCCAGAGTCAAGTGTAGCCCTCTCTGATGGTCCTAACTCACTTCCCATTTTATTTCTACAATGAAAAATACCATTAACTTTCTCAAGATAAAAAATGATCTTATAAAACCTCAGGTTATGATTATGTGGGTGAAGTTTGGCATTTTAAAAGGACAGTGGCTTTTTAGAAAGGGCTATCCTAAAGAAAGGAAATAATAAATTGCCATGCTCTTTCCTCCTAAATAAAATGTACTGAGACCCAAGAGACAAAGAACAGTTTAGACAAAATATAGATTTCAACACAGCTCTATACAGATATGAAATTGTCTGTTTTTCCTGCATTTACACATCACTAAAATCTCCTTAAATGCATGGAGCTTTTTTGGGGCTTGTCTGTTTGGCTGATTTGTTTTCAGATTTTTTCTGCTGTCTAGAGCATAAAAGATCAGTCTTTAAAGGACACTAGGGGTAGGCCCTACAGTCATTCCACAGAAACTGAAACAGAAAAATGGTTAGAATTAGAAACCAAAACTGACCTATTGTCCTTGTCCAAGCTGAAGGAAATGCAAGAGTAAACAGTGATCATTAAATTTGTGCTCATTTAAATAACCCTTTATGTGAGCAGTGCTGGCTGAGCTAGGCATAACTCATTATCTGCAGCAGTACCATCAGCACCTACCGTTAGCAGTTTTAGTAGATTGGAAAATGTTTGGAAAAAAGACAAGCTATAAAACAAGTTAAAAATATTTTCAGTGAGTAACATACAGTCAGATCTTGTTAATTTTAGAAGACCTCTTCAAGTATTAAGCATAAAATGTTAAAATAGGTAAGGCTTTGAGATAGAAAGCACATTACACAGAGCAAAAGAACAGAGTGCAGCTTTGGAGCAATTTAAGATGAACAATATTTTGCAACCATGCAAGTGGATCATCCAAATTTCACATTCCCACGCCAGCTGTAATGGTGGGTGTCTAAACACCCAGCCACAAAGAATACACTTTCACCTTATTGAAAAGTTCATTATTTTGGCACCTATTTATCCATAGGTGGCTAGAAACAGGTTTCCCATTCCTTCTAGGAAGGTTAGCAAGAACACCTGAAAAATTAACTCAAACCAGCATGAGTAATGCAGCGTTTGAAGTATTCAGAATCCTAGAAATGTTCTGATAATTGAAGTAAGTTGAAAGTGTATGTATGTATATGGATCTGTTTTCCAGAATCCAAGAAAACGCAGGCAAGAACATGCATAAGGGAAGCCAGGAATAAAACCTGTTAGCTTCACTGCAGGCTGGAAAAAGGGCTACAGCTCCAAACTATATTTTAAGAAGGACTCTTGGCACAGGATCCATAAGTACTACTGCTCATAGTACAGTTTCTTCTTATCTGGGAGCTTTAATTTGGCAAAACAAATTTATCATTCCATACAATTTTAATATTGATAAGGAAAAAAACCAGTATTGATGCCCAACTGCTGATAGGCATCAAAATTAACAGCTACAGCCTGGCATTTCATAGGATTAAATAATTCATTAGTTAAGCACCCAACTCACAGTATTTCAAGGGACTCTATGCAGCTGATTTTGTTTGTTTTTCTGCATCCCAGCTTAAGAATACAATGACCAGCAAGACTGGAGTTCTTTACAATTCAGGAATGTTAATATGGGCATTTATGTATTGTCAGGTCAGCAAACACAGTGAGCTACAGGAGGTGCCAGTTTGGAAAGTGACTGCAAACACACAGACATTCACAGTAAGATTGGCTTGATAGTCACATTTCGTTACCCAAACAACTAGAAAGCAAATAATTTAAACTTCACACTACAAATAATAAGTGTGCTGCTGGGATATTAGCAGAGGCAGATGGCAAATTTCAGAGAACTTGCTAGCACAGGCCACACTGAAGGGCTGCAGGAAAAAGAACAGTTCCTCCCAGTGTTCTTACCAATTATTTCCCCTAATTCAACCTCCTGGCAGAGGTCTGAGCTAGCCCTACACTAGAGACTGTGTGCAATTGTTACCTGAACTTCTGTGCTGGCATACAGCTAAACTGAAAATTGCTTTTGGTAAATGAACATTGCCATTGTTAATCCTTATGAATGTTTCTATAGTGTTAAACATGCCGTTCCTGGAACGCTTCCAAATCCCAAATCCAAACAGTGCAAGGATACACCAAGCGGGCAAAACTCCACTGAAGAGAATGGAAATAACTATACAGGGATTGCCATGAGGCTTGTTCTGGCTCATTACTCTCCAAGTGTCAGCTTATCCATAAAATCAGAGACAGCAATAATCAGAGCAGCAACTAACTCCTCAGTGTCCCCTGCCTTTCTTGCTCTCAGCAACCAGCATGGCCACCAGAGAGAACCATTCCCAATATAAACCATAACAGTTTCAAGTCTTGACACATTATTGAAAGTAGTCTACAATGCCTTGTAATATTCTACCCTGTTTCTGCACATGTGTTTTAATGATTTATGACATCATCAACCCAATCTTATTGATTTGCACCACTGCTCACCAAAAGAAAAACAGAAGACAAGGCCTTTAAATTTGCAGGTTTGGGGTCAAGTATTAATTGCAGAAAACACTGATAATCTCAAAACAGCAAAACCCCTTGCAGCCACAGGCTAACCTTCCTATTTAGATTTTTATTTGGAAGGAAACCAAAACAATCCTATATTTGAAACAGAAGCATTTTGAAATGTGAATTTTGGACATTTAAATTGCTTATGAATAGTGAAAGCAAAGGAAAGCAAAAGCAAATAAATTCATCTCATCATTTTGTAAACAGAAACCAAACTCCACTAAAAAGGAGAAAAGAAAAACAAAGCAGCAGAAGCTGGCAGAATCAGTGACAACCAATCACCTGCGGTTTTCATCCAGCACATCCAAGACCTGCTGGTAAGCCCTACGAGTGGAAGACTGGATAAACGACAAAATGCCACGAGCAGAGTAAAGATTAATTCCATCTTCAGGTAACATATTGGGAGGACAGACACGAGCCTGTTGCAGTGATGGGGTCACACTGGTCATACAAGCACAGTAAACGAAGAGAGAAATACTAAAGTCAGATTTTAAATTAAAAAAAAGCTTTTCAGATAGACCCCATTCCAAAATGCTTATTGCTTGCTTTTGGTTTACCCTTCTCCCACCACTGTAAGGTAACACTCCCAAATTCTAGCAGTGTGGGGATTATGAGCTACATTTACATACGTTCATCAGAGGCAAACACAAGTAGTAATAAGGACACAGTTTTGATCTGTTATACAAGTTAATTCTTACAGAGTGCATGTACAGCTAAATCTGTACCTGTTGAAGTCAGTGTTCAAGTCCCCACTGACATCAAGGAGAGGAGTGTTTATACAAGCACTGGCATTTTAAGAAAATCCTACACATCATGTCTTTTCAAAAAACAAGCCTTTTTCAATAAGGACATCTCACACAGAACACTTTCAATAAAATTTTTTGGAAGCTGTGATCAAGATAGTATTTTGATTTGCACATGAACAAGTTTAAAGGCAAACTGCAACAAATTCCAAAAATAATAAAAAATTCACATCCCAGTGACAACAAATTACATGATCTAACTTGTTGACTATGATGCAAAAAATATTATTTAAAATATGCAGGACTGGAATTCAAACATGGCCATTTGGATTATACAAAACTTTTCTATCAGAAAGAAATTAGTTTTGATAAACTGCCTATGATTTGCTTATGTTTCTTTACATTCAAAGTGACTTTATTCACATTTCCTGCACACATCAAGACTTAATCTTGATTTAATCTGGAAACTTTAATTAAAGATGAGATGCTTTTTTAATAGGAATTAATTTGTGTTAACTTAATTGTAAATATTAACACACATGCAAACCAAGTGAGAGCCACTGTACCCGTTAAATCTTGGGTTAGATTTCATTCCTAGACTAGCACCTATATTTCAACATATTTCCTTGCCACTTGTGCTTTGCTACACAGCTTTGGATTTAGAATGTCAATCTTTTTGACCTTGGCATTTTAAAAAAACACTAATGCTGAGTACTTGGAAGCTGGTTTGGTATTTGGCTAATCTCTAGCTGGGTCAGAATTCTGTGGATACTCTTACTTTGAATAGAGCTGCTCTGCAAGTGGCTGGCAGCAAGATCACAGAGCTGAGTAAGAAAGGAAGTTCCATTGAACAGACTGAATCAAAGAATGTTACATGAATGTCACCTCACCCACAGCAGAGTTCAGCCATCCTGGGCCTCAAGGGACATTCAAAGACTGCAGCAGCTGGTGCTTGGCTGATACTGGTCACTGTTTATTACCTAAAGGGTAGGTATCTTTTCATGCTCCCATAGGCTACATTTCAATAAATGTCTGGTTGCTTCCTTACAGCTTTTATTGTTCTCCAACACTTGTAGAACCCACCTTTCTTCTATATTTATGATGACTTCTACTGTGTAATCACTGGTAGTTGTCACACCCACGTATTTTACTCTGGAATTACACTAGAAATGCCAATATTCAGTAGAAAAATAGCAAGCAGCAGGGGCAAGTTCAAAATATTGCCACTAAAATGAATTTATCAGAATTTTTAATCCTTGTGGATTTGCTGGATTGAGGCAAATGAGGGAAGAGTTAAGGCTTGAACTCACAGTTATGTTTTACATTAAAAGTAATTTCTCCCGTTCACCACTTCAGAGATTTACAGAATAGGGCGAAAGACAACTTAAAAAAAAAAACCAGGTAGCAAATAATATTTAGACATATTGCAAAACAGAAGACATTGTGGAATTCCTGCTGTCCAGAATGGTATTACTGTAAATACTATAGCAATGATATTTGCATACAAAGACTTCTGTATATACTAAAAAAAATTCTAAAAAATTAAAAAGCAAATGCAAAAAAAACCCAGTTTAACTAAGACTGTACGGTTCCAGAATTAAGTTACATGTGCTGGTTAAATTCAAAGTGTATATAGTACGGAAAAATCACAAAATGAGAATAATTCTATGAAGGGCACAAAGGCCATGACTGAGGGGTGGAGAGAAAAGCAAAATTTTTCTTCTATTTCCCTTTTTCAGGATTTGAAATTACTGTCCTGTAAACATATGGTAGTCCTCTGGACTATGTCAGAGACCATGAAGAAGAAATATAAAGCAATTACCTAACACACAAATCAGCCCAGATAACATAAGAAAAAAAAATCTCTGCCATAACGACAACTCTCTAATATGTAGTATGAGCACTTATCATTAGACATGGTGGCTATCCTCATTTCCTCCTCCATTTCTAGTTAAATGGTCTTCTTGTACGTATAAATTTGTTTCTCATTTCTGAAAAGAATTCTTAAATACAGCTCCAGCCACTTACTTTATTATTCCCTGATTACAGACACCAGTCAATTCCAGGGCTTGGAACCAAACCAAACAACATGAAATTACAGACATTACTATAAAGAGCACAGTAGCCTTTTGCCGTATGCAGAGGTTTTAGTTTAGCAGTAATCTCCCCTAAACCTTCTCAAAGCATTTATGATGTACACAGGCTTTATTTCAGATATTTCTCTGACTTGCAGTTCCGGCAGTATCCAATGAGAAGTAAACAGATTCAACTTATTAAGGTTACTTTAAATTCAAGCACATAGACAGACATGCACACCATCACCTTCTCCTCCATGACTTGCATGAAGAACAGAATTTCTCAAACTGTGAAACTGAACTCTCTAGAAAGATGTGTTATTCTAAGGAAAAGGCTGGAGCAGAATGAAAGTTAAGTGCTGCTCACTTTTCCATGCACTTTTGGTAGTTTGGTGACCTCCAATACAGAAGGGGAATCCTTGCCTTCAGCATTGGCTGGCAATGACCAATGAAAAGCTTTGTTTCTCCAGCTATTCAAACCCAGCCAAAGAACAATGAGTCAAACAAACTAAAGTTATTTTGAAATTTAACTGTCCCTTTCATTAGCTGTCAGGTGTCTTTCCCTATGCTCTTTACAGAGGGAAACAATTTGGCCAAGTTTGAGAAACCCTGAAGCAAAATTAGAAACCACACATTCAGTGTAGCTGTTTCAAATTTTATATTCTAAACTACAGCTACTTAGTCAGAATATTAGTACTGCAGAGAGCTACAGAATTAAACACACTCTTGATTTTCATCATTTCAGGTAACATTCAGGCTTACGTGCAATCCTTAGTCCAAAGAGGTGACTGGAACCGTGGCATTTTATTTCTTGGGACAGTATCTGATCTGTGCCACCTTGAATAATAATTGTAATCTCTTAAGTAAGCATCCTTAGAAATAGAGGGATTGTAATTTAGAGAGCTGTCATTATTGCTGCACAGACAGTTATTGTACCAGCAGGTACTTGTTAGTCCCAGGATTTCTAAGAGCATTAGAGAATTACTGACTTTAGTGAAGCCCAGCTGCCAAAAAATCCTCAGAACTGTCTCTGCATGCAACTGGATGAGAAGAGAAAGACAATGGAACAGAAACAACTACTTGTGCCATGTCAAGAACACTGTGATAGGGAGCCCAGCCAACTCTCACTTGCACCTGACAATCTATTCCAGAATGTTTAATTTTGTCACTTTGTAAGTCAAGCACTGGAATTTCACACAGTACATCTGCATATTTTGTCCAAGGAGGACAACAATGTGCTAGATTAAAACTTGAGAATGGTAGCCATATTTTGACAACAAAGGTTTTAAAAGGCAGTGCTCCAAGTGCCTCTTCACTGGAGTCCTCATCACAGCATCTGAGCAGCCCATCACATGGACTTCCTTTTCTATTTGAAGATGTGAACCAGATTTCACACAAGCAAAGAAAGAAGAGCTGATTTTTGTCAAGGTAGAGCACCACAGCATTTGTTAGTGCAGAAGTAAACCATTTTTTCAGCCAACAACACCACATATAAGAACTTCAGGAGCAGCTAGTTTCTTGTATTTTTGTATCACTGGAAAAATTAGTATTTCCAGATGGTAAAGGAATTTCAAGGTGATATAAATGAGGCAACAGGTGCACAGTTACATTTTCTGTTGTGCAAAGAATAGATTTACATGAAATTTGTCTTTTCTCTTGCAGTTTACACTCTATGTCCTGTGGGCTTAAATTGTGAGGAAACAAGAGCCAAGAGGTTATTTTTTCACCAAGTACAGAATGCCTGGCTTTTCTGCATTTTTGGGAGCCACACAGGTTCCACCGCGGAACGTGGGTGTTTTTACAGTCTGAATCCACAGAACATTCTCCTGAGAATTAGCCAGGTACAAAGTCACATCCTCCACTTGGAAACTGACAAAACCCAGATGAGGGAGGAATGTCAGACTCAGCATCACAGAGTGCCATAGCATGTTCGAAGTGATTTCTTTTTTTTTGATCATATTGTACCAGAAGAAGCAATTATGACAAAGAAAGAAGCCATTTCTAGGAACCACTGTGATTTCAAAGCAGGTGATCTAACACTAGACTCAGCATAACTTCTGTCATAAGAAAACAAGCGCTTGGGAGGACAAGAGAAAAATGAAGTTCTACTAAAATACATTATCTGCAGGTCAGCAAGTGCAGAATACTGCAATGAAGAAGGATATCTTCCACACGGGCAGCAGAGAATACAGATCAGAAGGCTCAATATAATCTAGCTATTATTTTTCATACAAGCAAGAGAAGAGATCCTGGATCAATCAAAAAGATACAATGGAAAGTGCTTGGCATTGGAATTTTGATTCATTTGACAGACCTTATCAAGCACTAGCGTGGGCATCAAGAGACGAAAACTAATCTCCAGGTGTGTCATAATTTCCTGGCTTTTGTAAATGATAAACTGAGTCATGCCAGCTGCCAGTTATATGTTCCTTGATCACAGACTTTTTAAATTTACAGGGTTCCAGGTGCTTATTGTATTGCTAAGCCTCTGAAGGATTGAAAGTAGATTTAAAAACTGTGACAGCAAATAACATGCAGACCACGTAAACCCAGTAATTCTATATATAACTATAGAGTGACAGCAATGCACATGGGTGAATTTTACAGATTTAGGATTTTCAGATTCAAGAAGTCCAGACAAGTGTGAGAAATCTGACAGCAACTATAGGCAGAACTGATCTTACTATTTTCTCAGATGGCTGGCATGGCCCATGACTTTTGGAAGACTAAACTAACACGGGAAGCAAGTGTAAAGCAATTTCAAGAAATTGCAAGAATTTCTTTACCATCTGTTTTTCCTTTTAAGTGCAATACATCAAAGACTGGCAAAGCAGAGCTGGCAGCATCAAAGGGAGGAAAGTTTCCCAGGAAGCTCCCATCACATGAAGACCATCTACTCCAGCATGTACCATGTCCAAGCTACCAGATGGGCAAGAGAAAGCCATTCTGAAGCGACATTCCAGTGTGTCCAGTCCAACGGGACATAACGGGTAAGTGACACCTGGACACCGAGGAGGCTGAAAGAACACCCAGAGACTGAGTTGATCAGGAGCTTAAAGATGGGAATCTAAGTTTTGCCAGCTCAGTAAATATGTGTGACTCTGCAGACCTGAGCACCTAGACATGTGCAATCTATAAACTTGTATGAACTGAAAGTCTGATTAAATAAGAAGGGCAAGATATGAAACAATATTTCCATAAATATCTGGAAGAGAAGGAAAACTGTATCATGTGTGGAACATGCATCAGGATACATTTCACCTGTTTTAGCCAAACTAACAGGTGGTCAGATTTGTAGCACACAAAGTATCTCCTAGTGCCCCTGCTGTAAATAGAAGAAAACAGGCATTTCTAGGACATAATTCACTTGTTCTACTTTAGACTAAAAATAGGTAGACCCTAACTAGGTTATGCACTTATTTCCCTCTAGTTACTGAAAATTAAGTTTTATGGTGATTTAGCGACAGTGTTATTCAGTCTACATCGGGACAGATGAATCCCATCTTCTAAATTTTAAATCTGAAGCTTTTTCTTAGGCAAGTATTCCTTATGGCAGCCATATTAAAATTCATATATAAAAGATTTCCAAGTGTTACATTGCAAAACCAGTTATTTCCAGGTGGAAAGATGCTGCCACTCAGAATAAACCATGATTAATCCAAGACTATCATATCTAATAAAAATTTACAGACGTATGTCTTCAGAAAGTGCCTTAAGAACTGCTACCTTGGATGGTAACAATAGATGAAGTTTCCAATTCTAAATGTTCCTTGCCATTTTGGTCAGAGAAGATTAGTATATATATACTCACAGATTCCAATATATGAAGCACAGTGACACCAAAGAAAAATTACTTATTCTAATATTTATGAGGAAATAAAAATATTTCTTCTTCTATGAATGAAAATCATTGTAATATCAACAGTGAGAGAACTGGGAACATTTTGAAGCACAAAAACCTCAATTTCCTGAAAATTCAGGGGAAAAAAATATTATACCAACTCAGAAACTGAAAAATATCCTGAAATAACAATTCATGGTAACTGGTGAAACCAACTGCGAGCCCACAAACACCTCCACCCATTCACTGCAAGAAGCCACCTCATTAAACAAAACCCATCGAAATGAAGAAAAATGCTGGCATTATAATAGTTAAAATTATGTACTTGCCACAACATACAAAACATTAGTTGGGAAAAGCAAGGAGAAGGTAAGAAAAAAAGGCAGTGTGTCCCAAAGCTGCAGCAGTGCCCGTGCAGGTGGGGCTGCACTCACATGGAATCATTGCGGGCCAGCTGCCCATTCTGCCGTGTGGCGTTTTCGCTCATGGAACGCTCTCTCTTCAGCCTTCCCACCGAGCGCACCTGCAGCAAAGGAGGAAAAGAGACATAAAAGCCAGAGAGTTCCAGCACATAACACTGTGCACTGGAGCTTTGTCAGTCAGATCTGCCCTCAGATACAAAGGCACATTTCCATGGGTTTCACAGTGGTTAGGAAGAAAACAACTGATGACAGGATCTGATGCTGGTACATGTAAAATCAGGCTCCAAACTTACTGCAACCCTGTTGTTACCTATCCATTTGATCTGATGTCAAAACTATGAACCAACAGAATTTTGAATATTCTCTGGAGATACTCAAAACCCTCTGGACACAACTGTGAGTAACATGGTCTAGGATGATCCTGCTTGAGGGAAGCTGGACAAGATGACCTCCAGTGGTCCCTTCCAGCCTTAACCATTCTGGAATTACCTCCTATCACCAGAGAGAAACATATTTCTATTGTATTTTATAAGTCTATAAAATACGCAGCTTCATAAATAATTAACCATGTTTTGTCAATTGCCATTATTCACTTGGATGCCAATGTTATACCATTCTTTGAAGCTGGTTTTCAGGGTTTTGTTAAAACTCATTAATTCTGTGTGGTGTTATATCATCTAGCTATGAAGTCCAGAGTTCAACTATATACATTACAATGTCTAACTATATACAATTGCAAGAATCTTACCTTTTTTCTGATACTCTGTAAATAAACCTTGCAGCCTTCTCTTCAGCGCAAGGATTTTTTTGTTAGAAGTATTTTGGGTAGTTCTAATTATGATTTTATTTTTGTAAGTAGGGAGTAAGCTTGCTGAGCATGGCAATCCCAGGCCATCTGCCACTTCAAAGTCTAATCAGAACAACTATAGTGCTAATAACAATATTTTTCTATTTTCCCAACATATGTCAGCACCAAGTTGATCTACACGACAGTAGAGAAATCATTGGTCATTTCACTTTCTTTAGTAGAATGCTTCTCATCTAAGGAAAAAGCAAAATAAATACTGGCCTCTTCAGTTTGAGGTGTCTGCTGTGGAGGTTTTTCTAGGTCCAAAAAATCTAGCGGTTGATCACTAAGAGAAATAACACGGGGAGGAGTTTTCAATGCCAGTGGTTTGAATGGAGTAGACTGAAGAATGTCAAGGTCTGCTGGTCTGGAAAATGGAATGTCTTCACTATTACCTGCAAGAACATCAATTGTCAATAGAAAGCAAACTGCTCTGAGGCCTGAGGGCCAGTGCTACAGTTCAAAAGAACATCACAGCAGTTACCTCCCCTGCCTATGCCAAATGATCAAGTATAATCTTGTTTAATAGGTCTTGTATGTTAAAAACTACTATTAAAGTGCTCATAAAGACCACATTATTTGACACTTATTTGAGCAGTTTCTCTGAGAACAATGATCCTGAGTAACCCTGAACCACATCAACTGTTACTGCAAGTGAGGGCACTCAAGACACAGTCCTATCAGTGGTGTATTTGATTGGGAACATCAAAGCATAAAATATATGCATGTCACACATTTTGCAAACTGTAAGACCTTCAGCAGTTCTGGATCTGTCACTGTAAAGCCCATGACCACAAATACTAAAGTAATGTTGATAGAGTCTACTCATAACAGACAGATTCTTAACAAAATTAGCATTCTGATTAAAATCAAACACATTACAGATGACAAATATAGAGCACATCCCCAAAACTTGTTCTAGTTACTTCAGCTTACAGTTAATTGCTAAAAATTAGGTGTAAATCAATAAACATTAATTTTTTTCATCCAAAAATAGCATAGTAAGATGAAACATCAGCAATTAAACCTCTGTTCATAATTAATTCATCAGCTGTCTCCATTATAAGCTACTCCAAAACTATTCACGAAAACATTTTCAGAGCTTAAGAAACTTCCCAAGTTAAAGAGCTTTAACTGTTTGAACACCAGAAAGCATTTTACAGGTTGTTCTTTTAAAAATGACATATCAATATATATTTTTTCCATCCAGAAATCTGGGGAACTAATTTAAGGTTTCACCTGCACTGCAATGCAGACATACCTGCCACTACAATCCGCTCTGGAACCTGCATAGTTACACTGGCATTTGGAAATCCTTCCTGGCTGCCCTTCTCCAGGTCAGCATTCTGAGGAGCCACTTTGAGCTTCTCTGGGACTCTCATGCGCTGGCTGATGCCCTCGGTGTATTCCATCTCGTACTGCAGCCGGTTCATCTCTGCCATCTCGGCAGCCGGGGAGGGGAATGCGGCCCCACTCATTCTGCCAAAGGGAAACCAAAACTCTCACAGCAGTACAGGAACCCAGCAGGAAGTATGGAAAGGAAACACTTTCTTCTGACTACCAGGGAAGTAGGAGATCCTAACTGAAGAGTCTTATTTACAGGAAGAAATTATGCAATAAAATTCATAGGAAGTGTAGTAACAAAGTGCTCAGAGGTACAGGCAATGAAAGAAGAACAAAGTGATGCTGTAGGCAACGCTCAAATTGAGGGTCCTCAAATTGAGCCATAACAAATAAAAAAAAGGCAAAACAAACCAACCTAGAAATTCTGCAGATAAGGTACTATTCCTCCACCAGCTGGCAGAAATAGAAACATAAACAAACACATCAAAGAATTGGTAGGGTTGATAGGAAATCTATTCAGGATTGGTGAGAGATCTAAATTATTGATTTGCATTTACACAAATCCAGTATACTGGTAGTTGAGAAAACGGCTGAAGTCTCAAAAAACTGCATCTTGAGGCAGGGGAATGACAGAAAAGACTCAGTCTGGGCAGCAGCCCCCTGCTCGCTGTCAGTCACCCAGATCTTACCCCACCCTACAAGGACAAAGTTCCTTATCAACAGCCTGTCAAATCAGCTTAAAACTGAGAATATTAATAACCCTTCCCAAATGCAGCAATTCTTTAAAATTCTCACATTTTTCTGTAAATTAAAATCTTACTTTTGCGGAACTGATACAAGATGGGGAGGAGAGAGAACAAGACTTTATTTAAACTTAAAAGAGTTTGCCAATACTTTATATATACATTTTCCTAGAAAAGGAGTGGGATCTCATATGAAGCAGTGGAGGAGTTTCCTAGAAACTGGGCTGTGAGAAACTGACTAATGCAATTGCTGGGAGCTGTGTCAAAGACCAAGGTAACTGGGGGTTTGAAGTTAGATTTAAGGCCAAGAGAAAAAGAAATCCTAGAGCTGCACTGGGGGGGTGGCTGGAAGGGAACCTCAGCTGGGAGAAGTTGATCACATGCAGTGGCCCTTGCTGATGACTTAGATCTAGATAATGGTTACGGGCTCAGTTAAAGAGACCCAGAAGCTGCATCTAGAGTAGGGCTGGAAAGGGGCTCCCAGAGGAAACAGTGAGCTGCAAGAACTGGTTGTGGGAAACTTTTCATCCAGGCAATGGCTGGGGCCTTGTCAACAGCTCACACTGAGGTGATGGTTATTTTTAGGGTGAGGATAAGAAGACAAAGATTCCAGACATATATGTACATACACAATATGCAAATACAGCTTTCCTGGCAAACCTGCCTATGTGAAGCATGAAATCTTTTAGTGGTGTTGCTTAAGTAGGTCCTTAAATGAAATAACCCATCCTGGCAAAAAGGCAGGGTTTGCCACTAAAATTGCAGCTACATTCCTTTACTATTTTTGGCAGCAAGGCCACGTCTGCTGCTGTGTGTGCACTTTGCTGAGCTGAACGTGCAGAACTCTGAGAGCAAAAGGCCTCAGTGCAGAGCAGCCACAAGGCAGGTGAGACAGCCCACAAGCCCTCCCTCCCACCATCTCACACAAGCAATACTTCCACATTTATCAATAAAACCTTGAATAATAACCTTCAGACAATGGAGAGAAGCACAGAGAAGGATCTGGATCGTGTAACACACAAATACACACAGAGTATATCCAAGATGTGATGCACCTGGCGGTCCATCCTGGGAGCCTCAGGGTTATTTGCAAGACTTACTATCACCACAGATCAAATAAAGTATCTCATTAATCTCAAAGTGTCACTGTAGCACAGTAGGAGAAGGGGTGATCAGGGAGCAGGCAAAAAGGCCACTGTGCAACCTTAAAAAAAGGTCTATATAAACTTAAAAAAAATTAGTTTTAAAGGAGATACTTGAAGTGCTGCAGATTTACTCCACCTGTATTAATTCTCACTGTTTGTATCAAGTGAAAGAAAGTGAAACAAACCATTTCACTAGAATAAACACTTTATAGCAGTGCAAGAGGTGCTTAAGCATGTCACTTCAAAATTTTTAACCTTTTCACATGGAGTTTTTTCATCCATGCCCTTTGCTTTTACAAACTAGATTTGTCCCTCTTTCAAGATGTGTGCTAGATCAGCCAGTGACATGAACAAAATATGCAGCCTTCTGAGATTGCCACATTCTAAAAGGTGCTTTTCATTTTAAACATTGTCTGTGATCAGTAAAGCATTTCCAGATCTAATAAAAATCATAATGTCAAGAGAGAGACCAAATTTTAAGAACTTACAGTACCCAGAGTACTGACTGGCAACAGCTTTAAGCACATTTATTGCTCACACGACTTCACAAAAGGTGTTTCCCTGCTTGCTCACTTTCTCATTTTGAAATACCTGGACGGTTTTAGGGAGCAAGCATCCCTGCCCTGCAGCAGTGTTTGCACCACAGCTTCCCTACAGCTTGGCGTGGCTTTTGGACACAAGTCTGCACAACAACTGCTTTCCAGCTGCAAGGTAAAACCTACACAAAATCAGACAGCAGCAGAAGAGTCACTTTATAAAGTATTTATAAACTAAATGACACTGTGTGTGTTTAGCAGTATTTGCCAAGGACCTACAGATACAACACCTTGATATCTTCCTACTCTTGTCTACTTCGTGTCACTGAGAACTGGATTTGCTGTCAAAGTGATTTCAATTTTTACTCCTTTTCACAAGAGAACAGCAAAACAAGAACCAGTGAGATCTCAGCAACAAACATTTTAATGAAGCTTCTGAACAAAACAAAGTTATGTTTTCTACAATGTCCTTGTTACACAAAGCATTTTACAGAAAGTATTAATAATAAATCAGGGAGATTGAGGATTTTAAAATTGGTATTTACAGGACTAAGTATCTCATAAAGAGGCATGATAATTGAGAATGATAAGACAATAAAAATCCAAACACAAATACAGGATAAATAGACAGAGAACAGCGGAAGTGCAAATGAGCATCAGCAGCATTAACTGAAAGAGATAAAGGAAGGAAGAAATCCAGAGGAGAAGGCAAGAGAGAAAAAGAGGTTATAGAAAGTGAGTTGTACATTCAGAAAGACACAGGAGTATCTCCTTCTCCCTCTCCTAAACAAGAACATCAATGGAAGAGTTGAGGACAAAGCAATGCATACAAATGTGAGGGATAATCAGACACTGGCCATATCAGACATTGGCCATATCTGTGCTGCAACGGGGAATGCTCTGCACAGTGTGAGCAGATGAGCTCTGGTAACAGTACAGCTCTGCCAACACTGAGATCAGAAGAGGTTTTACAACCCACACCAAACTGTAGTTTCTCCACCTTCATTACTGTTTGTTCCTGATGTGGCTACTTCAAGGTCCTCTGTTCATGTGCACGTAAGGTACAAAGTGTTCCCTTGGCAAGAGTGCAGATATCCTTGGACAAATAAAAAGGGGAAGAGGAAGACCCAGAGCAAAGTTAAGGATACGAATTAAGGACCCAAAGGACTCTATTCTGAAGCCCTACAACTGTCAGAATATAGATCAGAGAGGCTGTAAACTAACAAAGCACAAACAGAACAATCTGAAGGAAAGGAGCACCAGGTGTAGGCTAAACGTCGAAAGCTGTTCTGCAGTTACAGGTGCTGAACTTAACACAATACACTGGTCCCTTTCTCTAGCACTGGGATGACATCAACAAAATGTACCTATTACAGACGAGCAAGGCTATACAATCACAAAACACTAAAGGCTGCATTCTTTCAAGTTTGCTTTACTCCAGCAGAAGGTTTTAACACAAAACAGGCTTTTTTAAGTAAGAAAATAATTCCTGGAGAACGTTAGCAGAAAAACGTCACTCTGACAACCATTTTTCTGAAACACCCAAATATTCACTGTGCTGTGGCGGCATTTAAGAGCATTCGGCAATAGAGGGGGGTGTAGGCGCTTCCTTCCCTTTATAGAGGGGTCATCACGGCGGGTCAGCCGGTAATGTCCGAGGGAATGGGGGACCCCGCGGGCTCGGCGCTTCGTCCCCTGAGTGTCCCCGGGCGGGTCGAGCCCCCGGGACAGGCGCTTGTCCCGCTGCTGAAACGCTCCCGCCACACCCGGCAGCGCCCCCGGCCGCGGGGCGAAGCCCGAGGGGCCCCAGATCGGGGCGAGGGGCAGTGCTGGCAGCGGGGAGACGGAGCGGGACAGGCCCTGAGGGGGCCGGGGCTGAGCGGACACACGGCTGCGGGCAGCGGGGGGCACACGGGCTGAAGGGGCTCCGGCTGCGAGAGCGGGGAAGGGCCGGCTGCGGCCCCGCGGACAGGCCGAGCCCCCCAGGCGGAACTGGGGCCGCTGCCGCGAGGCCCCGGCGGTCCGTACTCACCCCGAAAGGCAGGAAAAGACCGGGGAGCGCTGCCAGCCCGGCCCGGCCGGGAGCGCGTCAGGCACCGCGGCACCGCGCCCGCACCGCGCTCCGCTGCTCAGCCGCCAAACGCGACCTGCGCGCCGCCATCGGGCTTCCGTAAGGGCCGCGCTCACGTGACTGGAGGCGGGCGGAAGCGGCTCTCGCCGGTGCCTCACGTGCGAGGGAGCCGGGGGCAGCCATGTTTAGTGAGGGCAGGTCTGCGCCGCGCAGGCGCGCTGGGCTCCCCGGCAAGGTGACCTGCGGCGGGCGCTGAGCGGAGCGGGGTGGCTGTGCTTTGTCCGGGGTCGTGCTGCGGCCGGTGAGCCGCGCTCCGTGCGGATACACGGAGGGGTAGCGTGTGCTGCGTGCGTGGAGAGCGTGTCTGGGTGTGTGCTGAGCCCTCGGCACGGGCAGGAGCCGGCGCACTGCAGGGCACGTCTGCCGAGTCACAGCCCGTTGTGCCCTGAGCCGCTGCTCCGGGGCAGCCGCGCTGAAACAACCCTGCTGCTCGCTCAGCCTCGCGTCTGGCCGGCTCTCGGCTCCCGAGGCCCTGCCTGGGCCACACCAATCGCCGCCGCGTTACCATTACAGAACGTTTGTCACCAAGCGTGGGTGACAGCCATCCACCGCTGACAGCCAGCGCACACGCCAGCTCGGACCAGCAGAGCACTGGCTGCCGACGCCGCTAAAACGCTTCCGAGGGCACCACTAGCTGACCCTTCCTGAAACTGACTCTCAGAGAACCTAGGAGCAGCTGCTGCTTCGTGGTGTAACTCAACCTTCCAATTCCATACAGGAAAATACAATGAAAGATGCTAGTGTATATCTATCTATCTATATAGATATAGATATATATCAGGTATTTTTTTAAAGAGAAGAAAGTAGCCTCAGAGCTTTCCCTGTATTTGGATTTATGGTTACGGTGTTTTGGAGGTCAGAAGGTGTAGCAGTTCCAGAAGCACTGAAGCATATATTGATCCAAGGCTTGCAACTTGCTAATTCAGCTCTTCACAAATGTCAACAGTACTGTTTTAAAGAGGCTAGTGGTTAGAAATATGATCTCCTACCAAATAAAAGTTGTCTAACATTGAGAATGATACAGTAGTATCATTAAGATATATGATCTTACATCTGGCCTCCTTGAAACACAAGCTGTGCCCTGAGCACATCTTACCAGGCAATCCTCATCGTTCTGCATGTAGAGTCCTCAAATTTACCTCCTCTTTAACATTTTATAAACTATCAAGAGGATTTCATCTTTAAAATAAAAACAATCAAACAAGACAATCCCAAAGCAATTACAGTCTAAAAACTGGTTCTTCAAGCATACTAGAAATACGATCCATCTTCTGTGATTCCCCATATATAATTTTATGTTGAGATCAGTTATGCGACTGTTTTTACTCCATTGAATAAATGACTGTTGTTAATAAATTCAGTGGTCACAGGCAGCTCACTTGAGTTGTCCTGAGTCACAGGAAATCCTCCAGAAGAACATCAGTGGGGAGTTCTAGTGAATTATCACATTATGAATTACCATTAGTGGGTCATGACTGCCCATGCCCCTTGTCTTCTGTCCCATCTCAAAAAGAATTGCATCAGGCTGTATCACTTCCCCTCTGAGGATGTTCTTTCCATTTTTTGCTTTGTGTACAGGTCCTTGCACAAGTAACTTCCATTGACAGTTTGCAGATTTTTCTGCAGATATCCTTGATTTTCAGATCTGTGATTTAAAAGGCCATCCTTAACAATGTTGCATACAACACAGTTTTTGTGGTTTGTCTTCCTTATTTTCATGCTGAACCCTTGATAATAATTTTAGGTGTGCCTTTTTCTTTCTGCTGCTCACAGTCTGATTATACCAAGCACTCACTCTCCACATCCCACCTCACCATGGGATGGGGAGGAGAATCAAGAAAGAAAATAAAATAGAACTTGTGTTGAGGTCAGAATGGTTTGATAATTGAAACAAAGTATTATTATTATTATCTGTAATAAACAGGAGAAGGAGAGGAGATAAAACCCAAGTAAGACAAGTGATGACAGCACAATTGCTCACCCCCTGCTGACCAATGCCAGGCTGGTCCCTGATCCACCATCAGCCTCCTCTTTCCAGCTAATTTCCCCAGTTCATATACTGGGCAGGACGTTCTGTGGTGTGGAATTGCCCTTTGGCCAGTTCAGGGCACGTGTCCCAGCCATACTTCCTCCCAGCTTTCTGTGCATCTTCTCACTGGCAGACCATGGGACACTGAAAAGTCCTCGTCTTCGTCTTAGAGTAAACACTACTGAGCAACAACCTAAACATCAGCATGTTAGCAGTATAAACTATCAGTTAGCAATATAAATTCTCATACTGAATCCAGAACAGCCCTGAACCACCTGGTAAGAAAAAAAAACCCAGCTCATCACAGCATCCTGTGCAGGAATATATCTAGGAAGAAAGCTGGCATGCAGAGACCCAGCTTGGGTAATTTACACTCAAGTACTAAACTTGGAGTGTAGTCCAGGTCAGAGCGAGTGTCTTTCTGAGGACAAACTCTACCCACTGTGTTTTAATCAGATAACTTTTTTTTTGGTATGCACGGGTAGTGGACAGGATCATTAGCACTGGAAAGGAAAAAAAAAAAGCCAATATGGAAAAGGATCTTTTATTTAGTCAAAATATTTTTATTTGGCTATATTTAGCAGAATACAGCCCCCACTGTTTGCTCATTATTCCCAATTTCTCATGCGTCCATTCTTTCAGTACAATATATTAACAGCTTGCACCTCATCAGCACTTTCCAGTTAAGGCTCCCAAAGCATTCACAGACATCAGTTAACTAATCCTCACAACAGCTGTTAGCAGTAGGGAAATAAAATGATCTGCAGCTGCAGTGAGAAGTTAACATCAACTTTTTTCAAGCTTTTCTTTGATTTCCAGTGTCTAGCTTGTATTATGCCAGGCTTGACGAACATGTGTCCCTGCAGTTGTATTTCATGCTTTTGAAAGAAAGACTCAGTTTGAGCACTCAAAATCTAAAGCTATTTATCAACATCTTTCTTTCGTAACTTGTTGAAGGCCACACAAAAAGTGAGCATCGGAATCCAAAACTGGGGACAAGGCATAACTTCCAGTTATATGCTATACCATGAGACATAACTCTCTGTAACTTACCTTTGGACTTTAAAGCCACAATCCATTCCCTTCTCCTTACATATTATCCTCTACTGGACACATTTCCAGCAGACTTCAGCCTCAGGTACTCACATTTGCATTTTACTAGCAAGTTTTACATGAGACTCTCCACAGTCATCGATTCTATATTGTATGCAATGCCTTTGGATGACTGCAATGAGCTTTAATGAAAAAAAAAAAACACTAGCACCCCAACAACCTCCCAAGCAACAGGTGTGGTCTTCATCTTTGAGTATTTAAAGCAAACTTCAGAGTTTATGGAAAAATCTAGTATGTGATTGTTTTAAGGAAAACAACCTCAACCCCAGGCTCGATTCAAATGAAACACTAAGTATTAACTTGACATGAATACCTTCTTATCAGTAGTGCATCTGCAAAGAGATTCTTCATAAAATCCTGTAAATTCACAATTACACCTTGCAAACAGAAGTACTATGACTGTTCAAGCAAACAATAATTTTAAAATAGCCATTCAGTTCATGTAAATGGTATCTTCACGTTAGCTTCATCGTAAGATACTGGCATGGAACACAGACAAAACCTTTTCTTAGTTAGGTTAACACTGAAAATTCAAACAGTCAGACAAACACAACGCAAGTATTTTAACAGAAACAATATAAAATTTCACTGGCTTAAAAAAACATCTAAATGAGAAATCCTGGTTATTTCACTGAATTGCTAGACCCTACATTTAAAATGGTGCATTTACAGAACTATTCAGATGAATTAGGCTTCTTTTGTAACACTAAATACTGGAATTCTGATAAGATTGTGCAAGTATTAAAAAATATTAACATTTTAACTGTCAATATTACAATTTTAAATAGCCTTGCAAGTGCAATGTTATAAATATTAAAAAAAACCTCAGAGCTACAATTTTATATGATTTATATGAGCAAATGAAAGTGCTTTTCAAGTATTTATGTTCATTTACAGTTGGATTCTCTTGTATAAGTCAGTGCTTAGATGGTACAATTTAAATATCAGTCTTTTAAAAATTCTGGATGCATACATTTATCTGGATGGAATAAATGGTTTCATTTGCAGATATGCATGCTAAATATTTAAATACAGAATAAAATTTGTGATAAATATTTAAATATGAAATATTGTAAAATGGAAATATAGATTTTGTTAGGAATCACATGCTGATGGGTGCGATAACCTGATAATGCCATGGGAGCCCTTCAGCCATACAGTAATTGTTAATTCTAACAAAATCCCAAATTATATGGTAAATAGTTTTCCTTCAGGAGAGACAAAAGCATGTGATCATAATAGAGGCCCAATACTGTCAACTTTGAAGAACTCAAAGATAGCATGATCTGTGTCAAAAGCAATGGAATCTAACGAAAACTTTCCGACGCTTTCAATTAGTCAGCCCTTAGCCACAGTCACTCTGGAGCACACAGCTAGTGCCTGTCACCAGTCCTGCCTGCCCAGTGCTTGGTGTCATTCCCTCTCTGGCCAGTCAAGCACCATTAGCACCGCAGTGATGTAAGAAACATTGTATTCCTGTTTGCCAGCCAGAGGAACGGCGAGGTACATGGGGAGATACTTGTTTATTAGACAAGAAAACCAAACCAAACCAACTCTCAGTGAATCACCATATAGTTAAAAGTGCACTGAAAATATTGGCTATTGAACCCTATCTGTCATAAATATCAGATTGTCATCTTAAATGATATCCACTTGGAACACTGAACATATGTAAGCTGATACAGGAGCGTTTAGTTTGTCCTGCCGTTTGAAAAGCACATGACACAAGGCAGCATTACCATCTTTCACTAGAGATCTGGTGATGCTGTAGTTTTATGGTGAAGATGCAGCTCAGAAATGACAAGGTTCAGCAGAAGCTCCTGCAGATGCCATTACAAGCTTTCTCCAACAAAGTGCTTTGTCATTTGACAAAGACAAAAGTCAAACTGTTGCCCTACCTCACCACAGTGCTGCATTGGCAATTTATAATTGTCTTTCCAGACGCAGCTGGACTTTAATAAATTATAGCTCTTTAGAGTTAGACAATTCTTTGTAATGAAAGCAGAGTTTCATGCTCTGTGAAGAGTGGCCACTGTTTAGATTGGTCTCTTCATGCAGACCTGACAACGACTGATGATATTTTCTAGTTGTCCTGCTTTCAAAGTCTGTGACACAGGTCTCCTAAAAGAAAAAACCCAAACATTCAATTTTTTTCTTTAAAAACCAGGGAGAGACAATGAGACTTTGGATATGGAATTACTGACAACAACCTTGAAATCCTTGGCTCATTGAAAACATCTGTGTGCTACAGAATAATCCTGAACCTAACAAAGAGGGGTGTCTAACCTCAGGGGAATTACAAAGGAATCCCCCCACAAGTTTTGCAGTTTACCTGAACATTCTTCTTGGATTTAATGATGCCAACCAGAAGCTGTAGGAATTTGTGTAGTAGTTACATGTCCCCCTGCCATGGCACTCTATGAATGGGACGGCCCGAAATTCTTCCAGACAAGATCCAGGAGATGCCAATGCTTGGCCAGAAGCTTCTGAGCCAGCACTTGTGTACTGTAACCACCAAAACATTTTTATGAGAACTTGTCTGTCAGCTTTTAGCAAACTGCAGACAAAAAAAACACCTCTTTCTAAAACATACCATATGTTCTGTGGTATATCTTGCACTAAACAAAATGAATGCAGATTCATTTGATAGAATTTATAATGAAGCACAGAAGCCTTCTGAAAATTTAAGCTGTTATGGCATTTCTTAAGTCCCTGCAAAGGCCTTTTTCAGGTTCATGAAATGCATGAAACTAACTAGTACAAAGACTAGAAAGCTAGCTTCTGTCCAGCCAAGGACAACAGTAACTACATTACAAATAAACCAAATTGGTGGGTGTGTGTTTTTATATTTTTTGTTGCATTGATTGCTTCTCCAAACACAAAAAGCAGAAAAGTAATTTTCCTTCTCTGACGTTGGTAAATGCTTGTAGAAGTAGCTCTTAAATAATTCACAACAGTATAAAATTGGCTAGAAAATACTATCTAACTTTGCTGATGCTGGAAACATGCAAGTTGTTTCAACCAAGTGCTAAATAAATTCTTTCATTCTTTTCCAAGTTTATTACTATAACTTGGGGCCAAATTGCAGGAGAAACAAGAATTTCACACTAGACCTAAAAGGACTTTACATTATGCAAAAAAAGAGGGATTTAAAATTCTTTTACCTTCAGTCGCTGGCATCCCTATGACATCCCACAAACATGGGTAACAAAGATTAAATGCTACATCCCCTCTACTATAAATACACTGTTATTCCCATAAGCAGTTCTCAATTTGCAGTTACATTATGAATTTTATTCACTCATATCTAATTATAGCATCAAAATTGCTGAGGCAGTCTTTCGTAGACAGTGTTCTGCATTTATTTTGATTTTAACTCCCTGTGCAGATCTGCCCCAAGATCTGATTTTTAAAAGAACTTGCTGGCATGGAAGTTGGTCACTTATTTCTACGTTTTTGTGTTCAGGACCAGTTTAACCACTTCACTCCCCAGATCTGTTTCCTAGATCTTAGCATAACATGTGAAAGTGAATGCATGCAGTTATTTTTGTCAGACTAAAATCCTTTAGTACTTCTCTCATCTTTTCTGCTTTTCCTTCTGCTGCCTGTTTTTGTGAACAGATCAAAATAGTTGTTCCTATGCTTTTGGAATTGAATAAGAAATAATAGAATTATTTTCTACTTCTTGGCAGAGGCAAAAAAAAAATTAACACTTCTGAAGAAACAAATGAGCTATGAACAGCTGAAAACACCAATGAAAATGAGAGGACATAAAATTAATAATTCAAGTTGTTATATCCTTACCATAACAAAAGAAAAACCCTTCCAGAGAGACATCCAGCCATCTGGACATGCAGGAACTACAGTTGTTTGGCTGTGAACTGCTATTACCATTGCAGCTCCTTCACAAACGACACACCTGTGAAGGAAAGCACATACACTCAGTGCAGACATGAGGGAAAACATGAAAGCAGAACAAGCTTCTACCTTCTAGGATGGTAGCTACCTCATGGCAGGGCTTGCTATAAATGCTACTACTCACACAGGTTTCTGTGTTTAATGAGGAGATAAGTAAATTGAAGGTAACCCACATACCTTATTTTGAAATTCCTTTGCAATCTCTACTAGCAACACCAGACAAAAACTGTTTTAAGATGGGAATAATTCCAGAACATCTGAGGTTCTGAATTCTGCCTTTAATGAAGTAACAAGCAAAATTTTACCTTTTCATGTGCTCACTACTTTATGTTGTTCTGGTTTAGATCAAAGTTCTGTACTTCTCTACCTTCATTTGCTAAGATTAGAAAAAGTAATCTTTATTTCCTGAAAGAGGAAACTGAAGCTGAGCTACTGGATTGCAACAACTGGGTAGGGCAGGACAGAAGATAAGAGTACAAAGCCTGCCTTCCCATCTTGGATTTTGCTGCTCTAGGTCTTTCATGCTTTTAGAATTTTTCTCTTAAGTTGCTCTTCATACTTCTCAGCTGTTCTAAGCAACTAGAGAGGGCCACACTTGCACAAGGGTGTTTAATAGCTGAGAACCTTCAGCCCAGATTACAATGTTCTTTACCAACTACAGTAAATATATCATCCGGAATTGAAACCAGAACTTGATTTGTGCTGTATTCTAAATAACAAAGCTGTCTTTATTTAATTTTAGTCTGTCTCTGATATACACAGTGATAGGGTCTTTAAAAAAAAAAAATCCCTGCCATCAGCAGGACTGTTTGCCATTTTCTTATGTTGGCTCTGCAGCAATAGGTCCTGTGGTGGGGACCCTACCTTTATTCTAACTTTTCTTGAGAGTATCACTGAATATTTGACATACTTAGGTGAGTAAACCAGGCTGTTGAAGTCAGTGCTTGTACTGGCTGAGATGGGCAGGTCTTTGCCTCAGATTTGCCACTCAAAACAATTTATGATGCCTCTGTGGTTCCAGGGCAGAAGAGCTAAAATTCCAATCTTCTTACCTGCTTATGTGGGGCTCTAATGCCCTGCCAGAAATGGGTGCCATGTCTGGTGTCATTACCACTGCAGTGGACAGCCAGTATGAGTAGTCATTGCGAGAAGCAAAGCTACAAACATCATTGGTGCTACAGAACAAGAATGGCATGGTGCTGAATCTCTGCAAGCAGCTACCAGCTGTTCCTAGAAGACAAAAGAGGAGGGGTTTGTGACAGATAGATTATATTTACTGCAGTGACCAGAAGAGACACACGATGGCACCCAACCTACTATAGTAAGAATTAAAACAGTTGGTAACTGTAAGAAGTGTCTGTACAGTAAAATTATCTGAAAGCAAAATGCTTCTGGTTTATACAAAAATATCTATATAATAAACAAGGGGTAAGAACAAAGTCTGTTAAAATAATACAATCTTCTTGAATGGTATCAGTCCTTGACACAGGGTCAGGGATTCAGCTGCTTAAACAAAAGCTTCCGGTGACATTGTTCACAGCCTAAGGCATCCCATCTAGGCTCCAAAACCCACAAGATTCTCCTTAACATCCTGTGGTACTACTGTCAGCCCTGCGCAAATGTTGTGAAGGTTTATACTAGACATCTATCCATAAGTAACTGAATTCCTCCTCAAAAACTCTAAGAATATCACCAAGGGAGTATAGGAGTGCAGGAAAGAAAGGTGCCTTTTAAATCATGACTCCTGATTTGACTCCAGGCCACTCTGGAGATGGATGGTTGAAACCCATGTTTATCTCAGACACTTACTCTAAATTTGGTTTCATGACAACTTAGCACTACTGGACTCTAAGAAAACAATCTGAAATTTTTTACCAATACAGTACCAAGATCTTGTCCATGTGCTCGTTCATTTCCTTGTACGAAAAGCAGAGAGTAGCCAACATAGATCTGGGATGTCCCATGTGGGCACGAAGGAATCTTTGTTGTCTGACTGTGCCGGGTAAAGATAAACCCTCTTCTTGTTGGGCCAGCAGCGATAGTACCTGGTGATCCAGGTAACCCCTGCAAACCTGGAAAGCCAATCAGTCCAGGTTGTCCTGGGGAGGTGAAATAAATATGTGTGCAAATATTATAATTTTGTTTGAATTTTCATTTCTTTTAAATTAGTGAAACTGCTTGAAAACTAACAAAAAAATTACCAGTAAGAAGATACAACTTAAAAATTGGTATTATTTGTTGCAGATACAGGAACTCCTTCAGACCTAGCTCAGGTAACTTTACACTGCATAGCTTCATGGAATAGTGAGGTATTTTAAAGAAACATGGCCATTTTTACCAACAAAAACTTAAAAACATTTTGTGGTGCCTAAATAAAAATATTTAGTTCTATTTTGATGTAATGAAAAGGCACCCTGGTACCTAGAGATTTCAGGTGACTAAACAGAAGTGAATAATAGCAGAAGAGCACAGTCAAGGCATATTTCTGTAAATTATTATTTCATTTGTGAATATGCATCTGTCAAAAGCTAAGAATGTGCTTACAGGGGTCCCTAAAGCTACTGTAAATGTTACAGAATCTTAGTATGTGGGAGAGGAAGGATTTACAGAAATCAGCAGTACAGTTTATCTGTAAATTGAGTAGTACCAGTCAAACAAAGATGTCCACTTTCCTGTACCTCTTTGTCCTGGAAATCCCCTGTCTCCTTTTGGACCAGGCAGTCCTGGATGACCTGGATGACCAAAACTTCCTGGTAGACCTTTTACTCCTTTAGGTCCTAAATTGCAATCAACAAAAAACCCAGAAACTTACAGCAGTAGTTATTCTAGATTTTATTAACTGTTAAAAAATAAAGTTAAAATCCCCACATAAATCTAGCTGTGTTAGAACAAAAGCCTGAACTTACTTAGTTTTCAGACTAAGTTTTCAGACTTTCAAATGCCTTCTAGCAAGCCTTCCCTGCTGAGGAGCTCCCTTCCTGGGGTGCAAAGCTGTGGTACTGGAAAGGGTGGCTAGATACCCACTGCATATTCACCTCATCCTACCTGCTCCTTCCTTCCCCATTTCTCACAGCTGTGGCAGGCTTCACTACTGGTGCCAGTGGA
This sequence comes from Corvus kubaryi, assembly GCF_017639235.1. NCBI lineage: Eukaryota > Metazoa > Chordata > Aves > Passeriformes > Corvidae > Corvus > Corvus kubaryi. Next base: position 5,533,249 of record NW_024581136.1, on the reverse strand, counting down.
GAAGAAGCCAGCCTCTCCTTTCCTTCCCACCCTCAGACTAGGACAGATACAATCCTACTGGAGCACATCTACAGTACTTCGATTACAGGTGGTAATTCCCTCCCCCCAACAAATGACGAACACCTTGAGCATGGTTCTGGTTATATGAAAATGGGGAATGTTTTCATCCACTATGTTGCTTAGGCTTATTTGGAGGGATGTACTCACTCACTGCAAGGGTGGAGGGCAGGTGGAATGGGACAGGTCATAAATATTAGGGTGTTAACAAGGTACAAAGAGCTATTTTTAAATACGGTGAGGTTTTTTTAAAGATGTGCCAATTTTCTACGCAGAAGTTTTCCCACCAAACCAAAATGTTCTACTAAGCAGCACACACAGACATGCATAGAGGTAATAATAAAAATCACCTCGTAGTCCAGGAATCCCTTGAATTCCTTGATCACCTGGTGTTCCTGGGGTTCCTGGCAGTCCTGGAGGACCCTTGCTTCCTGGGATGGAGTATATTTTCCCAGAGACTCCAGGTGGGCCTAGCAGCAAAATTATAATGAAGATCTATTGCTTTGCATTAAAAGAAAGAAAACAAGCTACAAAACAAAACAAACAAATCAGCCTAAGTCAGCCGGTATTGGAAGGAGAAAGGTTGCTTACCATGCTGGCCCTTTGGTCCCCTTGGCCCTTCTGCACCTTGTGGTCCTGGGGGTCCTTGATTACCCTTTTCTCCTAAAAGAGAAGATTGAAGACATATCTGTCTGGTTTAAAATGTCAAAACAACTGTCAAAGTTTCAGAGGCTTATTGAAGAGTCCTGCACAATCCATGCAAAGTTCCCAACGGGTAACATAGCCTATAGACTCATTTCAAATGTGAAAGGGGGTTTCTGCACCTCTGCTGCAACTATACAATTTATAGGTTGAATGCACTCAATTTATAAGATGATACTGTCATGCCTGTCTATATAAAGGTTGGTGCATAAACCTAGTTTAAATTCTCAGCTTTAGACTATGTCCTTTCTATCTTACATGTTTTTGTCACTGGATTTCGCGCCTTTAAGTGCTGCCTTCAAGTGTAGTTCAGCTCCCTTTAACCCTACTGTCAGTTATGCCAAAGGCTTTAAGAGAGTTGTAGAGTTTTTGATGAGACATTTGATAAGCGATTCTTTTCACTATGCAAAATATGAGGTTATATTCAGACTATGCTCCACAGTTCTGCTTGAAACAAAAAACTTAATTAAAAAGTATTTTTAATATTACCTCAGGAGATTTGACATACGTGAAATGAGAGTTTGTTGTTTAAGGAAGTAAGATTACTGTCTGTGTGGTGACTTTGCCAATAACAAATTTAAAATGCACAATAGTCAGCATGGATCACAAACAGGTAGGTTGAACAAGTAATGAAATTCTGTGTCACTGTAAATCGTGCAATTGAAAAATGAGAATACAGGAGTAATACAGGCCTATTTTATTTAAACCATATTTAAATCACTAGAAAATCATCTAAATTAAAAGGATTTGTAGCCAGCTACTGATTCAACTAACCCGCAGGAATATGAAATTAATGAAGCCAATATATTTAACAGTTCATCTGCTGATAAACTGTAAATTAGATTATAATTGGGACTATTCTTACAGTAAACAGAGGACCAAGTGCTGTAATTATGATTAAACGCTCTTGAGTTCTGTAGCTAAGAGGTTGTCGAAAAGCCACATTTTCTAGCAGTGGTGGGGTATTTCCAACTAGCAGACTCAGTGCCAAAGTCCTTACACACCTCGTCACTCACTAAAGACAAAACTGTTCTGAATTTGTCTGAAGTGGAGGTTGTTGATGTGTCAGCCCTTCCTCACTTAAATGTCAGTTTGGACACACCCAGAGCATGTACCTCAATGAAAACTCTCTTAGTGAATGCTTTCATTTAGACCTGATCTTCATGGCAAAACCTTGTGTCTCTAGAACCCCTCATACACAAATACTATTATAACTCAACAAGCAAAAGATTGTATTTGGCACACAGGAGTGTACATGATAAATTTATGAATACCTTTTACACCTGGGAATCCAAGAAATCCAGGGTGCCCTCTAGCACCAGGATAGCCTGATCGACCTTCTATTCCCTGCAAATCAGAAAACATCAGTAATAAACAGGAGCAGCATCTCCACACTATGAAACACATTTTATTTTTTTCAGAATATTCAAAGCTTTATGTTCACAGAATATGCTGCAACTAGAATTATCTGCTCTACTTTCAAGCATGTTAGAAATAGTCATATTATTGTTCATATTATCCTGTAATACAGAACAGCCAAGGAAATGACATACCAGGAATTAAAAAAACCAATTCTTATTGATCCACTTAAGTCCATAAAACCTGTTTCTCATATCCATTTTGGTATTTCCTCTATTACAAGGTGTTTTTGTGAAAATGGTGGGGAGGGGATGCTTGTCTGGGTTTGTTGTTTGTTTTGAGATTTTGGAGGGTTTTTTAATGTGTATTATTTTCATGGTAAGAGCTGATTATCAAAGCAGTAAGAAGCAATATTCCTTTCACTGACTTTGGGACCAGGAGGGCCAACGTCACCAGCTGGGCCCCTTGGCCCTGGTATGCCATCTGCCCCTCTGACACCTTTGCTTCCTTTCACGCTGAGAGTGGAAAGACCAGGAAGGCCCGGAAAACCAGGAGCACCTATACAGAAACATCAGAGTTAGTAAAGACTGCTTTTCACATAGATTACACACAGCTCAGTGCAACGTTCAGTGGCTCCATAATGATACTCATGTTTACTACCGCAGTGATTCCCAAGGAAATACACACACTTTTAAAAAAAAAATCAATGAATTTTTCTTAGCCTGCTAATTTAATCTGAGATCAGAATTTACAGTAGTCTTTAACACTATAGGTTTTTGAATATCCTCCAGTTGTAGCTAAGCCTGGAATCACAGCATCATTTACGTTGGAAAAGACCTTTAATATCATCAAGTCCAACTGTAAACCTAACACTGCCACGTCCTCCACTAAACCATGTCCCGAAGTGCCACTCAAGCTATCTCAGTTAAAGATGGATCTCAGCTGCCCCACAGACCACATGGGAAGAAAGCAAAATAATGCAGTCCAGTGGACTGGAAAGCTTAGACTTATTTTTATTTAAATGCCACTGCAGAGATCATGTTGTTTGCAATGGTAATATTGCATTAACTGCTAAAGGACCTGTTTAAATATGAAACTCTCTTGGCGGAATACCCCTTTCAACCTTGAATTCTGGATATCAGTATATCATTTCAGATAAATAAGGAGTTCTAAAAACACACCTGGTCTTCCATGTGCACCAGGAATACCTCTGTTCCCTTTCTGGCCAGTGATTGCCATGCCTGTGGCACCTTGAAATCCAGGTAACCCCACTAAGCCAGGAGGTCCAACAGGTCCTTGATCTCCCTGATGACCTTTCACACCTGGAGGCCCAGGAAAACCAGGCAGTCCCATGTCCCCTTTGATTCCTGCAAAGTGTGAATATTACATGTAGGGAAGGCTGTCAAGACAGTAAGGTGATGTAATGACTCAGAATATGCGTTTCCTATACCACAAAGGTGGAATTCAGCCCTTGTTTTTAGTACAGAGAAGTCCTCAAAGCCACCTTGCTACCCTAAAGCAAAATAGTTGTGAGAAGACAGGACTCACTGCAAGGTACACAGCACTTTTTTAAATTAAAAAAAACCCACACAAATAAAAAACCTCCACTCCACTTCAAAGATTGTTCATCCCAAGAAATAAACTTGTGAGAAGGATAAACAGACTATAGAAGGGAATATTTATTGATGCATAAGTAAAAGAAGTGCTTCTTTCTTCATCAGAACTAACAAATCCTTTTAAACTAAATCCCAGCTGGAAGCATCAATATGAATGAAACAAAATGAGAGACTATTCCAAAAGGATATTGTTCTGAAGTTGATCTTAGAGTGCTTTATTTTACTTTTTAAAAGTAAAGCAAGTCAATGGATTTCTACCAGCACCAGAAATACAATGTAAAACCTCAAAAGTTGAAAGAGTCCCTTCTGTTTATCAATATAAAAGGGAAGATGAACAAAATTAAAATGCAACCACTGCAGCTTTTTAAAAGTATGCTTAGTATTCAGCAAGATCTTGTTTTCATAAGAGCTCTAAGCTCTAAGAGCATAAGACTAACATACTCTGTTAGTCAAATTATGTATTACCATAAAATTTCAAAAGCTCTAAAATGTGTATGTCACCTTCACAAGACCACAGAAGTCTGCTTCTTTATTTCCCTTTTACAATAGTCTAAACTCTACAAGCAACAACTGTTGACATTTAATATTTAGGACCAAACCATTGATCAAAAGCACGGAATCACTCCTGATTTCCTCTGACACTCTTAGTGCCATTTCAAGTATCTGAAAGCAGGAGGGCACTTGATGATGATTCTGGGATTTAAAAATTTAGCTTTTTGAAAAGACAGCTCACCTGTACGTCCAGGAATGCCTCGAAGGCCAGGGATCCCTCTCCCTGGTGGTCCTATAAAACATTAGGTCACTTTAACTCAAAGTCCTAAATAATTTCTAGGAAACATCACAGTTTTGTAATATTTCATACATTTCTTCAGAATTCACTGAATCAAAATGCAAAGTTTAGTTATATGTAAAATAAAATTTATTATTTCCATTTCTTCTATACAAAAACACAAATTAAATTTTAAAGTTTTGATTTATAGGAGGAACTCTTATTGGTCAATCATATTTGAGGTACCTTCTACTAAAAGAAGCTTTTTTCAGAGAAAAAAAACAGAAGAAAATATCTGCATTTAACTTCATTATTAGGAAAAACAGAAAAATAAATGTAAATACTTCCAAAAGAAAATACGTTCAGTGATTACTTCAAAGTTAATACGAAAAACTTTCTAAATACCATGGATGCTTTCTCAGTATCTTCTTGATACCAATATGCAAAGAAATATTTTCAGTGTAAAATTCTGTCAGAATTCAGTGTTGGACTAAATCTGTCTGAATACTGATAACAACAGGAGTGACATTTAAATGAAAGGTTTCACAACCCAAGGTCTAGGTCATGGAAACTTTCACTATTCATGCAGGGAAACACTGTGATTCCTTTTATTTTATATTCACATAAAACAGAAGACTCCTTGGAACGGATTTTGGTTCTTTTTATCTCTGAGATTAAAACCATAAGAACTGTTAACAGCAATACTTCAACTCTTGCAGACATTACGACAAATCACACGTAGAATAGAGCATTTATAATGCACTTGGGTTGTTGACAGCATGTACAAATATTACAAAGAAAATCATGTATAATCTTCTACTTATAAACTGAGCTTTGGCTCTACAGAAGCTCCTTAGTAATCCTTTCTAAACAGTCCTTGTCAGTATATTACAGAAAAAAACAATTGTAAAGTAGAATGAAAATATTTCACTTGTGTTACCTGGTTCTCCCTTTACTCCTGGGGGACCAGGCATACCATCCTGACCTTGAGTACCCCTTTCACCAACAAGTCCATGTTTTCCAGGGACTCCAACAGCACCTGTGAATTACCACAATATAATTTTTACTTCCATAATTTTGCAGTGAGAAGATTTGGCTCTCCTTTATTAAAATTTAATTAACTCAGCTACTTCAAAGATAGGTGTAGCTTTGTTGGTATAGAGCAGCATATAGCTTGTATTGAACTCACTGGACTTTAGTGGATTTAACACACCCACTGTTTTTACAGACATAATAAAGCCTGCAATGCATGCCTCTCTGTTGCTGCATATTTACACACTGCCCCTGAGATATATTTTTAGTTCTTTTGTTTTAGCAAAAGACAACTACAACTCTGTCTCCTCTTTCTATTCCAGTTAATTTTCTTCTCTTCATCTACATATGTCTTAGTGTATCATTCTCTTTTAGGAGGTAGAATCTAAAGAACCTAAGCCTTTCTTATAATTGCGTGGATATCACATCTTGAGACCCTTGGATATGTACTTATAAAAAAAAAAAGCGCAAAAAGCTTTCCAGTAGTGAAACAAAATTAGAACTTTTTGCCTCAGCTGAACCGATAACATTAAAAAGTGGCTGTTAAAAGGAGGTAGATAAAGCCTCAATGAAATGAAATCCCAAACCCAGGCCAGTGATATAGGAGAGATGCTATATACCATACCAGGAGGGCCTGGGACTCCCTGCTGTCCTGGGTGGCCCTGACATCCTTTAACACCAGTATCTCCAGGGGGTCCACACTCTCCTGTAAGAAGAAAGAGTGTGGCAGAGGGTAAAAGGCATCATCCCTAGGTCCAGACTCAGTTTAAGAGCTTTGCTATTGTTTCTGCTTTGGCCACCTGCAAAAGTTCTCAAGGTGATGCAAGCTGGCCTGGCTGCCCTGACCACAAAGGAGCTGTTGAGGCTTACAGCAGTCAATATAAATCGATGTGCCCCACCCAGGCACCCTGCACAGTTGGAGAAATTATCTTCTTCTAGAAACATGTCACCAGCTCACCATCCCTCCAAAAGTACCCCATACCTGGGATTCCTGCACCTCCAGTTTCCCCTCTGATCCCATGTGGTCCTGGTTCTCCTATAAGTCCTGGATGACCCTGGGAGCCTTTTTCTCCTTTGCTGCCAAAAACTCCTGGGGGACCCGGATCTCCCTGAGAAATAGCAGTTGCACACAAACAGGTAAAGAATCACATTGAAGAATAAAAAAATCACATGCAATTTTAAAGGTTAAGTAATGTAATCATGTTTCATTAGGATTTTCAGACAAAAACCAAAGCAGACTTATATGAGGTCTTCTCATAATACCACTGATCAGTCAGACATAGCTAAGATCTACTTTTAACCTTTACAAACCAGCTTGTTTATAGATATTTTCCCTGGCACAGCTTTCCCTTCAATTTTATTTTTTTGATCCAAACATCAAAATGCATAGGTAATATGCAGCTATACAAAATACTGAAATGTGTATTTTTTAACTTGAATTCCTATTGACTTTTTTGACAGTAATCTCATTGGGGCTACCCAGCTAATACAGAAAATAAACAAATAATTTAGACAGATTACAGGAATTAGAGAGGAATTTACAGCCTCAGCCACGCATTTCAGATAATCTCATAGGAAAAAAGACTTCCAGTTATTCAACAACTAGAATATGTGGAGTTAAGCTATCCAATTGATCTAACTTAAAAATACTGGTTTGTTCTTTGCAATATATACATATGACCAAACATAACATATGCTGAATGTAATATATACTGCTAAGAAAAAAATAATTAATCTTCTGCAAGGATATTACCAGACTATCAACACCAAACAGTAAAAGCTTAGATTACAAAACTTTTGCACTTGCTAAGATGATGTTTTGCTCCACTTTTTAACATCCTTGATCTTAATGAACTTTTACAGAAAGCAAGTTACTTCAAGATGTTCCATCTTTATAGATAAGAAATTCTTGCACAAAAGAAGCAAAATATAATGAAATAAAAATTTCCTCCTGAGTAATGACACAATAGAATTTTCCTATTTCTTACCACTAACAAATCATCTATTTCTACAAACTCTGCAGCTCTTGCTTACATGTTGTTGTTCTGTTTCTATATTCAAAGGCTCTGCCTAATAGGAAAATTTTTCCACTGCCTTTATACCTTTGGACCAGGTTCTCCTGGAGGCCCAGCTGATGGGTACCCAGGATCTCCTTTGTCACCCGGAAAGCCACCATAGCCTGGAGGACCAGGGTCACCTGATGGTCCTGGAAAGCCTGGAGATCCTTTCTGGCCTTTTGGACCTGGAAAAATACCAATACTGATAACATTTTTTAAAGGATCATAATTGCGTATCACACCTCATGTTTTGTGAGCTGTTGCTTACATATACAGATACTAATTCTTCATTACAGTAATTTAATCAGTGATTTTATTTCTAAAAAGAGGTTCTTACATGTAACAATATATAAATTAAAGAATTTAGATAGAGAGGGAGAATTGCATTCTGTGAGTCAGGGAAATGCTGGGGTAAAGGTAAGTCTATGCATACTAAAGAATAAATCCCAGTCTAAGTATTGCGTGGTGTGCTCACAGTAACGGCTCAGACCTGTGCAAATGCTTCTAGAGAGCTCTATGAATTTGTAATATGGCTTGAGAGAAAATGACCTGGAATTCCCATGTCCCCTTTTTCTCCGGGTGCACCTGAGAATCCTTGTCCTCCAGGAATCCCTGGAAGACCCATAAATCCTTTGGCTCCTGCAAGATGAAGAAATAAATGTCATCTTCACGTTTGCTTTAGACACTAGCTGGATGTTAGAGCTGTCATGAATACAAAATCCTCCACCACACACCTTCTTTTGGTATATTACTATTTTATAGATAATCAACATGGGGTCTTTTGCCCCAGACACAGATAAAATTATCATTGATGTTTTCAGAAAGTCAAGAAATAACAAACACCTTATGTATCAACACTAAAATTAAGGTTTGTGACCACAGCACTTAGAGGCAGCCACTGAAATGATAATAAAAAATCCTAAAATATTTCTGTGCACAATTGTAATATTCATTTTTTATAATTAATTTTAAAATAATGTTGAGAATTCAGACTTCTCTTTACTTTTTATGAATATTAATTTCTATTAATTGGTTTCATCAGCTTTTAGACTTTATTCTTATTCAGGATTAAATATAATTTTCTATTTGTCATCCCAAACAATGGTTTATATTTGAAAGAAAACAAAATCATTTGGTGATAGCTGCTATGATTTTCAAATAGCAGCTTTTGAAACTGCTCAGTTTCAGCATTCTCAGGAAAGCTTGAGAGTTAATAGAGAAAATGTAGTACTGCTTCTGGAGCCAAGCGGGTGTGCATTGGGGCAATAGTATCTCCCTGTCCACATGGCACAGTAATTTTTCAATATACACATTCCATACCTGGTAGACCAGGCATTCCTTCAGACCCATCAACACCCGGGGGACCTTGCACACCAACATCTCCTTTTTCTCCCCTTAGACCCATTCGGCCTTGAACTCCTAAAACAAAGTTTCATTTAAAAAATATTAAAAACAACATCTTAGAATACAAGTTTTGTACAAAGTTTAAAATTTTGTAACTCTTTAAGATAATGAAACAGAAGCAGAGCATAGGATTTTCACTCTGTGAACACACATAAGCAAAACACAAGCTTATAAGTGTATAAGCCTCCTGGTACTATTGACATTATTACTGGTTTAGCATTAAAATAAGAGCTTTTCGAAGGAATAAGGACTTGTTAAAATTAAACTGAATATTCAACGTAATATCCAACTATCCCATAAATAAGAAGGCAGTTCTAGTGTTTAGCAATAATTATTTCAAAACCATGTGAGTACTCTCAGTAGAAGAGTCAGTTTATTACATATTTTATAGTCCACTGTAACTGCAAAACAGATGACAACCCTGAATAGTTTTTAGTGACAAAACAACAAATGTGTACCTTTTAAACCTCGTTCTCCTTTGTCCCCAATACCAACCAAAGTCTCAGATGGTCCAGGAAAACCTTTATCACCTGGTTCGCCTTTTTCTCCAAGAAACCCTTTCCTTCCTTTTATTCCTGGGAAACCGGGAGAACCTGAAAGAAAACAGAGTGAAATTTTCTGAAGAGACCTGACTAGATGATATAATAAAGGAAACCAAATAATACCAGTCTTCAAGAGCAATTGTAATTTACATACGTAAATATATATTCCAAATTAACAACCTAAACTAGCTTCTTAACTGCTCCAATCATCAATAAAATACCTATGAGTACAGATTATGGCAAGAGATGGAAATAATTTCTTATCGTGAATAAACATATCATCTTGAGTCTGTTGAATAAATATAATAACGGTATCCACACAGGATGGGAAAAAAACCAGCAAAAAACAGCAAAAAGGTTGTCTGTTCTTTATTTACCAAACCACCAGCCACTTAAAAAAAAAAAACAGAAAAGAAAAGGTGGTGAGTCAAAACGGCTAAAAAAATCTCATTATGTCATTCAGTCTGCAGACTGCACATATACAGAAGAGAGATTTACCAAGACTCAGAGAAATTCCAGTACAACATCTGTTCTCAGGAGTGGTAATACACACAAAAATGGATCACAAGACTAACTTGAGCATTGAAATTCCTGTATTCTAAGTAATAATGAAGGCAGATACAGAGATCACTTGCCTCTCACTCCCGGGTTGCCTGGTATTCCAACCATGCCAGGGGATCCAGGAATTCCTAACAGTCCCATTACACCTGGATCTCCCCTTGCACCTGTGGAATTGAAGCAATATTTGTTAGTATTTGATCAGTTAAACAGAACATTACTTCAGAAAACTACACATATGCCTGTCATTTCAGTGTTTAATTGCTTATTTTATTTCTTCTCCATTTCTGTAACAGTCCAAGCCACTTTTCCCATCTTTAACCACAGGATGATGACTTAAAACCCCCAAATTACCGAAATTAGTAGCTGCAACAGCTCCTATCAATGAATGAAATAACTGACAGTAAGGATAATGTATCTGAGATGTCCACACAGGGCTGAGAGATCAGTCGTGAGATGTATGGGAATGACACTCCTTTCTGGATCATGAGTCAAAGACCAGCTGGGAAGTAACAACTCCCTCAAATGCCATCAGAAGTCTGTGTTTGCATGACCAAGTCAAGTGCTACATGTTTATCAAAAGCTTTACAGATTCTTAATATAAAAAGGTATTTACCATCTCCTTCTTTCAGTGTAATGATTGCATATTAAGGAAAAACCTTTGTTAGAAATAAGAACCATTACATGACTGATTTATTTTACTCTTGAAAAAAAATTTCAACCTATTTCTGAAAGAAAAAAACCAAACAAATCAACTCTACAGGGATCACTTAACTTACTTGAAGTTAGCTCTTGTTAGTGACAGAGCTTGATCGGACTCAACTCTGTCAGCTCAAGATCAGAACTTTTAAGAAAAAGAAGATGGCATTACAAACTATTTGCTTGAAAAGGGATGCTGAGTAAGAACTAAACACTTTCCACTTCCATTGTGCTGGGGGAGTTGCTTTGAATATTAACTATTTCATGTCCTACTGCAAGGACATTACCATACAAAAAACTACGTAAAACACTGCTCTCAGTGATACAGAAAATTCCACACTGAGTCAACAGAGCTTCAAGATATGCTCATCATTTAAGGAAGAATAATTTATTAGTTTTCCATAAAAATCTCAAAGATAAATGAAAGCTCTTGATGGAAAAACATTTCAGCATTTTCAGTCTGGAAAAGTATGACATTTTTGTGCCCTTTTTGCAAAACACCTTTCTGCAAAGACTCACTTAATTGTTACATCAAAACAAATACTTGGGGAATCCTTACCTGGCAAACCAGAGATGCCTGGCCTTCCAGACTGTCCCTTGGGACCAGGTAATCCCGTATTTCCCTGAAGACCTATTAATCCAGGTTCCCCAGGCTTTCCATAGATTCCCGGGATACTCAAACCAGGAGGACCTAGGTTTCCTTTTGAACCTTGTAAACCTCTTCCTCCTAAGAAAAGTGCAAAACAGTGCAGTCTGTCCGAAAAACAAACCTCATCCCTATCTTTACATCATAAGCACGAAACTCTTCTTGAACTCTGCCTGTTTGAAGCTAAACATGAGATCTCTAAGGCAACAGACACATTCAGAAAATCTTACGAGGGCTGTGGGTTGGGTTTTTTGAAAAGAGGGAAAGAAAAAGTGAGAGTAGCATTTTCTTTCTCAGAAGAAGAAGAAACACCCAAACATGAAAACGCCACCAATTCTGTATTTATTCTTTAAAAAAAAATTAAAAAAAGATCCTTTTGAGGTCATATATAGAAGGAATGTGCTGCATACCTGAGTATGTTTTTTTTTAAAAAAGAAAATAATATGCAGTACAGGCAGGTACTTTTGGGACCCTAAATTGTTTTCCTACCTAGCTGAGCTCTTCCTTTCTTTTATCTCTTTATCAATCCCATTGCACCACAGAATCTAAGTTCAGTCCTACAGGAGAGATATGACTGAAATATCCTTTTTCCTGTGGAATTTGGGTCAGTTTGTGATTACTCTTTATACTGTCCAATGGAATTTGAATCTTAATCCATCTTATCAGTGCATGTGCTTCCTCCCAAAAGAGCATTTTTGAAATGAACTCATATTTTCTTGCATACTATTCTATTAGCAATATCCAGAAACAACTTCAGCTCCCTCAGGCCATTGGAAGGCAGAAACAAACTCACCCAGCCAAATGGCACTTTTTGGGCCAGAAAGTCCTACCTGGTGGGCCTGTAGCTCCCTGGCCACCTGGCAAACCTGGCAGGCCAATAAGACATTCAGCAGGTTTCCCTGGAAAACCTGGGTCTCCAGGAAGTCCAGGTGAGCCACGATTTCCTAAAAGAAATGAGACTGGATTCACAACCAAATTAAGTTTCAGGCTGAGTGACCATTGTTTGACTTAGCTTTTCTTAAAATAACTTTCTGTGCTCCCTGAGCATCTCTGAAAGCATTACCTCTCAGGCCATCATCACCATCATGTCCAGGATGCCCTGGTAGGCCTGGAAGTCCGGGAAGTCCACCTTCACCTTTTGAGCCAGGACTGCCATGGCCTCCTGGTGAACCCAGTCTTCCTGGCTCTCCAGGAATAACCATGCCTGGGTCACCCTGCAACACAGAAAGAAATGTAAACAATCTTCTATGCTTTGCAAATCTGCCAAAATATTTTCTCTGTGGGAATAATGACCTTATTTTGTTAGGGTAATTCTCTTTATTTCCTTTGGATCTTTCACACTGTAATTTCTAATGGCTTCAATTCAGCAGATCACTGGATGTTCCTTATTGACCCCCTGAGGAATTCATCTAGATAGCTTTTAAACATTGTCTTCTAACCCTAAGAAGCTGCTACTAAGCAATGCAAGACACTTCCCTCCATTTGGTCTTTTCTGGACTGGAATGCTTTCTGTAGCTGTGAAAAGCTTCAGACTTCTGTCTGAAAGTGGGGGTGAAGTTTGTGCAAATGTAACTTTTCCTTTATTTTTTATACCATAGTCATATTTTTTTATCAAAATATTTATTTAGATGATCAAAATCAGCACTCAGATACATCTCAGAATACTCGGTCAGTTGTTGGGGCTTTTTAAAATCATTCTTCTGAACGTTGTTTTCCATGAAGACTGGTTTTATCACAAATGTCCCAAGTGTATTCCCTGACTGGAAAGTTTGAATTAGTAGGTTTTTTTAGCTGACTGAACTGCTGGTTATTTTGAGTACCAGAAAATCAATACTTTCATAAAGCAGGTCAGTAGACCTGAACTTATACCAGTCGCTAATGCTATACTTGGACAGTATATAGTATAGCTAATGCTGGACTTGGACAGCTATAAGTGGACAGAGGCCACTTCACATCCAGATGTTCTGTGGTATCAAATCCAGATTAAATAGAAATACACAGAATAAAAATAATAATTAAATAAACAGAAATAAAAATCCCAACCTCAACCCACTTCCTTTGTCATGTCAAAAACCACACAAAAGAATGACATATGGGCACACACAAAAAAAACCACACAAAAAAAGAAATGCCATGTTTTCAAATCATTTAGGTGTTAATATTGTGTTCAAAATTGAATCCTAATTACAGAGTAGTCAAGAATCAGTAAATTAGCTTCTGCTAATCAGCAAGAGTAGCTGCCGTATTCCCTCCAACCTACTTTCTTCATGCTTCAATTCAACAGAGCACTTGCTTAAATGAAATACATACTCACTTGTCAATGACCTCCATTAAATATATGCTTAATTAGATTTCTGAATAGGCATCTTTTCAGCAGTTGTGGCCCTAATTTTTTTGCTGTAAGCAATGCAATATCCTCCTTGTGGTCTGAAAGCTGAAGTAGGGAAACATGCCAAACACTTGGAGTTCTGAAATCTTGTATTTGGATCTAAAATTTTGGCTTGAGCCCCTTTTTATAGAAAGAATTTAATTTCATAGTTTGTGCATCACTAGTCAAGAAATAAAGGAATTCCTATAATCCTTACAATTTTTAATTTATTTGCTCAGTATCAAATTTAATGAATGGGACCTATGGAAAAGCCTGTGCTGTATTTCTAACCAAACCTTTTGTCCTGGTTGTCCTAGGTTTCCAGCTCGGCCTGGATCTCCAGTCTTTCCTTCACGACCTGGTGGCCCTCTGCCTCCTGCAAGTCCTTTATCTCCTGCAAAAGGAATTAAATGGGAGTACAGATGCTTTATTTTACAAAAAGGTATTTGTATGTGTGCAGTTATGAGCCTCTGACACTAATGCAGCTTGCATGAACTGAAGGGAGCATCTTGATTTCAGAGCTGATGTGACACACAGCATCTTGTTCCTTACATACTCACTCAAAAGTGACTGTAACACTACTTGTTAATTAACTGATTTGAAGCAAATCACCATTTTTTTTCAAGTGAAGCCATACTAATGTCAGTTCCCTACTGCTCTCTTTAACAAGCAGCTTGGTACAAGTTTTAGTACTGTAAAAAAGCTTTTTTGTTACCTCCTGTCCTTACAGGATTATGAGAATTTCCTAGTATTTCTAGTGTTCAAAGGGAGTTATAACTTTGCATGAGGAATGGCCAAATTTACAGTATTGAAAATGGTTTCTATTACCTGCACACTAGAGCAGGTATTGCACTGTACATAACCAAAATTGATTAAAAATAAAGTACTGACACTTATACAGCTCTGTCTCTGTAACACATATCCAGGTAAAGAGAATCCATCTGAATTAAGCACTCAGATGAGATAGCTGCACCTGTTTGGGCAGTATTCCAGAAAGCATCAATGTCTTTTAAAATATTTCCCTACTCTCAGCTTTGATACTTGATACTCTGAAATACTTCAAAATATTTCAAACTTGGAATTTCTAAGATTTAATGCAGTAAATTACAAGACTGCTAAAAATACTTATCTGTCTGTTCATTGATTTATTTTTTTAACTTGCTAATTATTTTAAGGTGTACTTAAAAAAAAAAAAAAGAGATTGTTTGTTTGTTTGTTTTGCTTTATTTTAAAAGAAGATCAAAACCAGTATTTTACCTTTTGGACCTGGGTTTCCAGGAAACCCAAGTCCTGGAAAGCCTGTGTCACCTGTTGGTCCTGAATGTCCTGGATCACCTGGCTGACCTCTTGCTCCAACCCTACCTGTACAAACAAAATAAGTAAACTGTGAATTTTCTTACCACAGAACATCAACTTGTAAGATTAGGTGTGTTAGAGTTTATCATTATTAATAAGGACACAAGTGTTGATTACATTACAATTTAGACACTATTTCTCCTTCGCTGCAGGTTTTCGCAGTTAAAATGCTAATTGCATTCACAGTACCAAAGCATGGATGAGTCTGTGAGTTAAGTTTTTATGTAACCTGGCCAAATTCCAGACTCCTAGAAACAGCTACATGCAGACACAAATTTTCCATTTCTTGAGATGTTAAAAACACACATTATAGGCATGAGGATTGAAACAGAAGCAACTATAAGAACAGAAGCTACCATAAAGCTGTCAAAAAACTTCCTGTGCTGTTCAGGACAGTTTTAAGGACTATTGTTCTGTAAAGATGCCTTGCAGTTAACCTGACTGTTAACCAATCTCTGATTTTAACTGTTTTACTGATTTAGTGCAGTACTCACCAGGCACTCCTGGGGGTCCAGGTAAACCATGTGGTCCTTGAGGTCCCGGCAATGCAGGTAATGGAGTTGCCCTACTGGTCTCTCCTTTCAGACCTTTCAGCAAATACATAATAAAATATTACAAGGGCATATAATTGGGCAATGTGTAATCTCAAGCATTCAAAAATATTAGTGATCAATCTCCTTGGCTAAAAATGTAGTCTTCCACAGTTTCCATGTTTCTGAAACTCCAACAGACTTTGAAAAGCCTTCACATCCTGGCTTCATTAAGTAAAATCATTTTATCAACACCTGCAGTCTTCCTCTCAGCTCTCCTGCAGTCTAGTAAAGACCCAGAAAAGGAAGGAAAAAGTCACCAGGAAAATGATGCAACTGAGAAATGCTTAAATCTGCAACTCCATATCGTAAAGACTCAATGGGCATTATTTTTAAGCAACCTTGACTGTATCTGCCATTCAGGTGAGTTCTTCCAGATTATGCTTGCTTGTAAAGACCTACACTGTTACGTTTCCAGCACTCAAAAATTATGATGCCCTTCATATTTAACCCTGCTGACTTAGTTTACACTAACGATGATGACTGGATGCATATTTGAATACCTTTTGTTTCCACAGTGAGGACAGTCAAGCACTGCAACACGTTGCCCAGAGACAGTGTGCTGTCTTTGTCCTTGGTGGTTTTCAAGGACCAACTGGATAACGCCTTGAGTAACTTGGTCTGATTTCATAGATGTCTCTGTGCTGAGCTTTACTTCATCCCCCTCTTCATGCACAGAGTCCCTTCCAACCTCAATTATCTTATGACCCTAAGACTTTTGCTATTGTCTTCGGAGGGACCAAAGTTGGGACAACGCTGTGGAAATTCCATGGCAAGGAGAGGTTTGCCATGTTTCATAAATTATGTCTTTGACTTCAATCTATCTCTGCAATTTTAATCAAGAACTCTTTAACATAGGTAAAACACAGTAAAATAGCTAAGTTACAAACCAGCTTCTCCAGGTAATCCAGGTGGTCCAGGTATTCCTTTAGAGCCTTTAAAACCTCTTACTCCTTGTGGTCCATACCCTGGCAGTCCAGGAAGCCCCATTTCTCCAGGAAGCCCAAGTCTACCAGGCAATCCAGGTAGTCCTCGATCTCCTTTTGATCCAGCCAATCCCTAATGATTACACATGTATACCAAGCATTACTTGATTTCCACACCAGCTTTCTTAACAAAATACCCATTTCTCTGACTATAATTTTGTATTATTTCAATAACAGAGTAGCTCTGATAATTTAAGAGAAAAGTTTTCCTCTGGTTTACATGTAATTAAATGAATACAAATTTGAATATCAATGGTTACGAAGACAGAGGAAACAGTACAAATAAATACAATTGCCTGATTTTTTCCAATCACTATGTTGTTGCACTGTACACTTGTCTTCTGTTTTAAAACACATTTGGCAAAAAACCAAACCCACCTCAGCTCTGATTCTCCTTGAATACTGTGGAGTCAGGCTTAGAGACAGTTGTATCTGAATTATGTTAACAGTTTCTCAGCCAACATAACACAACAATAATTGTTAGTTTTTGTTTCTGCTGAGCTCTGCTCTAATGATTCTAGTTTTATGGTCAGTCCTCACTGAAGATTAACCCTTAAAGACTGAATTATTAAGCACTATAAGTAGTCAGGAAAATATTTTTAAAAAAGATCTTATCCATCATAGAAATCCAACATAATGCTCCAGTATAAATATCCAACTAACACCTCACTATCCTGCTGAGGTTTTTCAGCAATGTGTACCTACTCTGGCCTCATCTCTCTCTGGTATTACATCAGAGTATTTCCTCTCATTCTTTCATGCATATTGGTGGTTATAGTTGAGGACAGTACTCTCAGTCAGGTAGGGGATATCCAATTGAAATAACTGCATAGATTAAACAGATTGTTGTAAAAGATAAAATACTGACTTAGGTTTCCATGACTTCCATATTAATTGCAAACAGTGCATACCCACCTCTTCACCTTTAGAACCCTTGGATCCTTTAGAGCCAGGTCTTCCCAGAAATCCACTTGAACCTTTTCTTCCTTTGTCTCCCCTGACTCCTGGATCTCCTCGCTCACCTTTTGGCCCTTCTGGATGTACATATCCTGGCTCACCTTTTGATCCTTTACTTCCTTGATCTCCTCTAAAACCTGGAGGTCCCTAGAATAGAATTATCAAAAGAATTTCAGTGCTAGATATATGTCATCTGTTTTCAAGTTTTCTTTTTTTTTTTAAATTAAATACCTCAGAGGGGTTCTTCTTATTCTCACCTTTATTCTCTGTAATGGCACACTTCAATGAAACAGGGTTTTGGGTTTTTTTTCTTTTTCTCCTGCCTTTACATCTTTTGACATGTCTACCATTTCATTTATGCTACTACAAGCAGGAGTAATGTAGCATAATTTAATGGGTAAGACCATGGCACAAAAAGAAGGACTTTAAGACCTAGTTAGAGATTTCTCCTCCACATGGGAATATCTCCCCAGGGACACTCTAAGTGCCATAGCTGGCTCTGTTCATACTTAACTTCGCTATCCCTTTTCTCCCCCACAGGTTACAAAGTGGGTATACTATCCCAAAACTAGTACAAGCTGAAAGCACACTGCGCTCTAGTTATCTTGGGCTCGTGAACTCTTAGGCATCTCCTGGCAAAGCCTGTTAGCAGACTCATTCTGCATCTGTACAGCAACCACCACAACAAATAGTTGTGCACGATTTTTTTAATTGGATAGCACTGGCTGTACTTTCCCATAAAGAATTACTACTACAGGCACAAGTTAGAACAACCAAATGGCATGTGTGTGGCAGCAGGTGGCAGCCTTCCCTCTTCATAACATTTCCCAGGAAGGACTGTCCTTTGCACCCCTGAAGAGTGTATTATGAGAAGCAAGTTTCTCTGCACAGCTGGGGCTTTAGCAACTCCTGAGTATGCTGGAAACAAGAGAAGTCAGAAGTCTGACAAAGATCACAGCACACAAAAATTCATATATGCTTTACAGCCACTGCCATGATTATTGAATTACATAAAGGAACAAAAGGTTAACTACAGACTACCCATACCAGACAGAACAAGCAGTTTCAGCACCATGAAATGAAATGCAGCATGGGTTAACCACACCTGCCTCACTGCCTGGGCCAACTTGCTGCACTGAGCAACCAGGCTCATGTAGAGCTGTGTGAACCATACATCACATTCTCTGCCTTGCCTCCCATGCAGACACACTCATTACTACAGGAAAAAACCTGTTGAGATCACCCAGTATAACACTGCATGTAACACTAGCCATGAGGTTTCTCTGAAATAATTCTCGTGGGATCTGAATGTTAATCTGAAAAACCAGTCTTACTTGAGCCCCTGGAAACCCTGGTGCTCCTGGAGAACCTGGAGAACCTTTTGGACCTGTTGTTCCTTCTCTACCTGCAAAAGAAACAGTATATTTTTTAAAGAAAAATGAAAACAAGGACATGGATTTTAACAAGCTCCAATAACTGCACCCAGCATTCATTGTTTCTGTTGTTACATTGACTACATCATCATAGACTGAGCTGGCTTTAGGCTGCACCTAAGCCTATCAGCACTCTGTGCTCAGGTCCTTTAGGGCTTGTGCTCGTATTAGCAGAGGGAACTGCACCAGGCTCTCACACTCATCATCACCTCAGGGCTAGTTCAAGGACTGCAGGCTGCACACATGCCCACACCTGATTGTCATGCTAGAAGCAAAATCATTTACACTCCTACTATCCTATTACGAACAAGACAATTTACCAGGCATGCCGTCCTGACCACGAGGCCCAGGAGAACCAGGAAGACCAGGTATTCCCAAAATATAGCTGCAATCAGTACACACAAGAGCATCATCACCTAGAATGAAAATAAATCATGAGTTGCTCCACAGCAAGTAATTTTCAAGCTTAACTAATGTGCTACTTAGTTTGTTATAGCTAACACCTTTTGGCCAGGAGTGGTAGAATCATGGCCTTAATTTTGTTGGAAGATCACTTCCAACACAGTAATAAACTACCCGTGGTCAGTCAGTCAATCAGAACTGACTACAGTCAATTGAAAGGACAGAAACATTTGGTTTAAATCTCTTGATTTTTTTCAAGTCAAATTTTAGCAAACAATTTGGATACAGTCACTCTACTGATAAGCCAAATTCTCTCAAAAGAAG
This sequence comes from Corvus kubaryi, assembly GCF_017639235.1. Classification (NCBI taxonomy): domain Eukaryota; kingdom Metazoa; phylum Chordata; class Aves; order Passeriformes; family Corvidae; genus Corvus; species Corvus kubaryi. The sequence goes on along the minus strand of NW_024581136.1, from coordinate 5,513,392 downwards.
AAAGGGACATACGCTTCAAACTAACAGAGCTCCATAACACTCAGGGTCATTCTAATGACAAGCAAAGGGCAAAGAGATTCAGCAGCTCCTGTGGGTGGAAGTTGCAGCTTCTTTCAGACACCAACTGTCAGCATGAACATAACAACAGGAGAGTACAGGCCCTACCAATCTGTAGGAACTGTTTGTTCCAGCGAAGGTCTACACCCTGCCACAGTTCTGTACCATTGGTGTACTGCACTGACACATGCAGCACTCTTTCAGTTGATGTAAGGGGAGGATGACATCTTGCAATTCCTAATGAATGTTCTTAAAACTCTGAACTCAGCAAATGACTTGAGGTAAATTAAATTTAAAAAAATATATAATGATGATCCATGAAGATTACTGGATTGTACCATCTACTTCTGAGAGACAGTTATTTGAAACCGACCTTTCATGCCAGTATCTCCTGGAGGTCCTGGAGGTCCTGTACACCCTGGCTCTCCAGGAAGTCCTGGTAGGCCAGTTCCAAATATTACTCTACCTGTTAATGAAATTATCATGAAACCATTACATCAGCAGATTATTCACACAATTCTCCACTTGCTAAGAGAGAAAAAAGTTGCAGGGATGAGCTGGAGACAGTATTCTGATCCTTATGGGTCCCTTCCAACTTGAGATATTCAACAATTCATTTAAAAGAGAGAGCTACTTGGAAAAATCCGTAACACCTGCAACTAGAAGTACCTGGTTCTCCTGGAGGACCTGGTAATCCAATAGAACCAGGCCTGCCAGTAATACCAGGCAGTCCTGGAGGGCCTACAATACACAAGCCAGTTTGTCCTTTCTCTCCTTTAGCTCCTTTTGGCCCAGGAAATCCTGGGGGACCTCTCAGACCAGGTCTTGACACACCTAACCAAAGGGGAAAAAATACAAAAACAGAGTTAAAGAAGAAATGGAATTCCAAAGCAAAGTAAGTACTCAATAGGATGAGTGACCGACAATCACACCAAGTTAATCCCACAAATCTTTTTTATCTTGAAATTTATTAATCACAGTGAGAATCTAGACATTTTAAAATGATCTTTAACCTAAGTATTAGACCCATCAAAGCTCTTGGGTGACAATTTTTTACCACTTAAAGATATTTTTAAAGTCATCTGAAATTAACATTTCACAAAGCTGATTCAGTGCAACAGACAGGAAGAACAATGTACTTTATTATTGGAACTGGATTACTGCACATACCTGGTCTACCGGCAGCTCCAGGAGGACCCTGTGGTCCTGCAAAATCAAGATATTAAAAGCTTGAGGTAAACCACTCTATATTCTGCAAAGTCACTATTCAATACCATTGAATACAAACTTTGATCTTTCGCATTTTAAGCTTAAAAGTTAAAATATGAACTTGGTTTTGCCTGAGTGGGCATCTACCACTCATGCAACTGTTGCATATTGACAATTATTTTAAAGGGGAAATACTGCTATAAATCAAAGTCTCAGGCTACCTTTCAAGTTAGCAATTATATGTGAGTTCAGGAAATATTCTGGTAAAGGCAGAAGAAGTTTGCTTAAAATGTAGTCTGCAATAAGCCCTTTGAGTGGACTGTTCTTGCAACAAAATTGTAGTTTTGATGTCCCACTCACCAGGCATGCCATGTTGACCTTTTGGTCCTGGAGGTCCGGGGGGTCCTTCATCCCCTTTTTCACCAACCACATAATCATAATACTCCATCTCAAGAGAAAGATGGTGAGAAAATAAAGAGTTGCAAGAATGAAGAGAGAAGCACAGTACCTCACACTGAACATTTGATTAAAGAAGTGTTTTGATCTCATTCATAATTCTGATGTTCTGAGCCCACAAGACCTTACTAATTACAAGCAACCAGAAATGACAAAATAATTGTTATTAGAAGCAGTGTCTTTTTAGTACTCTGTCAATATCACAAACACTTCAGCTTTTTACAAAGCTATTTCTTTTGAACAATTTAGGCCAAAGGTTTCCATTAGATGCACATGGGGCCTTTAGGAAAGCCACTAGGGAAACAGCATGACTAGACAGGGAAATTGTACTCATAGCAACTCTTGCTTTCTTTAAAAAGTCTTCTTAGGATTTTAAAATGAATGCCACCTGTTCTGGAAGTGATCAGAAATTGGTTTAAATATTAACTCCTATGAATTTTTGTAACTGTTCTTTGACAGTCGAATCTCCTGCCAAAATTGCTTCATCTGAGTGAGGTCTAACCAGGCACAGATCCTATATCCAATTCCATATGAAGGAAGATATCACCTGTGTGAGAATCCCAGCAATATCAGTACTTTGTGAAAGCCATGCTTGATTAGAGCATCACAGGACATCCATTACTGGCTCATGCAGACAGTTTGGATTATTCTAATGGTTTAGAAAAATGATGTATGAAATAATTTACACTTACTCGACCACGAGCTCCAGGTGGACCAGTGTTTCCTTTCATGCCCTTCATCAGAGGACAAAGATAGGTTTGTTTATTAAAAACAATATGTGTAATGACATTTACCCACTGTTACTTCGGTACATTGCTCAAAACATTAAAGAAAAACTTCTGCTCCTGACCAGTTCTTCCTGTCTCTGTTCCTTACACAACCATTCAGCTGCATACACCAAAAACTACAGGAAGTCATCAGCAGACATAGACAGACACCAGTTCAAACACATGGTTTGTTTTAGCTGATTCATTCCCTATTCCATGATATCCTTATTTGTCATCTCTCAGGCCAAGTGAAACACAATGATACATAAAATTATATCATAACCCCCAAACATACCTTATCCTCATCCTCAAAAGCGATAAAAAAACCATTGGACAATACCTTAGCTCCTCGCCTTCCAGCCAGTCCTGGCCTGCCCTGTTCACCCTTTTGGCCCTGCAGGTGACAGTACACAATTTTATGAGGATTAAACTTCTAGCACTGACATCAGCAAGACCTAAAATGTAAAAGCTTTAATCTTTCATGGTGATGGCAAAGTGAATGCAACTTGCTCAGGGGAAGAAACTGCCGTGAAAGACCCAGTTTGAGGTACAGCTCCATGCCTGTAGGAAAAGCTGCAGGTGTCCCATCCAAACCTGCCTCTCTTATGGCACACTCCAACAGTCCCAGAGGGGAGCTGCTCTGAATGGCACAAATGTAGAAGTCGCTGATTTGTTTCTCCCTCTGCAAACTATTTCTGAAGGGGAGAAACTGAACACGGTATGAGACTCTCACATTCAACACCCTCCCCCAGAACTCAAGTCAGTCTGTGGGATGGCGCTGCTCTCAAGAGGTGTCAGCAGCACCAGGATGGAAAACAGTGCAGACTAAGGCTTTCTGCAAGTGAATACAGGCAAGGGAGAGGGACTTCTTGGAGACTCATGCAGTTGAATGCACTGCTAGTGAGTAAAGCTGAAATGGGAACAGAGCAATGACATGCCTTTGTCATGACAGAAAGTTTTATTTCTGTTAGCTGAGGCAGTAGAGCTTTGTGGTCTGTCATTCAGTGCTCTTTGTCAGACTGGAATGTGTTTAGACTGCCTGTGAAGGTCATTTTAGCATGAAAAAGATGATATAGTAAGATACATGTACAATGGGCTATTCTGGCAGTAAGAATTTTGGTAGGATGTTTATAAGGTCACTGCTACTCTAATGATGTTGTTAAAGTAGAGGTGAAGTAAATAAAAGAACTGATATTTAACCCATTGAAAACACATTTGAACAACATCAGCTTTTATATTAGTACACAAATGAGACAATTTTACTTCTAAAATGGCATATTTTAAGAACTATATGTTGACAAAATGACAGTTTAATAGCGATCAGTCATCTTGTTTCAGGCCAAGACAGCCATGACCCTGGCAATAACTTTCCTTCATAAAACAGTGTCTCTGATTCTAGTGATTAAAAACCATTAATTTCTCTTCTCAATTTACGTTAAAGGGAAGGTATAACTCTTTTGCAAAAATTTCATGTGACTAACCAGAAAAAAACTCAGTAGAATTAATTTTGCTTAACTTGGAGTGTGTCTCAAACTCATTAGACAGTCAGCAGCAAGCAACAGGTCTTTATTTGACATAGAAGCAATAGCATCTATGACCTGAGCCTCTGTCTCCTGCACATAAATCTACAAGAACATGGTATGTTCCAAGGCCAGCTGTGTGAAGGAAATGTTTCAGTGTATGCAAATCAACTTTTCAAACACTTTCCACAATGAGAGAAAGCAGTGACAGGAAGATAGAATTGTCATAAACAGATGACTACTACTCAGAAAACATTTAGAAGGCTTCCTTCATTACCGGTAAGCCAGGTGGACCTGGGGCACCTTCTTTTCCAGGTTTGCCCTACAAAGGAAAAATGTAAAATAAAATAAAAAAACCCTAAAATTGGGGATATTGCATTCAAAGAGCATAGCAATTCGATGCTGTAAACTGTGTAACTGTAAACTGTGTAAACTGTAAAAAGCCATTAAGGTTATTTTAAAGTATTCATTAATCACAACTAGAGTTCATAAAACCCTACAAAACAGGTAGTAAGATATTCCATTGACATTCCTCCTCCTGTGGAGGATTACTTCTGCCAGACTTCACCAGTACAAAGTGCCAGGGAAGTACAGAAAGCTTGGTGAAAAATCAGGCTCTTGCAGAAACAAGACAAATGACAAAACATGCTTCTTCCTTCTGTTTTCACTTTTCCATCTACTGCCCTGCTTCAGATACCTTTGAAGTGCACTCCCTATTCCTTTTCATTAAGTAATTTCTCTTCAAGTTGAAGGGCATTTGAATAAAAGTAATAGCTTTCCATTAATTATCTTCCAAAAAACGATATAATCAGGTAAATTGCATTTTAATATGTATACTTTTTAAAATAAACGTATTATTTTTTCATATACTATGCTGTTACTGGAATAACTCTTAGGCAACTTTTCTTCATGTCTCCACACAGCTGCTGGTTGAACATACTAATTTAAATCTGCTGCCTCAAGTAAACCCAGTGTTTTCTCTTCTACTTATACCCTTGCATTATAAAGCTAGTACATGTATAGCAGAGCACTTTTTTACTAAGTTCAACAGCAGAGCCTTTATAGCAAAAAAAATGGAAGCATACTCACAAGCAACTGACCTTCACTCAAAGTACTCATTTAAGTCACTTGACTTCCAGCTCTTGTCTAGTTTACTGCAAGAAAGAGCTTTTGAATCTAAGCAAATTTGCTCCGAGTAGCAGTGAGGCAAAACCTGGACAGCAACACTAGTTCAAAACTGCTTTCCAGAAAGGACTAACACATGTGTATTCAACTGTTTGCACATACCTGTGCTCCTGGTTCTCCTCGGTCACCCTTTTCACTCTGAGAATCACCAACTGGCCCCTGTAACAAAAGCACACTGAGGATACTCATATTTTGAAACTCACATTTTCTAAGTTAAATATATATTTTATAATTATTTATCTTTTAAAAAAATACAGTTGGAATGCTATTAATAGGTGTTTTATTCTATTAATTAGTTACATTCTTGTCATTAAAGGTTGAAATAATTAGTGTAAATACTGGGCTGTAAAGAGTAGCAGGTACTAGGTGATACTGCCTGAACATCTGGATTTAAGGAATTTACTTCTGGCCACTTACTGTAAACCCCATTGGCCCTGGGGGTCCTCTTGATCCTTTTTCTCCTTTTTCTCCTTTCAAGTCCTATTACACAGAAAAGAAGAGCTTACTGTAGTATCTTAGATTTTTCTATGCTTACCATGACAGTCTGGTTCTACGAAGAGGAAATCCATATGTCACCAGCAAGATTCTTTGAGCAGAGACAGTTCTACTCAAATGATTAAGAAACAGAAACCTTGTATCAATGCTCCTGCCTAAGTCTATGACGTTTGAAAAGGAAACTGTTTCTGCACATTTCAGAATAGAGCTAGGTCAAAACAACCCACCTGTGACTGCATGCAAAGGGACCTCAGTAAATAGCGCCACAAATGGCAACAAGAAACAAGCAAAAAGCCCAAATAAACCTTAATTGTTTCACTGGAGCTAGAGTTACTTCCAAAACATAAATGCTGTGGCTACCTACAGCATCCTTGTCTCTGTGGGTGCAAGATTTCACTACTGTGTACACCATCGGGCCACATCCTAAGGTCACTGTAAAGCTGAATTTTATGGACTGTCTAATTATTACCTGGTTAGAGTCATGCTCCAAACTATTTATGTAAGGAGTTTTGAGAGGTTTCTAAGCCTTAATGCTCAATGTCTCTGAAAAATTGCCATTCTGTCATGATAAGCCACCACAGCTGTGGCTGGGAAGTACTCCATGTGGCCTTATTTGATTTAAACAGGGAGAGGTGGTGTGCCTAAAAGCTGAACCTTGCTTCTGTGATCTTTCTCTTCCCTCCTCAATACAGTCTTGATGCAAAACTCACTTTTATTTTAGCACATAATGGAGAGAGACTTCGGATGACTCCATAGATTAGATGCAAATTACGTAAGTAAAACAGAAACAAGAACAGGTTAAAGACTTGTCCTGTTAGTAAGTGAATACTTAAAATTATATCAACTCCTGCTACTTAATTTCTATATAAGGATACATTGCAAGAATTTAAATTCACAAAGTAATACTTAAAAAGAAAGCTGAATCACACTATTTTCTTCCATATTCATTGTCTTTCCAACACTTTCTGTCATTACTCATGTTTCAGTAAAAACAATGAGAAAACAAACTACAAAATGTACATGAACATGTTGTAAGTTTTTGTGAAACCCTGGATGCTCAGAGTCTGACATTCTCAGTGACAAGGCCCAGAGGTCAACTCAGCTGTGGCTTTGATCAGAACATCCATGTGGATTTGGTGAAGCAGCAGTGATTTACACTTCATGTACTCAGAGATTCACGGCAGGTGGGGTACTGGTAGGCAAGAAGAATTGCATTGGCATTGTGCAGATGTGCACGTGGGCACACAGGCCTCAGCCACGCTGGCTCTACACAGACACTCTAAGAGAGTTTAGAATCTAATTAAACAAGTCTGAAAAATGTTAGAATGACTAAAAGAAAATGTTATCAGAGCAGTGAAGATGAAAACGTCCTCTCATAGTAAAGCCTAGTCAGTTGGTGTATCTGAATGTGATGTTTAACAATTTTACTACCGTCATGTTGTCTGGTCCAGTTAACGTCACAATAACAGTTCCTGGGGGCCCAGGGGGTCCAGTTAACCCAGTGTCACCCTTGAAAGAAAAAAGAAAAATAGAGAAAATCACAAACAGTGTGTTTTTGTTATTTCAAATTACTACTGCTATACTTTTGATATAGTGAATATTCTTCTGTCATTACTCTCAGCCATTAACCCAGTTGACATTTCCCTTTGCTTGCTATTTATAGTCCAGTAAAAAAGACATATATTAAAGATTGAACCTTCCCCTAGCTGATCAATATAAAAATGCATATGCTGATTACTGTTAAAGTTTCTAGAAACAATTAAAATTTTTAATCCTATTTGTTTGTTACATAACTATTTAAACTATAAATCAAGTAAAAATATCTCCTTGATTACAATTTTTCTCTCTATTTAATTATGTCAATCAGTAAATTACATGAACTGTCTTTGGTGACATCCTCCAAACTGCAGTCTGGGTATTCCAAGGAGATCACAGAATCATGGTGCTAATGGACAAAACAAGCTTTCCCGTGTCCTTCACTGACAACATTAGTGGTGAAGTGCACTTTTTCATTAAGGATCTTTCAGAACAGGGAAAGTTCTCAATGTGAATCTTTCCTGTGGAACTCAGCGAAACAATATACACAATTTCCAGTGATTTTAATCCAGTGGAATGCTTTTGCATGAATTTGCAGCATAACAGCAAAGAATGTGCCACTCTTTTGTAAGGAAGCAAGATGTTCCATGGTCACCTGACCTACTGCAAATGAATAACCAGGTCCATACACAAATTTTTTTCCAGGAAACTCCTAGCAATTCCTGGCAGTGATTACAACATTAAAACCAATCACAGCTGAATCTGTGCAGGTCAATTAGCGTAATTATGAGATGTCCTAATTTCTTGCAAGGATATTCAGATTGACTACACTGGTCCTGCAGCTGCAGGCTGGGGTGCTGAGAGACAATGTGGGCATTTGTAGTAATTCCTGCCAATTATATGGAATACAAAGTAAGAACATGAAAGACAAGTTATTCAATTTTTATTCAAAATCTGGGAGTTTTTCTAGCATCACAAGGGCTGACACTGCAAATACATTGGACAGAAGTTGTGAGACTACAGATGCTATATATATTTACCAGTGTTTATCTGCTTAGATAAGCATTCAGGAGCACCACACAAATTATACATATTAATTTAATGCTATGTGTTAGTAAATACTAACTACTGGCTTCTCTTTGGTGTCCAATCTTCTGCCTAGAAGTTTATATCATTGACTCTTACGTGAAAACATTTTGACCTTAGACATCGCTGTGTTTCCATTTTTCAACAAAAGACTGCCACATATATACTGAGAACATGCATTTCACAGTACTTCCCCAAAATTTCACCACAGCATATCAGAAAATGCATAAAACAGAAACAAAACTTATAAAATGTTTAAAGCTTCTTAAGAAATTACCTTTCTTCCTTTGGCTCCTATTACTTTCAGTCCCATAAGACCCTGAAAAAAAAATCCCCAAATGTTATTTTTTTTATTTTACAAACACCTACAACATGAGTTAATTTATGTTACACGTAACAGAAGTTTTCATTTTTATTACCAATCTGAGACTACCTTAGGTCCAGGAGGTCCTGGTTTCCCTGGCATGCCCTACAAAAAAGGAAAAAAAAAAAAATCCTCAGGTAAAAAATTTACAATCTTCTGCTCTGATATAGGTGTTTTGAAGCACCCAACTTTCACAGAACTTGTATCACATTTTTACTTTTTCTTCCACCTTTACAGCCACAAGTCATTACCAGTGGGTCACAGACTGTTTACACAGTCTAGTTGCAAACATATGCATCTCTCAATGTTATACATTTTAGTATTTAAAGTGAATTAATGGGTAGTCATTTGAAAATTGAAATTTATGCCTACATGGACAAGGGATGCTTCTGAAAATATAGAAATTATCATGCATAAAAATAATCAAAAGCAACTGAAAAAATATCAGATGTGTGCAGATAAGCATAGTTTTTACATACACATGTGTCTAGACCTCAAATAAATCTGGGAGAGTCAAGTACTTGTATCTGTGTAATTCCATAGGGTTCGGGGAAAATCAAAGGTCAAAGTAACAAGTGAGACATAAATTCATACTAAAGGTCCTGGAGGGCCCTGTGGTCCAAGTTCCCCAGGATATCCTTGAGCACCCTGGGCACCCTGCATATTGAAAAAGAAACAGGAATAAATCTCCTGGGAAGATTATGAGCGAAACACAACACTAAATTCAATGAACTGAATAAGAAACAGAGGAGCAGCTTTGCTTCTGAATTTCCTTTTCCTTTGTCATGAGAACACAGAAGTATAATTCTTCCCCATTGCTTCATCGTTTGGCATATGTTTTGAAACATGAGAAAACATCTGTTCTAAAACTAAACTACTCAAGTGAGGATGTAAGTCCCCTGAGAAATGTGAACTTATAATCCATATGGTCCTATTAATGCCTCTAATAAGCCCTCAATCCTTCAAATATTCTGTGCAATAAATCCTATACTTTAAAGCTTAATTTTCAAAGAAATGGAAAATTAAGCACTTTTATTTTCTTTTAAATTTAATGCTCTCTGTTTATTCCAATAGTCAGAAGAAAATTCAGCCTTGCCTTCCCCTGTTAATGTTCATTCTTGAAATATGGACAATCCTGTGCTTTGTTATTACTCTAGAAGTTGAGCTGGTCTAACCTGTTCAGTCTTAACTTTGATGGGAATTTTAGGAGTTGGATTAGATGGCCTGCAACCTGACTGGCCTGAAAACTGACTGGTTTTGGTTTAGAAATCAGTGACATAATTGTAAAAAATGCTATATCTATATTAAATAAATAATACACTTAAATTATGTAAAATGCAAAATAATTTTAATAAATACTCATGTTATATAGAATGTGTTTATACATATTACTGTATATTTTTATACATATCTACCTCACTGTCTTAATTTTGAGTTACCTGGAGACCAGGCATTCCTGGTAATCCAGGATCACCTTTTCCACCATACTCTTGGCTATATCCTTCTGCAGGGCACCCCTGGACAATTAAATAAAAAGAAACATTAAAAGTTATGCTGTAAACTCTGTAGTGCAACAAGTCCTCTAATACAGTTTGTAGGGAAATTAACATCAGAATTGCATAATGATAGAAATGGTCCACTATGGATAGTTCTAACTATAAAAAAGATTTTATTAAACCAAATATACCTTGTGCAGGCCTTCCAGTTCTCTGTTAGGAGCAGTCTTCTTTTCAGATATACCTACATTACTCATGCACTGTCCTTGTCTTCAATTTATTTTTGTTACTTTTTATCCCTATAAAATACTGTCTAGAGCATCTGCAGATTTCCATATGAATTCATGAACTGTTTGGGAGAGGAGCTTAATTCTTTGTGTGCTTGAAAGTGTTAAATTCATTATATGCAGTAACAGTAGTTTGAGGGAAAAGAAATAATAGACCATTTTGCAACCTGAGGTGAATGCTGCTAGGACAATGGAAGCACCAAACTTTGTGGTTGCTTCCTCTGGAAGGCAAACCTTCTGTTTCCCATGAATGGAGAGGTTAGGAGCAACAAACACACACACAAATTGTTGATAACCAATAAATACTTTGTGTAATATGATGCAAATAACTGACCTTCTCTCCTTTGATACCAGCAATACCCTAGGAAGAAGAACAATCATATTGAAACAGAAGAGTAAAAGAGTGCTGAAATAACACATTCTAAATATTGTCTAAGCTTGGTGCTCTTCAAGTGATTTATTTTCATGAAAAAGGTGCATAGCCAGGTTCATGTTTACTGGGCCAGATTTCAATTTAAGAAGAAAGGGCATATTGTTAAAAAATAGTAATTCTCAGAGGTACAACTCTACAAGTGAAGGCAGAACAGCTTTGAAGCCTGATCTTAATAAATAAATAAATAAATAAAATCAGCAGAGCTGGTAAAGATCATATTTAGAAGTTATTAGATTTTAAGCCACTGGAAGTTGACAGACAGTATTCCTTTTCCATTTGTTTAGAAGTATCTCTTTCAAACACATCTCTACAGTGAAAAAAACCCCAAATCCTAGGATTAAAGCAATGCACCCAGAGTGAGAAGTTCTGGGTTTAATTCCTGGTTCTTATTGACTTAATTAACCCATTATTTTCTCACATATACTTAGGTACAAACGGAAACTGCAATCTATTAAATAAACCTGGAACACCTTTAGGGATGTAAGTGGCAAATTTTCACGAGTATCCGATGAAAGCTAACTCCAGGCAATGAATTTCATGCAGTCATTAACTAAGAAGTTGAGGCCCTACATGCAGACAATGTCTCTTTATCACACAGTTTTCATACTAATAAAATGGGCATATTTATATACCCCAAGTGGTGTCAGCATGAGCTAACATGAGGCTTTACACTCCTTCAGGGACTGGCTTTATGTGATGGGAATGCACACAATCGTGAATTTCGCAGACACTTACTGGAAGGCCTGGAGCACCTCTTTGACCTGGAGGACCTGGAAATCCTTGGTCACCCTGAAAGTAGTAACAGTGATTGTTAATGCAGATTATGGTTTATTATTTGGCCTGATTTTGGCAAATGTGATTACAGAAGAAGTTTTTTATGCTATCACACTAAATGCACTGGGAGTGCATGACCACTGTATTTTGCTAGAAGAGGATCATCCCATTTTATGCAGCTTGACTTCTATGCTAGACTGTTCAGATAAGTTTACAGATTCACTAGAAATCTATGATTTTCTGTAGTAGGCATTATTCTGACTCCCTCTTTCAGAATGCTCATAGAGCAAAGAAAACCTGGTAAATCTGTAACTTAACATTAAGACTTTTCTTTTAATTACTTTTAGGATTTATGAATTGCCAACTGCAAGTGAAATAAAATTAATTAACTACCTCCTTTATAACCCATTGCAGCAAAAGGACATGTTGGATGAAACTTATTAGGCCTTCTGGATTTACTGAAAAAAGTATTATCTGTCAAAATACCAAACGTTATTATCTTTTAGCAAAGGCCATTGGCATGTATTATTTAAGTATTTATTTTGCACAAAAAGGTAGCACTTTTCCTTCCTCTGGTTCCATGATACAAGTTTTTCTAGCTGATAAAATCACAAAGCAAAACAAGTCAAAGTTGTATATTGGGCAAAATTTAGAACACTTTTTGGCCATTGCCAAGCACAGCCAAACGCACTCTCCAGAACACTCAGCTTGGTTTGTACCTTTGTGCCATTGCATCCTGGAACACCCGGGAGCCCAGGAGGACCAACAGTTCCTGGTTCACCCTAAAAGAAGCACGAAATTGACACAAGCTTTGTTTTTGCACATTCATATTGCCCTACAGAAACACTGAAAGAGTTTATGTTGGAGCAGTGTTTCACAAGACATATTACAATGTGTTCTTAAATCATTACAATGAGTAAGAATTGCTGATGCCAAGATTTTTATCACTAGGCCAATTGACAGAGACAATGTTGATGTTGAAACTAGAGTGAGCACATTGAGCTGAGGATAATTGTGCACTAAAGACTGTAGTAAGAGAGAAATGGTTAAATCAGTTTCATTTTTACTTACTGGAAGGCCTGGAGGACCTGAAAATCCGGGTATTCCTGGGACTCCCTAACGAAATTAAACCAGAGAATAATATTATGAATATTAAACAAAAGCTCATCAGCAATTTTTCTTTGATTACATTCATAATAAGAATTAATGCAAGTATGATTCTATTAAAAAGATCGTTACTTCCTTAACTACTATGATTGTAAACCAAGCATAATGGTTACAAACAGGTAACACACACCAGTTTTGTCCACAGAAAAAACCCCAGATAATTCTTCATGGTATTCTAGTCTGACTTTTTCACTGCACACCCAAATATTAAATACATACAGCAATAACCTTGTACGTAAGGTGTAGCAAAAAGGGCAAAAGGTCTAAAAATAATGCTTGTGCATACACCATGTAATAAATTTTAACCATACGTTGAAATCATACATAATGCTTTGCTTTTATTTTCACAAATTATTGAACCAAGGTGGAAATTAGCAAGACGTTTAATATATATGTTTGTTTAAAACACACTTACTCGTATACCTTTGGGTCCAACTAAGCCTGTAAGCCCTGGAGAACCCTAGATCACAAATGGAAAGCAACATCTTTCAACTCATTTCAATTGATAAAAAGCTCATAAATGTCAACAGGACACTCAATATTTTCAATATCAATATCAATATGCCCACACAAAACCAGCTATACAAATAAATAAATGATTGGGCTACTACAGTCAATAAAGGAAACAAACATTTCATACAACTTGCCTAAATTGTGGTGTCTTGCCCTCCCTTTCAGTGTTTACAGGGGATTATCATAGAATCAAAGAATGGTTCAAGTTGGAAAGGACCTCAAAGATCCTCTAGTTCCAACCTCCCTGACACAGGCAGGGACCCCTTCCACTAGAACAGGTTCCTCAAAGCCTCATCCAACTTGGCCTTGAACTTCCAGGGATGGGGAACCTGTTCAGTGTCTCGCCACCCTCTTACCCTTGTAGTGAAAAAAAATATATATCTCACCATTGGTCAAAAAAATAATGTTGAGAATGCGGTTGCTATGGATTTGGTCAAACTGTGAGACCTGGAAGTGCTTCCCTGTGAGGAAAAAGCTGGAAGGTGCCCAGATATGGGCGATGTCTGTGTAATGATCAGATGCATGAGATGTATGTACTCTCACCCACACTGTTGAGCATGGAAAGGAAGACCAGAGCAAGCTGAAAGGGGGCTAAGCAGGATGGGAGAGCAAGGCTGAAAGAAGACAGCAAAGAATGCCCCAGTGACACTGCAACATCTGGACAGAACCTGCTGGAATTCTTTCAAGACGCATAGAGCTTAAGTGCTAGTATGAAGACTTTACCATTCCCAGAAAGGAAATGGAAAACGTGAAGAGCAGCATAGCTTCTAAAATCTTGGGCCACATTCCATTTCAGATGCTGTAGAAGTGTTGGATAGGAGAGGCTAACTGGCACACACTACAACAGATACCATTCAGGCTAAGAGAGGTCTTGCTAGATAAACTATCTTACTTTTTGCCATTCTTGCAGAAGTTATTATCACTTACTGAAAGGGAAATGCTGTACTAAACACCTCAATGAGCTCAGATAAAGGGCTCATCAACATGTATGAAATCTACCATGAGTATCACTTCCAGAAAGCATTGTAAAAATAAGATAGGACAGAATAATGCAACAATGCTTAAACAAATGAAAACTACAAAGCCCATTTCTTTAAATGTATAGTTAAGTGCTGTAGCCACATTAGTGCAGGTCTTAGACAGAATCTGATTGTGGTAGTACCTTCCTGATTTACATTGTGGCTGAGTTCACACCGTATTTACACAGAAGTAATTTATTCACCAGAGCCAGTTTATTGATAACAGCAATACTGTTCCTCAAAACAAATACACATAAGACACTTTTACTGCATGACTTTTTGTTGAGTTTTTTTTCTACTCATGCAGGAGTTATTGAAAATTCATATTCAGCCTCAGTTTAGGCATACAGGAAAGAAAGCAAGCTCAAGTCACTGAAGCCACCCTGTGCACCATGCAGGCAACCAGGTATTTCCTAAACAGGCCAAGATTTATCTTAAAAACCATCTTTCCCTTCAAATTTTCTTAAATCTATTTTTCATATTTGTCTCGCTAGTAGCTTGTTTACTTTCTTTTCAGATGTTAATAGATATTAAGACAAAAACTGAGGCTATGCTGCAAAAGTCTGCCTAGACCCATGTTCATTGCCTCTGGCAGTTCAGTCCAGCTGCTTTAGCACTGGCCAATGGACAATTGACAACAAAAGCCCATGGTCTTATCAGCTCTACTCTGATGCAGTCAAAATGACTATTGCAGCTGATGACCAAACAACATCCCTCACCAAACGGGAAGCTCTGAGACAGGTTTTGGTTTGGTTTTATAAAACAGAATTGTCTACACAGTCATAGCTAACTTTGACTGTCAAGCACAGTAGTTTCTCTGGGTGTATCTCTCTGTCTCACATACATACCTACCTTTGGTCCCTGTGGTCCTGGAGGCCCTTCTGGACCAGGAAAGCCTCTTTGACCAGGTGGACCTGGCACACCAGGAAAGCCTTTTTCACCCTGTAAACATAAAGATAATTAATCTCAAAATATCCATGTATTCTCCTTTTGATATCTTATTTCTAAGGCACCCATTACTTTCAGAACCTCTTAGCTTTCTGCTGCTGTGGCAGATACACTGCCGCTTGCCTACACTGACCTGTTTTTGTGGTCCATCTCTGTGCTGCCTAGGCCCCATGGCACCACATACTCATAATTATTATGAATTATCAGAACACAAGATAGCACTCAAGATTTTGCAGAGTATAGATATTAGCTGACAGCATGAAAATTTAAGAAAGCAGCTGATACATATTCCTTGTTAATATTTCTATATTTTAGACAAACGGAAAAGATGTTTCAGCTCTTCAGGCAGTGGCAATTTAGCATGCTCAGTTTTACATCAGTAAAGATCTGCCTGTTCAAGACGTTTTGCATCACAGCATGACATGGGAGAGAGAGAAGGGGTTTGTCAGCTCTCTCAGAGTCAATCTTCCTACTGCTTTATAGAAAGTTATACAAAGAAAGCATGTGAAATTTTGCTGTGCAGAAGTTTGAGTGTCTTATTTGATGTACAAGATAGGATCCAAGAGATGTCTCTGGGAAGCCAAAATACTTTGGCTTGTCCCTGCACCAATTCTCACTCCTCAAAATCCCACAAACTCACCGGATTTTAAATAGCTTCTGAATGAAATAAAAATTATATATTAGTAGTTACATATATTTATATCTCTCAAGATAGAATGTAATCCCATAATATTTTGACACACATGAAAATAAGAATTGCATTATAAAGTGTCTGTGAGATCTATATAATAAATCGGCATAGCTTTTTGTAAAAACTGGTTTATTTCATACACCAGCGTCCCAAGGCAGAAGGATGAATGCTATCCCAGAATGTGCCGCTGGAGGGGGTGTGGTACCAGCTCACAGGAAAACCAAAGTCCTCGGCCTGCCTGCCCATGGCCGGAGCCACGCGGTGCTGTCTGAATCCAGAGCAGCGCTCTCCTGACAGCTTCTGCCCTCTCTACAGAAAAGGCAATTTTAGCCACACTTTCTTCTTAGCAGATCAACGAGATCAGAGGATTTTCAGGTTGGAGGATTCTAAACACTGAATAATTACCAACACATGCCGATTAATGTCATTGTCCTGATTTTCCATAGCTGCATGAAAAACTTCATCAGTGTAAACAATTATTTACTCTTACCTACAAATTGCTCAGTTATTTAACATGGAACTGCTAAAGAAAAGTTGTGGGTGTCCATTCTTATTAATATTTCTCTTTTAGTGGGCAATTTATTTTTTTCTAGTTTTTCAGCTGGTCTCAATTTCACTGTTTAGGATGAAGTCAGGTTAGACCAGCTAGTAACATGAAAAACAAACAGGGAGATTTAACTGAAAATATTAGTATTCTCCTTTCTCACTTATTAACATATATTTTAATAATGACCCTATTTACTTTCAGATAAATTTTCTCCAACTTTGTAAAAGCAGATGGGACCAGTGGGACTAATCATAACCCTAAATCCTTATAGATGTCTGGAATCTGTTCATAACGTTTAGTATGAGAACTTCTGTGTTCGTGGTTCGCCTGAATTGCAACCATGACTTCTTCAATAATGCCCCTTTCATTTGTGAATCAGTTGTTTTTCCAA
This sequence comes from Corvus kubaryi, assembly GCF_017639235.1. Lineage (NCBI taxonomy): Eukaryota > Metazoa > Chordata > Aves > Passeriformes > Corvidae > Corvus > Corvus kubaryi. The sequence continues at coordinate 5,496,451 of NW_024581136.1, read as the reverse complement.
CTGCAAGCAGGAGTCTCAAAGAATTTTTGGCATTTGTGTAATTCAGGTTTGTCTAAAAGCCACTCAGAGCCTCTGCCAAGCTGCTATTGGCAACAGGCAGAGCTGTGGATCTTTTACTGCTGATGGATTTGCTGTTCCTTCAGTGCTGGCAAGGTGTTTGTGATTAGGACCCAGAAACTCATCCCCTGCTTGATCTACAAGAGGTTTATCTCTTTGATGCCAGTGTGTGTAGCTTTCCCTCAGGAACTGGCAAAGAGGGGTGGGCAGGGTCCAGAGATGGAAAGAGGGAAGCACTGAACATGACACTCTTGATGGCATTATGAAATTTGTAACAGGAGAGCTGCTGCCAAGGTAATGACATTTGTTAGGAGTTAGTGAAAGAGACCTGGTGCTTTGGACAGTTGTTTTGCTGGTGTTCAAACATCATACAGTGCTGTAAACATATTAATGCAGTAAAAAAATTCAGTTGAAAAGTCTTAGTTAAATAGTGTCCCCAAAGTTAACAGAATTTTGTAAGGTAATCATTCTCTGTAGGCTGTTGGCAAAATACCATCACACACTAAATTCACTCACTGTATCAACTGAAGTAATCTATTAACAATTTCCAAGCATATAAGCTAATATTAAAAAAGGAAAATGTATCTGTTCTTACCTTACTACCTTTCGTGCTATCACAAAAGCAGGGACTTTTACCTTTGCATACACAGTTCTGTAAAACAAAAATACAAACTTTGTAATACAATTATTTTTCTCATTGAGTTGTTTGGAGAGAGGCAAGTGAGATCTCTGGTTTTACTAAGCAATTATTTCACAGACAATATAACTTAAAAGAAAATGTTTGTGAAGAGGCAATTCTCAACATTGGCAAAGAGCTCATTATTCCTCTGTATTGTCTTTTGAGACAGATAAGAGCATCAGTTAGATCTTGCAGACAGAATTACTTAACCTGTACAGTTTCTCATATTACAACAGTCACAGTGTTTCAAATTTGTAACTTTTATGTTTCTTTAATGATGGAGGAAAGATGCTGCAAGTAGCTGCTGTTCCCTATGGACGTGACAATTCCTGACCATTGCCGCTTGTCTTTTAGGTGGCTGAACTTAGGTGAGATGATGCCATCTATTAATTTTAAAAAAAGCTGCAGGGAGCATTTCTCCAATGAGCAGATACTTAAGCATTTATTTACAAAATAAAGCAGAAATTAAAATAAGTTGGCCATGAAAGGCAAATCCCCCAAGATACTATTGTGTCTGCCTCTGATTTATAGACAGATCAATAGGCAGCTACTTGATGTTTCAAGCTAGATTTTTAAAGAGATGCAAACATTAAATAGTTAATTCTTACCCTGATCTGACAGCTAGAATTCAAGTGGTACTGCATCAGAAATTTGGAAAACAAAGGTATCATGTAAAACAGAAACCATCTAACTATGCTACCTTCACTACTATGTTAATCAATACGATTATATCACTAGAGACACAAGAATAAGCACTAGTGCAGAATTAACAACAAACCGTATCCTGATTTCTTCTTGGTGACATCAATCAGTCTGGCACTGGATAATCTAAATTCATCAAGTCAGTTATATGACAGATATTTTAAGTCTTTGAATATCAATACAAGAGGATAAAGTGATGTATATCTCCAAATAAATTTGGAATAGTTCATAAGACTGTCTTTCAGTCTTTCAATAGTTCATAAAACTGATTTTCTTGTGCCCTATTGAATGACAGTACTTCTATCCCAAAGCATTATCTTCAAAATATAGATTATTGGTAGAGTTCTGCTAAGCAATATAAAAAGGGTCATTGCTCAAGGCAAGATGTATACACAGATATATATCATTATAATTCTATCGACCTTCATGGAGTTGTACCTTATGTCTGCCTGTGAAAGTATACTAGAAGTATACTAGATTCTTTACAATACCTGTATGCAAAGCACAGTTTTCAGGACATGTAGAGAAATGAACACATGAAATTACTCTTCTGTAACAGGTATAATCTGCAGCAGACTTGATGTGTACAGATACAGAAGAAACCCTTCTATCTTATAATCAAAGACAATCCAATGTGAAGGTAAATGCATGAAGATGTAGAGACTTGTGATGCCATAAAATTAATCTACGTTAATAAACTATTGAAAGAAAGAGAGCCTTTGCGCTTCAAGAAGTCAGAATGCTTAGAACGTGTTTAATTTACCATTAGTAAGCTTTCATATCTATTTAGGTCTTTTTGTGTACACATATCACTTTAACCTAAACTGAAAAGACCAAAGATGATTTAACATTACACAGTCAGTTAGCTGGATAATACTAAATGTTTTGGCATATAATTTTTTACGTAAGATTAGATTAGGCCTTCTGTACAGGAGCTTTGAACCAAAAATCATTGCTCACTTATATTGCTGGATGCTTTCACATCCTTGCAAGATGCCTGTTGCTCCTTTATCAAAGGATCATAAAAAAAAAGTGATGTTGCCAGGTTATATGATAAGGAAACTGAATGTTAGTTATTAACAGTTTATTCAAAATTCTCACAGTAACATCTACGTAAGTGTATTAACCAAAGCCACAGGTATACTGCATGTTTTTTGGTTTTGTGATTTTCATAATAATAATCTACATTTCTTTTGTCTATTTAGATGAAGTAGATTTTTTATCTAAAATCTAGGTCAAAGGATACAGCCAGATAACTATATGAATACCAAATCAATTCACCAATGAACCAAAACTAAAACCCCACAGCAGTTGGAGTAATTTATAGAGGAGCTCTTCTCCAAAGTGTTTTTAGTGATAGGTACAGCATTATTATAAACAGATACATAATTCCAGTTATACATGTTGAAGCACATTTACTGCAGTGGTTAATGTTTTGTTTAGTGGGTGCAACCTTATCTAGAACACTGAATTGCCCTTCCTACACCATGGGATGGGATTCTGTGGGGCTCTGACCTCTTCCTGCTCCTGATTCAGAGAGTAACTTAACCATCTGCTTAGAAAGTATTCCAGTCCTCTCCTTCACATAATTCCTCAAAGAAATGACCCAGAAAGAAGGAAGAAATAACATACTACAGACTATCGTGTCACCTATACAAAGGTTAATGTACATTGAGCATGGCACTGCTACTCCAGCCACTGCAGTGGTGGCAACTTAATTTGGGAAGAATCTTACACAGTTCTCAGCACTTTGCCAGTAGTACTGGTTACATGAAGAATGTCAGAGAATGTATTTAGGGATGTTATCAAACCTGAATAAGCCAAAGGATGTGACAAAGTCTTAATGTAAGGAGAACAGCAGGCAATGCCAGACTTCCTATTCTGTCACTAGCCCAGGTTCTGAGTGCTGTCACTCACACTGGGGCAACACAGTCCTACCGGGAATAGTTTAAAGGCAGGAAGGTGGAGAACAGACAAAAAGAACCAAAGTGAGGGTAATCCAGTATTTCTCCATTGATCTGGTTTTTTTTGGAATTACATATATGATGACAGGACAGTCAGAGTATTTCTTTATTTTTCCAGATCCAGAGACGATCAGAGTAACTCAGCTATGATTTCAAAATACATACTTGTATTAAAAATACTGCACCCAGAACAGACAGGCAGCAAAATGTATTGCTGCAGGAAACAAGCATCATATTCCTTACGTATATTTCAGTCCAAGACCACACAGGATGAGTAATAAAGACATTCAGATGAAAGCTGAGATGAAATTAAATGTATTGTGTAGGACTATGGTAATGTGGCTGAAGTGGGGCTTAAGTTTGCACTTTTGGTCTGATTGGTCTTTAATTTCATGGGTAAACTCCATTGAAGCCCGAAGTAAATCCTGGTTAACATAAAGATGACTGTGCAACATGAGGTATTTTTAAATTAATTAAAAGCAGTGCAAGAGATATCCATTAATTACTGTGGACAGTAAAAATAGCCCAGGTGTCTTCTCTCAAGTGGGTGATGAAGCTGTCACTTTCCTTCACTGGTTGTTCTAACAGCTGATCAGATTTATTTTTAAAAATGCATAACTGATTTTTCATTTAAACTTGATACTTATTAGCATCTCACCTATCCTGCCACTAGGTCTTTATCTCCTAACTTACAGAATCGCTAAATTAGAACTCTATCAATAGGTGGAACAAGACTTACTGGATAGTATCTATTTTTCTGTGATGCCACTTTTTTATTCTTTTCCATCTTTCTGCTCATTAATGATATCCTGAGCAGTAATTTTTAATAAGTATTGGCATTTAAGAGAAATTACAGAAAACTGGAAATTATGTATGAGTGAGCCAGCTCCTTTAAGTCTTGATTACGAATTTTCAAGGGCTGCTGACACATGGAGATTTCTGAATTCTTCCTGGGCTGTCTCAGTGCAGAGCAATCACTTTACACATCCCAGCTGTGTCTATAAATCACAACTGAGCACATAGAATAACCCTGCTCCAACAGTTGATGTTAATATAGTGCTTAAAACTTTAAAAAGCCCATTTCACTCGTTCCCAACTAATGTTTTCTATTGCATCTAATAAAGGCGGGAGTAATACAGGAAGTGGAAAGTTTTGCTCTACCATTTATTTACACTACAGACTTGTGTTGGGATAGGTATGCTGCACATATGTTAAGTGCTGCACTTTCTGAAGAACACTATGGTGGTAGCTAAAGTTTCTAGTATGGATACGGTTACAGTTTTGAAAATTTATCCTAACCTGCACAAGAGGATCTGAGAGCACAGCTTTATAGAGAAAAGTTCCTGCTGTGAGAAAAGCTATATAAAGAAAGTTTTTTTTTTTCTGATGCACCTGTATTAAAATACTTAGCTAGATTAGCACAGTCAGGAATTCTAGCTAGACAAGGTTAGTAGATACGTGACCCTGGCAGCATATTCCTCATGTTGCACAACTGCAAATCACCATGAAGCATGCAAGGTCCTGGAGAATGAGGTTCCCCTCACTCCAAAACACTGCTATCAAAACAAAATACCAGTCTCACAATTAGAATCTGTATACTAAAAGTTTTTCATGCATTCTAAGCATCAAACATGAATTCATTAAAATTATCAAAGACCACGAAGAACTTTGTGTTTTTTTAGTGATTGCTGGACCAGTACAACAAAACCAAATTATTAAGCCTCCAATAAGTATAGACAACATAGAGCAGAAATAGGAGATGATGAGATGAACGAAAATATGTCAATTCCCAAGCCCTGAAACATTGTGTAGTCACTTGTGAACTGGAAGACAGCCAGACATTCCTACCTTAGAAGACTCCTGTTAACAGCCATCTATGCTATCACAATTCACAGCATTTTGCTTACCAGTTGAATACCTAGGATGAAAATTATTTCATTTGGACTTTCCATTATAAAGAAATACACCTGTAACTTAATTAATAAACAGCTTGGTCAAGAGCAACTAACACAGAGAGACTGGGTCTCCAAGGACACAGCAGGAGACAACTGTTCCGCTACAGGCAGTGCAGTTGTTGAATAAGCTCCATTAAACTCTTGTAATGGGAACCTTGCTCAGGGAATAACTATTGAATCAAAATGCCCTGTTGGTGACATAGGTCTTGTATTACTGTTATGTACTGCTTTCAGTGTGAGGTGCAGGAGAGAAGTCCCAAACATTTGTGATCATAGTAAAACGTAACATTTCACAGAAGCAGGACTTTGTGTTTAACTTACAGATACACAATTCGTGGTCACACGATGTTAACACATTTTATCTGAACTTGGTAAGAACTTCCTTACTTTACATCCTTAATTTTAAACTGGTATGAGCTCTTTCGGAAGGGATTTGCTTGTTCATGTAATATAAAGATGTATTTATAATGGTATTTCAAACCAACTAAGCTAAATTACATGTAGAGAGAAATAGAAGAAGCTTCTGTATGTGAACATTTAAACAACTTTATATTATGCCAAGGGGAACGTGTGTGTGAACCCCTTTTTCACTTCAGAAATTTAAACCATTTTGAAAAAATTCTCATCGTTTTTACAGCAAAAATCTGTTGGTTAACAACTTTGTATAACAGCAATTTTTCAGCATTAGCCAAATCTCTCATAAGTATCCAGACCTGGAACAATAAAAAAGCATTAACATAAACCTTAGGTTAAAAACTATAAGCCAGATGGAAATAAAATTTTCGGAGAACTTCTGGTATCTCTTGCCTCCTTTTTGTTGATATACTTACTGAACAGCCTATCTTTTTTTTCCTGTGAATGGGCCTGTTTGAACAGAAGTTGCAAAAAACCATTGTAACATAGCTGTTCATACTATTCTCAGGAAAATACACCATGCTGTCATTGGGAGTATGTTCCACATGCAACTCCCATGGTGCAGACCATACTCTTCCTTCAAGCAGATACAGCACAATTAATTATACTGAACTTCTCCCTTCTCTCCAACAGACTATCAGTGAACAGTTAGGAAGTGTGAGAACAGTAGGGCTCAGCAATCCTCACTTTGCACACATCATCATCATTGCGCTCGGATAAAACAGATAAAATGTTTTAATTCATAAAAAAACAAACACACTGAGTTTTCACAAACTCAGATGATTTGTGAGCTCTGTAGTGATGGCCACTAAGGCCTATTTTGTAGATGTTGCCTAAAATTACTCAGTATCTATATAAGTAGAGTTGGCATATTGTGTGCAGTTTTGGAAAACTGTATGTTTAGGCTCTTAAATCTCCTGGTTTTGGGGGGTGGGGGTGGGGTGGTATGTGTGTAAATTCCTTTTGGTCTATAAAGAGAAGATACAGAACTGCTCTCTCTTTAGACAAAGAGAATGATGCTTTTTCTTCTTCTTCTAAACCACAGAATATTTTGATGCTTATGTTTATAATGACCGACACCTTACTGTTCAAATCATCTCACTAGAGCGGAAGTCACTGTGATAAGGACTATCAGAAATGCAACCAAACTGTTCCTGATATATTCACATGTGTAAAATCTCCAAAGACAGAGCCATAGACTCCACCTCTGGGGTTGATTTCTTCTCCTGACCTTGAAGTGGACATGGGGACAACAGAAATAAATATTTTTCTTTTCACCAAGGAAAAAAGACTAGGCAGTTCAGGCCGCAGAATTTTGTTTTGTGTAGAGAACTCTTAAGGGTGTTTAATCAGCTTATTCATCCGTGCTCTTCCTTCCTAAGAGTCACCTTAAAAGAGCAATCTAGTAACAAAGAATACACACCATTTAACTAGTGAATTTTTGCTTACCTACCATAATATGGTTAGCATTACTTCGCACGTTTTGTATTTCTTCCCAGATGTTGAGTGTGGGAATGGTATTCACTATAATTTTTGTCTCCTTGGGCCTGTATATTTGTATATTCATAAAATTCCTGGTGTGCATCTTCTGTTAAGTGGTGCAAATAGCAATAAAAGCAACAGTAGCTGGTTCAGAGGAAGCTTATTGCACAGGCTTTGGTTTCCCCTGATTTGAAAGGCTCTGGGATTTCACAGATTTTAAAAAATTAAAGGTCACTTCTTCCTGCAGCTTCCTCCAAAATAATCTGTGGAAAAATGCAGCACAAAGCCCTAGCTAAAAGGTCTTCACTAAACCAGGCAAAATGGAAAACCTGTAAAGCTGTGAGACTTGTACCCTATCACGAAATTGCTATGACAAATAATGAAAATGGAACTAAAAATACATTAGGTGTGACAAAATGCAACTTTTTCAGTGTGACTATGAGGGACTGGGGCTGCAAACAGTTAAGGAAAAAGCCTTTTTGTATTTCACCTTCCTCCTAGGCTCCTGCAATCCATGCCAACATACTTCTAGTATTACTTTGTTGGGCAGTAGGGTGAGAATGTGACAGTAAAACAGATGACCGGACATCCCATACTAGTTGCACTTAATAGCAAAGTATTTTGTTTCAAAGATCTGTTACGACAAATCTAGGTATCGCAGAAGATATGCTAGCACAGATCACAAATAAAATGGTTCTATCTCTATGAAATGCAAAGCAGTGAAGAAAGAACCAGTGTTTGCCTGCCTACTCTAACAATTTTAATGGTATTATCCAGCCAGCAAAATAACTTGAATTATAGGCTTTTGCTTAAATATGTATTTATCATGTAGGTTTTCTAGAAAAGGCATCAAGTGTCAACAGTTCAATTTTCACAGGTGTTTACTAAGGTCACCTAAGAAGGTTCATCTTTCAGTTGTATGATGCAGCACACACATAGGCATACTTCACATTTCTTGGCCATCAGAGCAATGTGCTGTAAACAAGCAGAACTCCATCAATTTTGATGCACAAACATTAGGGTAACTCTGCTAATCTATGCTAACTCTCTTGGCCCAGTAGGAAAAGCCTTGCTCTGCAGTGCTGTGACACTGTCCTGTTTCTCTGTGGAGGTGATGGCTGAATTACAATAAATGTAGAGGCAATCAGGAGCAGAACAGTCTAGCAGTTGGACTCAGTTATCAGAGTAACAGCCTCCTTGACTTTGGAGCTGGGAGCACATTAACCAAATCAAAGAGGGCACTGCACAAAGGACTTGTTTTTTTAACACACTCAGTAAACTCCCTTGTATATTCAGGTGCACATCTTCCCTTCTCAGCTGCTTGTGCAGCAAAGAACCTGGGCGCTTTTGAAGGCTGCCAGAGAAGGAACATTCTCACCATGATGCTTGGTGCCTCTAACACTTTGATTCCTGGTTAAACTAAGCCTGCATCACATTCTTACCAGCCTTGGAGATGGCCATGGGCTGAGCTAGAACATTTTCTCCTTCCAGAGCGATGTATTAAGATCTACTTGTGACAGCAATATAGGTCACATATAATCAAGAAAAAAAAATTGCTATTAGGAAGCAAAGAATACTTGTTTTAAGTACATGTATGCAAATTCTAACATTTTTAAGAAATGAAATTAATTGTGACATATGAACCCTTGCATCTAGTAAGAGACAACATGTGTGAGAAACAGGATGCAAGATCCTCCCAAGTCCTACAGTCACCCAGTTTGTTATGTCTCCTCCTTTGCCGCCAGTGCACGATGAAAAATATGAAGTATCATAATGGAGGCAAAAATATAATAAGGTGCTGTTAATTTTATCCTGTGAGCTAACAAACATTGCAACAGTATTTACAATACAAATTAAAAAGTGGTAGTAAGATGAGGTGCAAGCAAGTGATCTTGCTCAAGCAGAAACTCTCTTACTCTGTTCTGAACAAATACTAACATGATGCCAACATAAAAATGATCAATGCCACAAAGCAGCAGTATGGATTCAGTACTAATGAACTTGAGCAAGATACTTTTCCAATTAGGAAAAATTGAAACAACATGTCATTTGAAACAACAAATTTCAGGGAACATTTTTAGATTAGTGTTTAATTTGAAAATATACAAGAAGTGCATAAATGGTATCAAAAGACAGTACACACTTAAGGGAATTAATTGAATTGTACATTTGCATCAAGGCACTATCAGTTCCAGGTGCTGTTAGACAAAACTAAGCAATGAAAAAGCAAATCCTTTTTTCTTCTGAGAGAAAAAAAAATATGAAGAACAGGAAGAATCTTGTACCCTGTGAAAATGTATTGATGATGATGATGATCACTATTATTTTAAAATATTTAAATGAACAGTGGAAGAATCTGAAGAATTATAACACCAGTATTTGAAGCCAAGGAATACATCAAAGTGGCTGAAAAGCCTTTGACATGGGAAGATGCTACTTCTGCTGAGTTTTCAGAAGATGTGATTAGAGCATGCTAGTGGCCAAGAATGCAGACAATAATACTCCCTAGCAGGTGCCACAAAGTTGTGAAGAGCTACAAGGACTAAAATTTGCTGTATAAACAGCAGCAGGCACAGGTCAATAATTTGCTTTCCTGTCTTCAGGAATAAGCTACACCTAAAATTTTCTATGTTGAAACGTTTTTTAATTGATGCAAACAGCAGAAGTATTGCCTGCTGGTCAAACATAAATTTATTTTCATATGAAAGTTTAGCATAATTTTACAACATTAACTATACCTATTTCTTTGCAATGAACAGTTTAGCCAAGATGCAATGATTTATCAATTATTTCATGTCAGTTACAGTAGCCACTGATATTTAATTAGGAGTTTAGACAAAACTGCCAGAAGAGAGGCTTAGAAAAAGTGTGTGTGGGGGGGGGCATTCTCGGAACACAGCCTGTGCTTGCTAAAAGCCATCCAGAAGCCCATATGATGATATCCACCTCTTCAGAGCAACAAGGGCATGGGGTGGCAGGTATCAGCAGAGGAAGAGGAGAATGGAAAAAAACCCAGCAAACTGGACAGAAGAGAGAGACAGGTCTTCAGTTGTTAATCTTCCACGTCTTGCTTTACAGTAAGCATCAGATCTAGATAGAGCCTGAAACAACTGCAGAAAACACATACTTTGCAAATAGATCTGGTACCTCTGCTCTACATAAGAACTAAGAGGTATTTTAATTCCGTGACAAATAAAACAATTAGATCTTTGTTAAATGACTGAACTTGACTGCCAGTCAACTTAGAGTGCCATGAAAAAACCTAGCTTATTGGGTGAGGTGCTTATGCTGTTTCCAGACACTACCCAGAATGGGTGAGTGAAATAGCTTCATGAGTTTAGAAGAAACATAATTACTAATTAGACTGCTTCAGATAATTATAGCAGAACGTGGCTCTGCTTTAGCAACAACAAAGTACAAGATCACTATTTTTCCTTATAAAGGTGAACTTCAAAATGTTTTGATAGGCAGTAAAGATTTTCATGTATAGCGTTAGAGCTTTACTCATACATGCAAGGAAAAATTAACACTGTTGACTATTACAGGAGAAAGAACTTGAAATTTACTAAAACTGGCATTTTCTTGTGCTTTAGATCTATCAGGTATTTTAAAATTGTCAGTTTCATGTGTTTGATGGTTACCAGAAATTTACTGAAACCGGCACTTTTCTGTTTAGTAACTGCTAGAAATGTTGAGAGCTACACTGACCCGTGTACCCTCACAGTTGACTGAACTTCTCCCAACTGAGAACATACAGTCCAATCGTTATAACCAGACACTGGAGAAAGACTCAGAAAGACTACAATATGATCTAGGAGAATTTATTAACCAAACGGTGATGGACACTCATCATTAAGCCTGAAAGACGACCTGTAAAATGATTTTGTCATGAAGGTGGCACAGATGGTCCGGACGGCAAGTGCCGCTCCGGAGGTGTTTTCCTCGAGGACCATCCACTCCCACACCGCTGCGTCCTGGCCGTCCACATCCCCTGCGCCCGCAGGCCGGGCCTCCGCAGCCGCTTCCCGGGCGGGTGGCGGGACGGAGCCCCCATCCCACCCCGTGCCGTCCCCTGAGCCGGAAGGGCGGGAAGCTCCTGAGGCCAGCGGGCACACAGTGCCCCGCGCAGCGCCTTCTTTGCCATTCTCATCCCCGCCCCGCAGCTCGGTAAGATGTACCTCACCTCGCCTCGCCCGGGCGCGCGTACCTGGCACGAAGGAGGCGCATTATTTGAAACACACGCATTCACCTTTCCTTCCTCACCAGTGGCCAACGCAGCGCGGTGGCAGCGGGGAGCGGGGGCCGAGCCCTGCTCTGCCCCAGGTCCTGCCGCAGCCTCCGCGGCACCCCGCGCCACCGCCCCGTCCCGGAGCTCACTCACCTCCGCCGCGGCGCGGCCCGGCCAGAGCAGGGCGAGCAGCAGCACCGGCGCCAGGCGGCCGGGGCAGCCCCCGCCGGCCATCCCCCCCTCCTCGGCGCTGCCTGCGCCGCGTCCCGGGGCACTTCGATTCTACCCCCCGCCCACCCTCCCGTGGGTTTTGGCCGGAGGGTTGCTGCTCTGCACCCTCCTGAGCGCTCCCTCGTCGCGGCCCCGCCTCTCCTCCACCCCCTCACCCCTCCCGCGCGTCCTGCCTTGGGCACCGCTGGCAGCCGCCACCTGCCCGTCCGTCCGTCCTCAGCGGGCATGGAGTGAGCGAGGTGTCGGGGGCTTTCCCGCCTGGGAGCTGAGGTGAGCGCCGCGGACGGGCAGCCCCGGGCGGAGGCACCTGGCGCTCCTCGGGACGGGGCCGGGCAGCGCGCTGAGGGGCAGCCCCGTCCCGGGACAGCGGGAGGTGTCCCGGGCGGCCGGCTGGCTCCGTCCCCCGCCCGCGCCGCCGTGAGGGCGCAGGTGGCGGGCGCCGCCCGAACGGCCGGGGCTGCGCGGCGGGAGCGCGGCCGGGGCTGGCCCCGGGCACCGCCTGAACAAGGCACGGGCTGCGCTCGCACAGAGCGGGGTCGGCCCTGGGTTCCGGCGGGGAGAAGGGCATGGTGAAACCGGGCTAGAGCGAGGCGGTACCGGGAAAGGCGGCGGCAGCACCCGGGGCCCCCAGGGCCCCCAGGGCCATCCCGCCGCTGCCGGAGTGCTCCCGGGCACGGACGGGAGTTCCGTCAGCAACGCTTTCCGCTCCCTCGAGCGTTTTCTTAATAAGACAGAGGAGACTCCCAGAGGGATTTATGCCCCACCGCATAAATGGAAAGCAGCGAGAAATGTTTCTCCCCAGGCTTTTCACGTAATACGATACAAAGTTTTTGCGAATGGAATTGTGATATGTAGTGTTGACAATGTGTAAAATTTACCACATTTATGTTATTGACAGAAGTGCTGCATGCTCAAGGTAACCTTTCACCAAATAAAGTGCTGTTTTGAAAAGGTGCAAACTTAGAAAGCATGTTGGCAGTCCCAGCCACAGCAACTTTACCTTGTCTGTAGTGTTCATGGATGCTGTACAGGAAATCCCACATTACAGGTTTTTTTAGCACTAGAAGTGATAAAGCAAAAGCAAGTGTATGATATGTGTATATAAATCTAGGAGTACTCATGAAATACAAATCTAAAGGCTTTCATGAGCAGAAAGCTAGCCACAGAACGTTGTAAAACAGCTTCTCTGACAGGCAGAAGAGTAGAGCTGGATCTCCACTCAGTAGACCATACTGTCAGCTGGTTAGTAGAAGCTACTTTTCCAAAAAGTTCGGTACTACTAGTAAGAACATGCCTCGGGAATAGGTGAGCATTATCTTCAGTACCAAATATCTTGTACATAGAATCATGTTAAAACAACTTGACTCTAAAATATCCAACATCTGTGAGAGCAAGCTGGTATGGACAGCAAGGTATGGAGAGAAAGGAAAAGAATTCCCCCGTTTTCTGGCCAGATTGATGGTGACCATGTAGAAGAAATAGTATCCATTAGTGGAATTTAACATGAGAAGTACTGGTGTTAGAGAGAAGGTAGTAGACACTCATTTATACAAAAGTCGAAACAAAAGGTGCAGAACCTGTCTACGAGACAATGAGGTCAGAGCAATAGAGACTACAGTGGAAGACGGTGTAATCAGTCCTCTGAAATTATTACAATTTCTATGCAGAGTGCCCCAGCACATGATTGGTTCCTTTGGATGTAATGAGAATACAGTTAGGACTGCTCCAATTTTTTATATCTCAATAACTGTAGCTGTGTGTCTGCCTCAAACTATAGCTCATGTTCCACGGTCTTTAGCAGAGTTACTGAGAATGAAATTTTCTTGCTTCTCAATTCTTGTCTAGAAAGTAAACATCTAGATTATGTTACAGTGCCAGCTTTTCCCCTTCTTTTTTCTGAGGCTGAGGTGAGGTTTGGTGATCTCATATGAAACCTATTCCTTTGGTGGCAGTGAGTGTGCTATTCTGGGTATATTTTATTGAGGTAACTGTTGTGATTGCTTCAAAAACATAAAACGTGACAATTTGACACATCAATCTAGACAACACCTTGTATTCTTTCTGTTACTGTATTAGCTATTGAACACTTCAACTTGTTTGGAAAACGATGGGGTTTAAATAGCCATGACAAAATAACAAGCAGAGGGTTGCAAGTCTTCCACTCATGCATTAAGTATTATTTTAAACTGTGTCAATGAGTTGGATGAAAATGGATCTTAATCTGAAAATAAAACTTTCACTGCTAATACAAAGCAAATGTACCAAATATAATTTTCTTTTTTATTTTCTTCTTAATTTTCAGAAGCTGTTTGGATAATTAAATAATGAGATGGCTAGTGGGCAACAGGAACACATTTCTGCAAAGTCTAACACTTTATGACTGGCTTGGACTTTCCATTCGAGGCAATCAGTCCCTGCAATATTGTATTGCCTCACAATTTTGCTTATATTGTTTATATTACTAATGTAAAAAATCAGTGAGGTAGGAATGCTGTTGGAATATTATTTTTTTATTAGGGATGTTGTTATTTTTTTCTTTTTTTACAGATGGGGAGCTAGGGCACAGCAAGAGTGTAAGAATTTGACAGATGAATGGAGTACTGTACAATACATGTAGAGAGTGATCTTGCAGCATGGATTGGCTGCCTTTAGGCTATTTATTCATCAGTCAGTGCACAGCAGCTTACAAAGTCTCTTCTTCATACTGTGGGATTTGGATGTACTGTGCATACACACAGGAGTCAATATTATTTATAGATTAGTTCTGGTTAAAAAGATGCCACACTATCTAAAGAATAGAAAGCAATATGGTAATGTTTCAAGAACTGTACCCTCACATGTTTAACAAACACATGGCTGCTGCCTGAACAGCTATCAGAGAGCAGCCAGTTTGCTGCACTTCACATCCTTACTCCTTGCTCAGGAGCAGACTGTCTTTGCCTACTCAGGAGACTTCTCCAAAGGAGGCAAACCCCTGTCCATTCACTCTAGTCAGTGTTCAGTCTCCTCAAAATGATTTCCCCACATTTGGAATACTGGAGCACTAAAAAGCAGAAGCCTGTGATAATCTGTGCTAACCTAGGAGAAGCCCAGCCTCTTAAACCCTCAGTCTGAAATAACCAGTGTGACTCATTTGCCAGACATGCCATATTACAAAGGATTGCAGCTTCTTTTTTCATTTGGGAGATATAAAAGTTTGTACATGACCTGGCCATGTCTCTGGATTTGTGAAGCTTGGGTTTACAAAAAGGTTGGAGCAGCACATAAAACTGCTGTTGGACATAAGTCATAGGTTAGGGATGCACTATGTATGCAAATTATGTATTATGTATGCAATTTATGTATGCAAAATTTGACTGTGTGGGATTGTGGAGGCCGCTGGTCAGTCCTGCCCACAGAGCTTCCAGCTTCCTAAATCCTGGTAAAATCTGTAGAAAAAATGTTCGAAAAATAAAGCTAAAAATCTCTAGGTAATGATTGTCATCTGTCCATGCATATGGGTAGAGCTCTTAGATGAAAATGCATATGGCTTATTCTGCATTCAGAGTGGTCCTCCTTTGCTCAGATTCTGGCACAGATTGGTCCAGCCCAGTTTGCAAAAGCTGCTGCTGCTAAATCTGGTCTTAAAACTATAGCAAATACTTTCTTGAGGATTTGTGTTCTAAGGTTCATTAGGTTTTTTACTATAGATAGGCGTTGCGTCTTTTGTCTTAATGCCTTTAACTAAAATGGTGGCTATGAAAGCTTTTTATGAAATAATGATGCAAGATGCTCTTTGTTCATTATTTTAAACACAGAATGAAGACTATCTTTTCTAGGCTGAAATCTTGTACCCCTTTTTATGTTGATCTGCAGTTTCATTATAGTCCCCTTGAAATAATTGGATTGCTGATAAAATAAAATGTGGCCTGAATAGGAAGAACATAATGTAATGCCAACACAAAGCTGTGCCGTGTAACACAGATAAATGGTTAAGACTTATTTTTGGTTATCCAGTAATTATTCACGTATATTTTAATATAAACAGGTTCAGAGGGGAAAACAACACCATTATGGAACAGTGTTTATAGACCATCCATGAACAGAAGGAAAGAGAAGACCTGCCATTTAAAGAAAAAAAAAGTGCTGCATATACAAATCCTCAATCAGCAGGAATGGCATTAACAAAGGATTCATTTGAACGGATTAAATGGCTTATCACAGCTGCCTGGTGAGTTTTACAGATCACTACATTTTTTAACCAGATGCACTGAGATATATTCTTAGCTATCAATTTAACAGTAATAAGAAATCAGAAGTTAAATAATTTGTGGCCTGTCATAAATTTGATAAGCCTGTGTGATAATTTATTTTGAGTTCAATTACTGGTCTATAAGTTTATACCACTTGAATTTCAGGTTCTATGCTATTTAAGTAGTAGGAAACAGGAACTATAACTCTGAGTCTCTCCAAGGCAGCTCTTCTTGCCTTTTTTCTGCATTATTTGTGACTGACTTACCGCTAACAGTCTCTGCTGAGTCAATTACATAGGGAACATCTCCCTGGCTTCAGGAGGCAGAGGTTTGGAAATGGCAGAGAATCTGGTAAACACATGCCTGCTGTATATGGCTGGAAAAAGGGGGGACTGCAGCACCATGTATCAAGAAAAACATAATCAGATTTCTATTTCACTTGTGCAAAAGCTTCATGAGAACTTGGTGTTTTCCTAAATAAAAAATAACTCACAGCTGGTCAACTTTGGTATGGGAATAAATATTTACAGGGACTGTCTGTCGAAGCAAAAGTGGCGTTAAATTATTAACAATCACAGAACAACAGTATTACCTGCTACCTGGTTGAAGTGTTCCTGTGAAGTTAAATCCTTCCAACACGAACTTACTTGATGCATTAAACAATGAACCACTGGTATGCAGAAGACTTCTCCACCATTTACTGCTGTAGCTGATCATCTGGCAGTTTCACATTGTTTAATCAGTCCTTCATTTCATATTTAGCAAGGGACAGCATCTTCTGTCTTCAGTTGCTACTAATTATTTTCATAAATATTTTGTTGCAGTAAAATCTGTATTTGAAAATGAGTAGCAGGCAACACAGGTGTAAAAAGTATATGGAGTAAATGTACATAAATGGCTAAAACATGTTAATGCTTTCAGTATTGAATTTATCAGTAAATATCAGATCATATACAGGTTATATTATTTCCAGTTTAAACTATGAATAATTAATAATCAGGGAGAGTAATTGGGGGTTTGCTGGCACAGTTCTTAGTGCTTCTAAGAGTTGACCATATGACTAACACAGAAAGAACAGAAGTTGATCTCAATAGGGAATTTTACTAAATGCCCATTTAGTAAAATTTAGTATATTTGCAAAGTTGGAGTAATTTTGATATAGGCTTCACTGTAGCCTGTAGAATAGTACACAGCAGTCTGTATGCTATGGCTGTGTCTAATTTATCTTTCCATATAATGAGTAAGCACCTTAGCTCTTAGTAAAAATAATATTAGCATTAATAATAATTAAAAGGAATGTTTATTTCCTGTATTGCTGCAGAATTTTTGAGCTAACTTTTAATTTTAGTTTATTCTTTTTTTTTTTTTCAACTTTACAGTCCATCACTAGCAATGGTTAGCATGGAGCTGGGCTTCCCCAGAAGCTGCTCTGGAATCATGTGGCTGTTCTGTATGTGGCTTTGCGCTCTGCTTTCTCTTTCCCTCTCTGAGCAAAAGAAAACAGCACCAGCTAACTCATTTTAGGGTAGATGCAGATCATCCCTATCTCTACTCAGTCTTCACTTCATGGTGTCCATGGAGAAATCTGTCTGGAGTGGTTCCTCTCTAGCCCTTTGCAATTGTGGGATTGGAAATAGGTTACAAGGGGGAGTTGTAAGGACTTTTACGTACTCTTGTTCATGCCTGTGTGTCTGTCTTCAGTCTCACAAACCCAAAAAGACAAATATTTACAGCACAGGCTGGCCATTTCTTGATGGTGTGTACCCCTTATAAAAATACTATATAGGCACCCCAAACAGGACTTCATCGTGTGTTCACTTGATCACTTCTCACTTTCTACAGACTAAATTTTTGGGAAGATTTGATGTTATAAGTTTAGTTTTAATTTAATTTTTTCTTTTAAATCAGGTGGATACTGATTGTTTTTTCAACTCAAGAAATTGATGGGGTAAGTGACATTAATATTTGCTTTAGAGAGGTGAGTGATAGGATGGTACAGTTCAAACAAGTAACACCAAATGCACCAAAATGACCTCTAGTTCTGTGGGGAAACTGTGATGTTCCTTTCTGTATTTCTGCAATTCTGACTTTCCTTTCTGCTACTCAGCTTATCTATTTTGCAGTTTTATGCTCTGGAGTTTCTTAGATTCTAATTCTGGCATCTTTAGGTGCTCTTGGAAAGCTGCATGTAGAAAACCCTTCTTGTTCACTGAGTCTGTCTCCCTCCTCATAAAGTCTCTTTGATGGTTCTGCATTAGGGCACATGTCAATTCTAGCTTTCAAGCTCTGCTCTCTGTGTTAGCTTAGATCTTAAACTGGTTTCCATGGACATTCCCATCGCTCTGAAGCCAAAATTTCACATATGATATAGTTTCAATATCTACTTTATTATCCTCTCTGTACTGGCCTTCATATAACCCTAATGTTTGCAATGCCCTCACTGAAACTTCTTTCAAGTCCATCCTCTTTGTATTCTTTCAAATATTTAGAAGCTCTTTTTTGTAGAGGCTTTTTTTTAAATTCTCAAACTCATGCCTTTTTATTTTATGTTGAAAATGGACATATTTTAAAAAAATAAATGTGTTCAATCAGAAGAAAGGGTAACAGTTCTGTTTTTGGAAACTTGTACTCTATTGACATTCCAGGAGAGGTAAGATTCTAACAACTCGGTGAGAGACTAGTGTGGAGTGGATTAGTAATTTCATGGGAAGTGCAGTGTGTGAAAAACAAGTAGTCTGTGAAAGAGACCATCATACCCTCATGTTCTGAGGTTTGGGAATTCCAGATATTTTAAAAATGTTATAGATAGAACAGAATTTTTCCTCCTTATCTAAAATTTGTCAGTGTTTACTCCTTGAAACATTGAAGTATGAGCCTTTAGTGTTCTGTTGGGTATTAAAACCAGTAACAAAACAATCTTGACCTTGATAATAATGAAAACCCACACTAAGGAAATACTTTTTTTATCACCATTTACTTGTTTACCTACATTATTCTTAAATCTTTTACTTCCTTGTTAAAATATTTTTAAAAATATCTTTTATAATTTACAGTTTTACTGAAAAAATAATGTTATTTAGTGGACATTCCAACTAAGTTTGTAAGTGCATATGATGTGTGTTTATTACTACATTTGGGAAAATAGAAATGAATAATGAAATCATGTTCACTTACCACACTAGTGAATTTACATTTTGTTGTGTTTTCATTTCCCCTTGAATATTTTTTTTTTCATTGCAATTTGATGAAACAAAGCAGTCACTTCTTTGCTATTAAGAGGACAATAACGGAAATTTTTAATACAAGAAAGAAGTAAATTCATAGTAGGCAATGCATAATTACACCATGTGTATACTTTGTTTCACTTAATAGACAAGAATTAAATTCAAGATTTTATGTCTGAATGAACTTCTTGCTCCTTCACCTTGTTTTGCCTTTTATAGTTTCATTGTAGTTAAACAGTCTCATAAAATAATGTGATGGGTTACAAATTTCACATTATTGCAAATAAAATTCTGATTCTGTTAAAATGTATTTCTGGGTGCAGCTGGTTTCCTAAGTTACATTGGCTGTAATACTTAGTGTTATGTAACATAACTTGTAGTTAAGATCTTCCACCTTCTACAGCAACAGTAATAAGCTTTTACTTATTGCTTCTACCTTGCCAGCATGTTTATGTTGATGAGAGATCTTTAGCCTTGAAAATCCTCTAATTAGCTAATATGTCCAGCTGACAATATTTGATGGAGTAATTGTTGTCTGTTGTGCATTGATAAATCCATAAACTTTTAATTTTTAGGGAGGATATGCATATATTGATCCATGTGGGGGACAGGATTGTTCAGTTTGTCGGTGCTTTCCAGAAAAAGGATCAAGGGTAAGTGATGATTAGAATGAATGACAATTACTGTTGTAAATACTGTTCATTTTGTGCACATTGTTGTTCCTGAAAATCAACATGGTTGATAAATCACTAAACCAAAATTCAGACACAAACACATCTGACAAACTAGCATAATTCTTTCACTGGTATCAAGTACAGCTGTCACTGAAGAAAGTTGTTCGTAAAGAACTTTGTTTGTAAACTGGATTGGTACTAATTATGGTGCCTTTTTTGTATTTAAGGATTCTATGAGATCACTCTAGGAGTTAGACAGATGTAATTCCTAATACATGTAAACTATAGAAATCTATGCTTGTTTTCTAATAAGAGGCTGCTTAAGAGAGAATGTCCATGCCATTCTCTAGGTTTTTGAGAACTTAGTTATTTCTTGTTTGGGTTAGGTGACTCTGAAAATGTTTGCAGACTTTTTATTTTACTCACTTAAAATACTAACTTTAAAAAAATCTGAATTGTCTTTGTCATATGAATAATTATAAAACAACTCTAAGGCATTTTCACATTACATGCTAAAATTAGTAACTGTGCATGTTGCTAATTGTTAATTAAAATATGTCCTGTGAAGACTTTTATCTTGGCTGTTCTTTCTCAGAATACATCTCTATATAGAGATAGCAAATAATTTAAATGTTGTGTGAGGAAAAAACTTATATATATATATAAAAGTTATATACATATGTATATGTATGTATGTCCTGATTGGTGATCAACTGAAAAATTGTCAGTGATGAAAATTGTTTTCTACCAAAGTACTAATGGTTACGTTTAGGTTTAGAAAACTTGAACATGGTGGATCAGTTTTGGAAGAGCCACATGCCCGATTTCTTTGTGTACAACCTGAGTTGCCAGAAAAGCAAGACACACCTTTTTCTTCCTGTGCTTCTGCAGTTAGCTGCACGCTTTGCTGTGTCATGATCACTGTCCTGGTGTCCTTGGATCCTATCCTAATCCTCCAGGATTATGTCTATGTGAAAGTCCCCCATGCTGTAGGATTTTCATAATAGAGGCCTAGGATGCGTATATCTCTGTAACACTGTGCTAACAAAGGGCATCCCAGGAACAGTATTTTGACTGGTACCACTGCAGTGTCTCTCAGTGCTACTGAATAGACTGTTTTGGATATCAAAAACCTGATCTGAAGTGCCATTTAAAAACAACTGACTTTCAAACTAGGGGGAATTCCCCTGATTTGGGTTCTCATTCAGTAGCCTGGAAGTTCTGAATTACATGCCCATAATCAGTCAATAATAAACACCTCCTGCAGTTGTTCTGGCTCTTTCCTAAGGTGTCCTCATCACAGGTAAACTGTACTATGATTCATGCATTTGCAGTTAGATTTCTAAATAATTCCAAGGAACTGGACCTAAGTGCCAAATAGAAGCGTAATAAATATTTCAAAATAAATTTAATGTTGTTTTGCAAATGTAAATTTGCAAAAAAAAAATCTGAGAATTGTACCATTTTCTGAAAAAGCTCTGAAATAAGGATGTACATGTACCCTGATGAATAATGGGCAAAGTATCTCCAATGTAATATGAATATATATTTAGTATAGTCAATTATAGTAATCCATATGCTAGAAACAGAAGTATTCTTCAGACCCTACATGAAATATGGCTTAACTAAACACTGCTTCACATAGATTACTGCACATATTTTCTATACTAATATATGGTGATGAATAATTTTCTATAGGATTAGTTAATCTTGTCTTTCATCCTACAGTTCTTTTGGTTTTTAAAGTTTGCTGTGTTCTGCTTTTACACTCTGACACACTAACTTTGCTCTCTGAGCAAAGCTCTCTGAGCTTTTGTGGAGACTACTCATTACAAAATAAAAGATTTGTTTATCTTATTGCTAGCTTCCTAGAATGTAAAACATCTGCTTTATCTGCTTTTCTGTCTGAATCCTGCTCTGAGTCTGGTTCCTCAGAGTTTTACATCTTCCTCAATCCTGTCTCAAAAGTGTAAGAAATAAATGATCATTAAAAGCCTCTGGCACTGTACAGTACACAAACCTAAATATTCAGAACTTTTGGTATTACGACTTTGCCTTCTATTTGCCCATTTGAAAATATTTTAAATTTCAACATCAAAAGCCTTCTTCATTTTAAGTAGACCTGATAATGATAACTGAGGTTTTAGCTATGGAAAAGCTGACCATGGGAATAAGAAAATGAAACTGCAGTGACCAGACTTGAATGTATTGATACTGGGCAAGTTTAAAGAAAAGTAGAAGCAAATAGCTGAACTTTCATTAAATATTTAAATAAAACCGTTATATCTATACATCAGTCACTCTATTGAGTTTTAGAAGAGCTTGTGTACCTGTCCTTTTATATTCGCTCAACCATATGTAAGTCTGTGCAATAAATAGATTTGCACTCCTATTCATTAGCAAGAAATCACTGTCTGAAAAAACATTTTAGTCACTACTGCTGGTAGTATATCATTACAATTGTCCACATCACAATGAAATTTTCTGTTCAATTGGGATTACAATCTTTTTGGAGTTAGTCTTACATTATATTGTTTATCTTTTGATCTTATGTCACAACTCAAAAGGACTCTTTCTTCCATAAGACACCATTAAAATGTGCTGCTAAATCTCTTTGCCCATACTGTGTGGTACCATACCTAGAGATTTCAGAACTGTAGAACAGATAAATGAAGCAAAACATCATTGGTGAAAGTATATATGCCAGTACATGACTTTTTAGATTCTTTTTCCCCTCCCCTCTTCCTTTTTGGTAGGCCATAAAGTCTGTGATTTCAATTTTCATTAGAGACCTAATAAAACCTTTTCCACCATTTCATCCTCTTTTTCTGCATTGGAAAGTTGTTTCCTAGAAAACTCCTGCAGTGTTGTATCACAGGCTTCCAAAAATGCTGGCTGCTCTAATAGAATTTAGATAGTTTAAAAAAATGTTTGCAGTTAGCACTGACCAATTGTAAACCTGTCCTGTGCTGACCCCAGAGTTTGATCCTATTCAATTCCGTTGGCTTTGTTTTTAGTTAAGTAGATTTGGGAAGCAAGCATCTATTCATGACCCAACCTGCTCTGGCTTCTATGGGATCATGTGAAATGCCTGGATCAAAGTGAATAATAAATATAACTCAGCAGGACCAATGTTTGTTCTTTTGCAGATGAAGCAAGAGGCTTATTTTTGTCCTAGTGTAGGGGAGAATGCAGCATCTAAGAGGAGGGTTTTACACTGTCTGACATTTCAGATATAAGGAGTAAGCATTCACAAGAGATGCTGAGTCACTTGGGCATCACAGGTAAGTTAGGAAGTCAGCTGCTATCAGTCAGTCACTGCAGGGCAAGAATGCACCGTCCTGGGGTAAGAATGAGGAAAGTTACCTGTGAGTAAGTCAGTCCTCTGGCACTGCTTCTCTTGTAACATCTCCCCAGTAGATCTTGTGAGTTGCCAAATTGCCTTAGTAGGTTCCATGGGTTATGTGAGTTCAATTTACAGCACAGTGTAAACATATTTTAAATGTTCTAACTGTGAAAATTGTGCAAATTCTGCCTGTTTTGGGGAGTAAGAGGCATTTATCAAACCACACTTTTTTTGCATGTCAGTATGCAGTGTCAATCTGTCATTCACATGGAATACCCAGTACTTGTATTTGAATCTTCAAGTTACACACTCAGGAAATAAATATGTAAAATCCTTCTACTTGGTCTCAAATCCACTATCAGAGATATATGTACACTAGCATCTGAGGAAATCCAGATTTCTCCCATTATTTGCCTCTTACCTGTTGATAATTTTTTTCCCAGTACATTAGTTTTAAGTTTTAAAGCAGAAGATTCCTGAGACCAGTTATACATTTCTGTAACATCTCTTTTGCATTTCACTTACATTCACTGAGAACCATATTATGTTTTTCTGTAAAACAGACTCAGAGAAATGAGACCCCTAAATCTATATCTGAAGCAGACCACACTTTTTTTTTTTTTTTAAACTGGGCAGAGGAATAGGCAGTTCTCTGACTCCAGAAGTTAGGATTTGAAGTGGTAGGGAATGGATCCTGCTTACCAGAATGTGGAATAGGAACAGAAACACTCCAGTCTGTAAGGAGAATAACACCAACCACTGTAAGGTCTCTTTGAGGTTGTTCTTCGTATAGGATGCCCAGCTACAGCATCTGTAAATTAGCATTTTTCATATTAGACATTTTAAAAATTTTTCAAGTTTTGATCTCTTTAAATTATCTCTCCTTTTGTTCTTGAGCATTTTTCTTTTCTTAATACTTTTGGTTCCCCTGTCCTACTGTACTGAAAATGGTGTTTTTTCTCAGTTGCTGCAGATTGCCAAGCTTTTCCACATCAACCAAGATAAAACTCTGCAAAACCATTCTTTTTTATCGGTGGCTTGTTTTAATAAAATGGTTCAGAGCAAAACTCAATTTTATTTTACTAGCTAATCTGATGTTAATTATTTGTGGTCTACAATGCTCTATTTGTAGCTCTCTGCTTTCAGCCATTAGCAGTTAAGAGTTTCAGTGCTAAGTTATGTTTTGTTAAGTTTGTTTAACACAACAGTGACACCCACTGGCTTATTGGATAGTTTTTCTTTTCATAGTCCCACAGGGTTAAAACGCAAACCCAAGTATACATTGTGAATAATGTTTTCAGCACTTCATTATGATTTGTCTTGCTTCTGTGAAGTATCACCGTGAATACTAAGCTGCCTCATCAGGTATTTTGTTCCTGTAGCATATTATATCATTGAAAAATATGATGAGAAGTTGCCAAATTTTCCAATAGTTTACAGCATGGTTCAGATGTTCTTTACAAGAAAGATGGAGAGAGACTGTTTACAAGTACCTGTAGTGACAGGACAAGGGATAGTGGCTTCAGGCTGAAAGAGATTAGGTTTAGGTTGGATATGAGGAAGAAATTCTTTACTGTGAGGGTGGTGAGGCCCTGGCCCAGGCTGCCCACAGAAGCTGTGGCTGCCCCATCCGTGGAAGTGTTCAAGGCCAGGTTCAATGGGGTTTTGAGTGACCTGCTTTACTGGGCAGGGGGTTTGAAACTACTTGATCTTTAAGATCCCTTCCACCCCAAACCATTCTATGAAAACTCAAGCTCTAAGTATTATTACTGCATTTACTTGGCTAAAAAGCTATGAAAAAGAAATTTTTTAATTTGGTCTATTAAGGACAAGAGACTGGATTTAATGCCAAATTGTATGATTTCCAGATTTATCTCATCTTAATCTAAGTTTATATTTAGAAGAGGGTTTGTTTTGGGGTTTTTTGAGCCTTGACTTACAGTGAAAATGAGCTTGGTCCCAGTCTTACACAGTGAGGAGTAGAATCTTCCCAGAATGGACACCCCTCCAAGCCCTGGAAGCTGTGGCTTTGCTTTGTAATTGACCAGCTCTTCCAAAAGGGGAGAGGACATGGGTGGAGCTTAGAGTAGCAGTGGATGCCCCCACCTCACTAAGCAAATTACAAAATAAAATATCTCTCCAAATGCCTTTGTGAGCACTCCTCTCTTGCCCAGAGACTGCTTTACTTTCCTTCCTTGCTCTGTCCTGCTCCTGGTGAAATGAGAAAGACTGGTTACAGTCACAAGCCAGAGACCAGTCCACAGTGGAAAGGGTTGCTGTATTATTTGCCTACAATCTGTGTGGAGTTGCTGGGCATTTTCACTTTTGTTCTTATAAACAGAAGGTAAGTGCATTTCACATATCACTGGTATATCTCCATAGCCTGTAACATAGGGTACTGCCCTAATTGAAGGCAATAACTGGGCTTCTTTTGACTTTATTGATAGTAAGAAGCAAGACAGAATTCACTCAAGTAGCACAAAGTTTTTTTATTTCTAATTAAGACTCCTTTAAAACATTGTATTGAGAGAGTTAAGTGCTTAAGGCACTCTCAAAATCAGGTACTCTTCAGTCTCAGGCATCAAAAAAAAAGTAATTCCAAATAACCTTGTCCATTGCCTTTTCCAAACAGTATTAAATGTTTTGTTGCATGATTCTGAAGTATTTGCAGTCTTAGTCTTGGGAAGCATAGTTAATTAAAAAAAAATACAGCCTTGTTTTGCCTAAAGTCAATTTCTTACTGCAGGTCAAGCCCAGGATATGCTAAAATAACAGATTGTAGTCTTGGCATGGGTAGTTCCTGACCTAGACAATTAACAAGGCACTGAAAACCTAGAGGAATTTATTGGCATCAGATGGCAGAGCGGGCATAATATTCTGTTCATTTTATCTGAGCTAATTTGTCATTTCCACATGAGCATGACTACCTTCATCCTCTTTATTTTTACAGCTGTCCTGAGACTGTAATGCTGTGGTAGTCACATTGGATGGGCACAAATAATAGATGTGATAATAGATGTTATGACATGGTATCAGTTTGGTCTTAACAAAGCTCCCAGTCATTATCAGTCTTTGAGCTAAAAGAAAGAGAGAGAATCCATCAGCTTCACATGGCATGCTAAAGTTGTATCAGCTGCCAAACCCATTGTGAATTCTGAATTCAGTGACTCTGTTCTATGACTTCACTACCTTCCACTGAAGACCATGGAGTCAATTAAATTCACAGGGTAGCAGCAGATGAAGACATTTCATCAACCTAAAGGACTACATGTCCTGGAAGTGTTTATTTGTTAATTATGATAACTACCGTAGAATGTCTACAGTGTCTCAGCTTTTTTTCTGAGTGCAATAAAAATCATGTTTCTTAACTGTCCAAAGGATATAACATGTTTTGAAAATTTTCAACTCTTGAATGCAGAGTATATACACTATTAATTAAAAATCTTGAAGTTGGTGCAGAAACCTGTTGTCAACAAAATGCATTAAAAGACAAAGACATGAAAAAATTAGTGCAAAATATCTTATGCTTTTCTTTTCTTGTTGACGAATGATGCGTTTGCAAGGTGATAGCTAGTTTAGAGTACTAAAAAGCCATACCACTTCCAGTAAAGTTAATGGTTCAAACAGTTGTATTTTATTATTGGTTTCATTCATTTCACTTGTACTCAAAATTATGCTTTAATTAAAATGGTTGTCCAGTTCTTTTTTTCAGCCAAGTATTTAAAGGGCATAATAGCTGCCTTAAAAGTACTTTAATTAATAAATTCATTCTAACAGAGAATGTGCAAGGCACTGCTGGTAGACAGGCTGCAACTGTTCATGCAAGCAAACACCCAACACCCAGAATCCTGACTGTCCATTCACTGTTAACAAGGATGCAGAATCATCAGCTTTTAATACCAGGAGCCCTTAATTTGCATAATATTTTACACTGCTCAAATTCTGGTATCAAGAATATTGTAACTGTTAGAGAAGACAACATGCTGATTCTGCCCTGGAATTTTTGCCAGTGACTTCTCTGGAAGCAGGATCAAGATTGAAGTGAGAGGAACGAGTAAAGATAAATGGAACACGAGTCATGTGAGAATTCTTTTTTCAGGTAGTCCTTATTTCTAAGTGTAGGACTTCTCTTCCTACCCTCTGGACTAAGTTCCTGTTCATAGCTTAAGGGCCAGTGGTCATCCAGTCCTACTTCCACTGTGGCATAAACCTACAGTATGTTCCTGTCCAAACATGTAATAAATTATCTTCTCTGTTGCTTTGCTGATTTGATTGAATGATGCATACCATACATTTTTTCACTTCTTGTCCGACTGTCAAATCACACTGATTTTAAAAAGACAGGTAGAAAATAAATAAAAAGAGGCTTAGTTTCCTGCATGTAATTCACAAAGGAAGATTTCGTCCAGACAGATTCAGCCTGCTGAAAAGTTTACACTGAGAAGCAAGCATTCAGTTCTTTTGTTTCCTGAAGCTACATATCTTCTTACAATCTTTCATTTCCATCTTTTTTTTTCCTTCAATCCATTCATAGAAATAAAGATATAGTGTTTTATTTCTGTGAATACTGAAATATCTTTTACTGCCCTCAAGTGGTCCTAAAGCCATATGGTTTTCTCAGGAATGCATGGGGCTCCATTTTGCTCTCTTTTAAAATACTGTATTATAATTAATTATAATAATTAATTCTATACTATAATAAATTATTAACTATGTATTGATTATATATAATATATAATTAATATAATTAATTATAGTTATAATACTTTATTATAATTAATGAATGAAATCTGGAAAGAAAGCAAAACAGTTTTCAGTTTGGAAACAGAACAAGTTACAGGTAAACAAGGATAATGATAGAAAATGAAAAAGATGAGTAAGAGAAATAAAGTCCTATAAATATTTAGATTTTTGTAGGGTGGAAGTGTAGACAGCTCACATGGGAAGCCTGATTAGAAAGGTTGCTTTATTCAGCACTTTGAATCTATGATTGAATAGTTGTTTAGCATCACAGAACAAAAACTGCAACAAATCTGTAACAACTCCACACCAGTGCTATAAACTGAAAAATGCAGTTGGCATGGGAAGTAATTTTGCTTCAGGAGAATATATATTACCTTGGAAAAGTTAATAAAATCTGTGAAGATCATCTGTATGGTAATGAAGGTACAAATACTCAATTTAGAGCCTTTTTTAGATAAGTTACATTCTTCAACCTCCCAACCCATTTTAACACAGTCTATTAAAGTTGATACTTTTTGTAAATATGTTGGCTAATGACTATTATTTTTTTTCTCCAGGAAACTTCGCATGTTTTAAATGAGGCACTAGGATATGAGAGTGATTATGAAAAATGTGAGCTAGAAAAACTTAAGATAATTGGCATATTGAGACTTGAAAGAGGGAACTCTCTTGGTTTGTTCTAATTGTGTACAAAGTCTCTTTGTCTAAAATGAGTCCTCATTTTTCTGGTGGGAAAACACAACGCTCATCGGAGTCCTAGGCTTGCAAAAGGTGATACTTATATTGGTGGAGCCAGGAAGATTTGCAGTTTATCCCAGCCATCTCAGAGAGGTGGTCTTGGAGATCTGATGAAGGTGAAAAGAAATTATCGCCTTGAGCAAGTTGTTAAACTTGAAGGTTGTGTTCCTACAGCACCTAACACATGGGACAGTTCTGCAGGCTGTCCAGCAGCTGTTTTGAGTCATGAATATTTATACATTGTAAGCCTTGTTTTATCCACAGAGTCATCTCTGAATTGCTGTGGAGTTTACAGCAGTAGTCATTCACTTTGGACTCTTTTCAGGGTCAGCCTGGTGAGCTGGGAGCTCAAGGTCCAATTGGGCCCTTGGGATCTACAGGACCAGCTGGTCTGCCAGGGGAGAAAGGACAGAGAGGTGAGAATGGGCAGCCTGGGCCAGCTGGAACAAATGGTGATAAGGTAGGAAACACCACAGACAGCTCTTTTAGGTGTATACAGTATGTAATGTTAAATGTTGATAAGTGAAACAGAACCTGAATGACCAAAAAAACATTTGCCAAACTATACTCTTGCTCACACAAAATTCTCACAGAAGTTAATTACATAAAATTAATTCTTGAAAAAATATTTTAGGAGATTTTTTTGCTGTGGATTGCAAAATTAGAATTGTCAGAAGACATAAAATATGATGAATAGACAGACTCTGATTGTCACATACTGTGTCATCCCCTTAACCTCAAAGAAGGTGTAGAAATGTAGAGTTGGAGGGAGCAGTATGGTGCTTTTAAAAGCACTGCACTAAACAGAATTTTATTACCACTTAAGAGAGTATAAATTGCAGTTCAGATTCCTGTTTTTCATATCTGTAAAATCCCTTGGTCTTGGTACTTCATATTAGTTTTAATGGTCTAATTTGACTGATCTCAGAGGGTGAGTGAAATCACTAATGTCAGTATCTAGCACAACTGAAATGTAAATGCTGTAAGCAAAAATTGCGCTGCTGGTAGTATCAAAACAGGAGCAGGATTGTGAAATTACAGACAGAAATATTTTATAAGTTACAGGCAAGTTCCCCTTCTCTGTAATTTTATAATCTTTGGAGAATGAATGGCTATTGAGTAATAGACAGTTGTCCTGTACCATCGGTTACATGGGTAACTATTGGCACTAGTCTTCTGCTAAGCCCATAGAAGTTTTTTCAGATACTTAATTTCTGAAAATTATGGCTTTTGATTCATATGTCAAACAAGACTGGTTTTTTGTTTCTTGCTATATAGTACCACATATTCTTGTTTTTCATTATTTTTAAGAGTTAATGACTTCATCAACTTTGTTTTTTCATATCACCTGTTTTTAGGGGCCAACTGGAGTCCCAGGATTTCCTGGTTTAGATGGTGTTCCTGTAGGTATTAAACAAATATTTCTTTATAAAAATTACAGTTCCTATAAATTCATAGCAAATCCTATAACAGAATAATATATTCACTAAATTGTCTGGCTTTATACTTATTGATATAATTTCTCTCACAGAGTTACATGTTCTGCAAAAATGTAAAAAAACTAGGTTAACTTAAACTGTGTTTACTATTGATAACAAATGCCACCAAATCCCAATGAGATAGGTACAGAATGTTCATGCAGGAGTGGGGCAGTGAAGGCAGAGACTACCCGTGGCCACGTAGCATGTGTCAGAGCTAGGCTTGAAAGCAGTGTATTTCTTTTCTCAGGCTCTTTAACAGACTGTGGTCTCCTTGTTGCATTCTTAACATCTCTGAAAATATCTCAAATGATGCACTGGTTTTTGTTGATTCTCATTTTTGCTGGTAGTCCTTTTGCAGGAAAACTCCAGCCACTGAGTCCAGTAATTTTAACCTAAATAAGGACTGAATAAGCACAGTGGGTCCTAAATATATCTTTATAAGGATGTGATTATATATTTTTACGAATGTCTTCTTCAGTGTGAAAATTGGTGAAATAACATCTAGATACGGAATTTTTCAAAATACTCTACTAGAACTGAATTCCTGTGATGTTACTAGTTTCATATGGATCAAACAAAGTTAAAACGTTTAATTTTGAAAGTGAAAACAGAACCAAGAGCTGAGTGGGTGTTGTAGCATCTGCTTGTCAGCTGTCCACATTTGATAGTGGGACTGTTGCCAAAATGTCTGATAATGTAGAGGTCACAAGGCCAAAATTTGGCCCAAAAAAAAAGAAGTGTTCCCAAAAAATGTATATTTTTTTTGCAAAAAATGTTAATTTAAAAACAGTGTCCACAAATTAGAATGAAGAATTTACAGACAGGAAGAAGGCAGAATTGACAAAAGCATTTCAGGCAAATGACCAGGATACTTTCTTGATGATTTTTCAGATTGCCTCCTAAAAAATAATTTTGAGTCAAAATTAATATTTTTTCCCAACAAAAATCTTTAATTCTGTGAAAAACCGTTTTTGTCTCCAACAGGAAGATCATTCCAAGAAAAATCTCATTGTTTTCATTGTCCAGTTCCTCATTTTTAGTAGAGCTAAGCCTTATATGGACACTGGTTAGCTCTTGCTAGGTTAGAAAAATCACTATCTCTGTGATTACTGTGTGCCTGAGTCAAGCTGTGTCCCATTTTTCCTTGTTTTATCCTAATGATTTAAAAACATGAGGCTGCTTGAGATGGCTTTTGTGGTTTTTTTCCAGCTTTACAGCCACAAGAATGACTCTTTGCTAGAGAGCAAAGAGTCTGTATTCTCTGAGAAGACAGAACATTACTTTTTCACTCAAGTGAAAAACACAGTCTAGTCCTCTTAACCAGTGTTGTCGCTGTTATATTTGCTATGCATCAAAAAACCCAAATAAACAAAAGACTTACATAATTTGTTCTACACCACAAAAAATTCTATTCAGAAGAGAAAACATTTCTAATGCAAAAGAGTATGAAACCAGGATCACTGTGAGATGTCATCTGATTCAGATCTGAGATACATTTGTTTCTGAACTGTTCTGTTAATTTAAAAAGTAATTCCCCATTAATCATGGTGTATTTCTAATCAATATTAAACTGTCTTTCAGGGACTCCCAGGAAGGGAAGGACCCAGAGGCAAGCATGGTTTGGATGGCTGCAATGGCTCAAGGGGAGACCCAGGATTTCCAGGCGAAAACGGTTATATAGGACCAAGAGGTCCTTATGTATGTGAAAGGCATTCCCACTGTACACGTGCATTTCCTCTCCAAGCTAACAACTCTTAAAATTACTCTTAGACTATGGCATCAGCTTTCCCTGCTGCACAGGGAATTCCCCAGCATTCTTACTCAGGTTAATGGGAGTGAAACACACTGCCTTAACAGATTAAGCTTGAATGTGAAATAAGCTCCTATATCCTTGAAGTACATGCAGCCGCCTTGACAGTTAAATTCTGACTTATTTCCCCACAATGTAACCACAGCAGCTGAGAAGGAGTAGCTTGAAACCACCATGCCATTCATCAGTACTTGAAATTTCTTAAAAGTATTACTAGTAGGGACATACATGAGGTAACTTAAAAATAAGTGGAAGGTTCAACAAGCCTAAGTCCTGTTATACTCTAAGATTTTGTACCACTTTTTTACACATATGTGCTCTGTGCGCTCCTAGTCTTGCCTGGGTATATATCTGCATATGCGGAGATTATTTCACAGTTAAAATGTTTGAAATTAGCACTTTAATATGTGTTATTTTTGCTGTTAAAATGGAAGGCACTTTAAATATGTTTAAGTAGCTGTGTTAGCAGTACTTGACTACTGCAGATAAAGAGATTCATGTCAGTAAGGGATATAAATTACTGTAGCTCCAAAGAAATTTTGCTGAACAGATCTAGTCACCAGTCTTTGACTTTTTGTGGAAACAAGTTTTAGTTCTGAATGAATAAGAGCTGATGAGTTGGTCTAACAGCTTCCCTGAAATTTTCTAAGTAAAACAATAAAAACAACTGCACTTTACATGAAAAATCAAATGTGTTTAGTGAGAGCTAAATAAAATGCTGAATTCAGCCACTAGAAAAATGTGGAGAGGGTGCCAGAGTGTAATGATGTTATTAAAGATAATAGCAATTAGAGTAATATACAGTTTCAATTTGGACTTGTAATAAATGCTATGAAACACACAACATGATAAAAAACTTACTAATAACCTCATTTGTTATACTTCTGAAAGTAACTCATTACTTCTGCTGAAACTCTAATTTCACCTGTATTTTCTTACTTACTATGACCTTCAAAATAGTTTTACTTTATGTTAATTAGCTAAATGACATAAAGGAAAAATGAGACATGGGACAAAATACAGCACAAATCTTACCAATTTCAGGAGCATGCTCTTTTGCAGGCCTAGAAAAGTATTTGCAACCTACAAAAACAGGGAGACATAATGAGCATGTAGCCTTGGATATGCATACTAAAATTCCAGTGCAAATTAATTTAGCTACCCAGAAAAACAACACATAGTAACCATATTTTCTTGTGTGCAAGAATGCTCTTCCAACCTCTCTATGCAGATTGCCTATTTTAAAATCTATTTGTTGCACCAGGTACTAACTTGACTGTACTTTACAGCCAACATTTTTATCTTATTCTTATTTATAACATTGTCCTATATGATTTTATTTAATGCTGTGTGCATATTCATCGGCTTTACTTCATTTGCCTTGTTGGAAAATAAAGAAAGTAATTTCTATTTGTAAGGCCTTACCTAAGTCACATAGAACATAACAAACTGAATCTAACGAAAATATTTTATTATACAAGAGACTACATGTAAAATTACTGAAGATAAATACAACTTTTGATTTGTTTATTGTGTTCCCTAGCAGCTGTTGTTTACCTGTAATCTGTATCCAGTCTACTGTAGCTATATCAGCTGCAGGCAGCTGTAATTCTTCCTTTTATTGTACCATTCCAGGGAGAAATACCTTTCCTGTTTCATTCTGACTGCAGGATTTGGACAGCCAGTTTAGGATATCATGAACACTGTACCAGTACAAAGTGGTTGACAGTATCCCATTTTATTGAACTCACTAGTCAAGTGGTTAACTTGGTTAAATTATATCCACTGTATTTGGATTTCAAATGGAAAAACTTCAGAAATAATGTCTTTATATATCTGTTCTTCAGATACGTACATATCATGCTCTCAACAGTAAATTGAGCATTACAATTAAATTTTGCAAAATAAATCATCTGTTCCTGCTAAGTCAGATTGAGTTTTTGAGGGTGCTACCATTAGCAGAGTTTTATAAAGGACCCCACAGCAAGTACCATGGGAACTTAGTTTTTAAAATCCAAGGCTCTTAGGTATCAGATTTTTTAATAGACTGAAACAGGTTTCCTAATAGATGGAAATACTGAATATTTTGCATTTAATACAGTCCATACTTTTATTTTTTTAACTGTATGCAGTATCACTCTCAATTCTTCTGAATCACAAAATGAACTTCTGTAGAAGGCTAGTACTTAAAGACACTGCCTCCCTGAAAGAAAAAGAAGGCATATTGATACTAAAGGCAAGATTTGTGAAGATTGTAGAAAATTGAAGGACCCAAGTGCTAAGGAGCACCTTAACAAAGCAGGAGTCCCAAA
The DNA here is from genome assembly GCF_017639235.1 of Corvus kubaryi. Classification (NCBI taxonomy): domain Eukaryota; kingdom Metazoa; phylum Chordata; class Aves; order Passeriformes; family Corvidae; genus Corvus; species Corvus kubaryi. Next base: position 5,462,179 of record NW_024581136.1, on the reverse strand, counting down.
GATGTGGGAGGCTGGTTTGCTCAACTGTACAGAAGGTTTTGTTAGATAAAATGATCATTCGTGATCCTAGTGGATTACCTTGTGATGTAGGGGCACCAGAAAGTCACAGCCTGAGAAGTTATCATACAGTCTCCATGGAAATGTAGGATATAAGTAAGTGGATCATGTTTTAAAAGACTCTTTTTCTTTAAAGGGAATTCCGGGGCAAAAAGGAGAAAAAGGAAATTCAGTGTATATTTCACGTTTTGGAAAAGGACCTCCAGTAAGTATCTGATTGTGAAAAAATCATCTGTTGTAGGAGAACATGTATGGTAAATGTAATTGTTCCATTACTCCACACTAGTTAATAAAACTTGGTGCAAAAAAAAAGAAATTAAAAACATATACACAACTGTAACAGATCGTTTGGGATCTTAGTATCTGTAAAGTTAGAAAATACCCACAAGAAATCTTGAGCTGGTTCATTTGCTAAATGATTGTCATTACAGGGAGAGAGAGGTGATCCTGGACCCCCTGGCATGCCCGTAAGTACAGTCAGCAGATTCTGTACCTGCTTTTTGTCTTGAAGATCTTTCAATTTTTTCTCCTTAGTGTGGTAAGAAATATTGGAGTTTCTCCCTGCCTGCCTTAAATAGCAAAATTCCAGAATAAAGTCGGAGAAACATTAAGTCTGTATAGTCTGTCCTATGGCCAGTTCACGCTGGCTGAAAAGGAGCAGAAACAGATCTGTCCCCACCAGCATTAGCTGTGTGGAGCAGCTGATGCCCTGATACTCACAGAATATTTTCTCTATGAAATCCAAGATGTGACACCTTCTTCTACAGTATATGAAGGATCTCCCAAGAAGATGTAGCACTCTGCCATATTCTCACCATAAGAACATGCAAGAAGAAGAGAGAGTTTAATTTTGTTGCTGAATTACACTCTATGGCTTTGGGTTCCTCTTGTTATGCCCTTCAAAAAGATGTTCACTGATGAACTGTATCAAGTCCCCACACCTGCAGCACAATTGCTGACAAAGTGTACTCTCAATGCATTAATAATGTATAACTGTGCCTTGTCCGGTATTACCCAGAAACTGGAGCTGGGCTGCTCTAGTCACAGGGAGGTTTCAGGCATGATGCAAGCTGGTGTAAGATTCTGGGTGGAATCCAGTGGCCAGTAGGCTGAGTCCAAGTGATGGAGGCATTTTGGAGGGGCTCATTTTGTGTAGAAAAGGGCAAGTTCTTGCTGTGTTCACAAAAAGATCTTTTGCCGTCTTTTCCAGGGACCTAGAGGGTCAAGAGGTGCAATGGGCCCATCAGGATACCCAGGCCATCCAGGCTTGCCTGTAAGATCACCACAGTTATACAGCCTTAAGATATGCATTCATTCTTGTCTACCCATTTTAGAACTTCTCTTAATGTGAATCAAGTCTAAAAGTAACTTTTGAGGCAGTTGATAAGATAAATGTTTGCTTTACCTTATGAGTTTGGAAGTTGAGGAATGTGTTGTTCCTTCCCATGTCTGCATGAACATGTTTCATCCCGGCAGTCTGTGGTCATGGAGAAATGCTCCTAGTGCTTTCTCCTTAATCCCTTTTCCCCAGACCACCTGTGGGAGACAGGAAAGGGGGAAAACAGAGTTCAGCCATCCTGAAAGTAGTGACCAAGTGAAGTAAATTGCATTTTGGAATAGGTACACCCCAAGAGAAAATTTTGCCTCTAAGTCCTACAGGCAAGAGGAAATAATTTTCAAAACAAGCTGTCTCTAAATCAGACATATTAACTTGTCTTCATTCTCTTTTTAAGGGTATTCCAGGTTACCCTGGTTTGCCAGGTGAACAGGTAGGTAATGACTTCTGAAGTTGTGAAATAATAATTTATACAAGTATTTGAAATGTTCATAATGTTTGTTATCAAGTTTTTTGGAAACATTTTGTGATAAACTCTAATGTTAGTATTTTCTGATCATGCTGAAACTGTATACATTCTTTATCAATTAGGGAAATCCAGGGATTGGAGTGGATGGACAAAAGGGGGAGCCGGTAAGAAAACAAATAATATTAAATATATTATTGCTGCAGAATTAGAAGAATAATATAGTCTTGTTAGGTTCCCTGGAACCCATTCATTTTTGGCTTTCTCTCCTGCTAATTGTGCTAGAACAGAAGTAGTAATACAAGTTACTGAATCAATTAATTCAGAGCAGAAATTATTCCTTTAGTGAGCTGCATGCAGGAATCAAGCATATTCTGAAGATTTTGAAAAGCAACAATCAATGTTAGTTAGCATTTACATACATTCTGGACAGATAATGCCTAGGTAATCACAACAGCATTTGTGATTTCTTAGTGACAGGGGCTGGACCAGATCAGTCCCTGAATCTCATCTCTTGATAAGTTCAGAACAGATGTCAAGGAAAGGGTGTAAGAAAAGGACAAGCACATAATAAATAGTTCCTCTACCAGTCTCCACCTATATTAGCATACTCAGGATATATAGAACCAATGTGGAATATTTGATTTTTCTTCTATGAATTTGTCCAGTCAGTTCTTAGAATTTGTGCTAGTGTCTAGTATACACAACTTTCCATAGCAAATCAATAGTTTCATTTCACATTCCCAAAGTCTTGTGCTCAAAGGCTTTGGTCTAGAATATGAGAGACTATATATACACATAAGACATTTGACGGTCCTGTAACTACTATCTCCACAGCAGATTTGGAGCAGGAGCCAGGAGTTCTCATTTATTTCCTTAGCTGTAACATTATTTTTAATGACTCAGGAGAATAGATTAGATTGTCAACCTTGCTCATCTGGGCAGATGGTAAAGAAGTTTACAGATGTCAGTGCAAACCTTTATCTGCAGGTAGTTAGTACATTTTCAGTGAGTACAGAAATACACAGTGCTGTAGTAAACAGGAAAACAAGCTGAGTGTCACCGAAACACTGCTTGGAACAGAATGTCTCTGCTGTTCCTTTGGCTTCTACAGGGCGACATCGGACTGCCTGGGCTGCCTGGGTCACCACTGTTAGTTGGACCTCCTGGAGCTCAGCTGTTCAAAGGACAAAAGGTATTAATTTTTCATCGTATTTTACAGTGCTCAACTTGGCAAGTACAATTCTGTGATGTAATTTATGCAAGGATGGCATAAGACAAACCTATCTTTCTGTAAGAAAACACCAGCTGCAGCAGAATCCTGTGTTCAGCACCCATCCTACAAGCTTTCAGGAGAGGACACCCCATGTCTACTTCTCTGAAGGGAAGAGTAACTTGATGCAGAAAAGAAATACTGCCCTTGCTTTGGTTTTCTTCGCTTTTTGTCATTAGAAAATTGTATTTCAGTCATCTTGGCAAATTTGATTACTGTGCTATTGAATCTCTTTTGTGGCTCCTCGCTAATACTTTACATTTTGCACATCACTTGCAACTGTGTGTACTCCAATGTACAGTTTTGAACTAACCCTAACCCTTCTAGGGTGCTCTTTTTAATATAAAAATTAAGTGTGATTTTGTTGTCAATTTTTATTGCAAGTTTTATAATCACAGAATCATAGATAGAATGGTTTGTGTTGAAAGAATCCTTAAATATCGGCTAGTCCCAATCCCTCTGCCATGGGCAGGGACACCTTCCACTAGGACCAGGTTGCTCAAAGCCTCATCCAACCTGGCCTTGAGCACTTCCAAGAATGGGGCATCCACAACTTTCCTGGACAACCTGTACTTCTTCAACATCACACCTAATATAGCCACAGCTGAGTGGCTTAGAACATTAGAATGTTTGTACCCCTCGTTATTTTTTAACAAAAACTGTGTTACAGAGCCCATATTGGAGCCTCTGTGTCCTCAAGTCTGATTTCCTCAAATACAAAAATGAAAAAAAGGAGTTGGCATTTCCAGCTCCTGCAGCCTCAACTCAGGGAACCAGTAGATTTCACATGTTGGATCTTGGGCTTTGATCATGCAAATGGTTGCTATACAGGTGTATGAAGAAGAGAGAAAGGACCAAAAGAACTGCCATAAACTCCCCAGGTTACTGGGAAGTGGGACATTTGCTGCTGTACAACACATGACACAATCATGGCCATGTAAGCAGCATGCACCCCATTCAGACTGAGGCTGTGCTCAAAAGTTTAGATTTATGCTCGGGAATAGTTATATCAAACCAAGAAGAGCAGCAAAGTAAAAAAAGGACTACTGTCATGCATGTTTGTAGGAACAAAGCCTGACCAGCAGGTCCTTGCAAGTGAAAAGATACGTCTATCTCCCTCCACAGTCATTATGCTGGTTTGACAGCATTAACAGAAATAAAGATAAGTATATAAATGTTTGTCTTGCTTTTCTTGTGTCGAGGACACCTAGAGAAACACACCCAGTGTTTAAAAAATGCTGTTTAACAATTCTAATTCAGACCAGGACTTTAAAAAAGTTAACCAGCACATAGGCATATCCTGCATATTAATATACACAAAAACTTTTCTTTTATATGTAGGGCCAAAAAGGATTACCTGGGGTAACAGGATACAGAGGGCCACGTGGACCCAAAGTAAGTAATGGGACTTTTTTTTTTCCACGGTGCTGGCAAAGTCCGTCAGTGGTTATTATGTTAAACTTCTAAAGCATTTTTTGCTGTGAAATTTAATCACCACCTAAATCAGTGTGAAAGCAAAACTATTTCAAAACCCTTTGAAAAATCCTTCTGAGTCTGTTTTATACATACCTATTGAGTGTTGCCTGGCAGCAAAAGGTCAGTGTTGTTTCCAATTGGGCTGTTGACATAATGGATTGGAACAGTGAAGAAAATACAAGTACAGATTATTTTTCCTCAAGAAGAGAAACAGAGATGATCTGAATGTGTTCTTAATGGGGCATGATGTATATTTACCACAGTAGATTAGGGAAAGATTTTAACTTCACATTGTGGATATCCCCAAGGGTAGAGAAGGCAGAGCCACCTGCTTGGAGAAAGAGTTGCTCTTTACTGTCTATTCTACATTTTCTTTTCTTTCTGTCAACATGATCAATTTAAACATTGGTGTGCCAGAGGAGGAAGCTACCTGCCACAGGCAGGAAGCTACCATATCACAAAATATCAGAGGATAATTAGAGAAAAAAGAATTACTTTAGTTTATGTTAAAAACTTATTTAGCTTTGTAGCAGAAGAGAAGAAAAGAGAAGAACGAACATCACGTTTCTGAGTCATAAGTCTAGCACTTTTTCAGAAGTTCATTTTCCATCATAGAAAGTCCACTGTTACTTGGCACTTGAAAAGAGAACTAACCTAATCTTTTTCTATCAGATTTAAATTGAAAAAGATGGGCTTTAGATGCGTGCGCCAGTACTAGTTGTCTATGTAAATGATAATACATGCACTTGTTAGTCATAAGCAGGAACAGAGAAATCGGCTGAAGCAGCTCAAATGGTGCCCAGAACTTTCAAAAAAATACAAATTCAACTGCTGAAAGAATATGAAATTTAGAGAAGAGACCAGAACAGGTTCCTCAAATAACTGGAGCTACTTAGGCACTGCTGGTGATGCTGTGTGAAGTCAGCCCCAGTGACTGAGCCTCACAAATGAAACAAGATCCATTGATATAATGTATACATCATTTAATAAATGTGAACAAAAAATTTATGGCACACTTCACTGAGCATCTTGGTTAAAAAAACTATTTTGACTGTTCTAGGGTATACTTGGGAGAGGAGAAAAGGGTGAAAAAGGTCTTCCTGGATTCCCTGGATTGCGGGTAAGAAAATTCACTATAATTAGGCAGTTTAAGTTTGCAATTTCAAGAAAGACTTTAAGGATTTTTTTAAACTAATCTGTCATGCTTCCTGCATAGAGTATTTAGGAGACTTGCCCTGAGACTTAGCCTGTCTCAGGCTTAAACATAAACTCATATAGACTTTCCTTGGAAAGAAAGTAAATCTGTAGGGTTATCCTCTAAATACTTAGAGCTTCTCAAAGCTGTTCTGGAATAGCACAGTAATTCATGTTCTCCATACATGCTGATGGCAGTTTTTTACAGCAACTTTACTTGTGCTTGATTTGCCTAACAGTGCTGAAGTGGAGCAGCACTTTAGCATACTATTGATGCAATATGGTAAAAAAATTGAGTGAAAACCTGACTGGCTTGCTTTGGTCAATAGTTCTAATTCATGTTCATTTCTCATAGAAACTATTCGCAATGCTTTGCAAAGTTTTTGGAAGATATCCCAAGTAATATTTATCTGTGTAACATTAACTGTCACCAGTTCTGAATAGGTTTAATTCTGAGTAAATTTTTACTGTTTTAGCTTACAGTCTACTTGTTTTTATTAGGGTCATCCTGGTTCTTATGGACCTGCAGGTTTTCCTGGAATGAAGGTATGAAGGCATAAAGTATAAGCAGCTCCCTGAACAGTGGGATCAGTGAGATTTTGTTTTCTGTGGATTTGAGCAGATTTGAAATTTCCGCATACTTCACAGCTCAGATTGCATTCCTTCCTTTCTCTTTGCTACCTGTTGCCACAGAAGCTGTATGAACTCTGTCTTTGAATTTCTGCCACTCTTTTAAATTTGGCTGAAATTTGCTAATGAAATCTGAAGTTGCAAGGAGGAGGAAAAGTCAGTGGGACACACATACGGCATAATAGAAAAGTTATGCAGCATGTTAACTTTGTTTTTTATGGTGACACTGTGCAATTTTGTGGTGCATGCATGTTTTGTTCATGTTTCTGGCTAGAGAAATCCCAGTGATGCTAACTCTGCTAAATTTTACTTACAAACTTACAACATCCTACTGGAATAAAGAACAATAGCTGTATGTATATCTTGCCCAAATCTAGTTAAGGTAGTGATCATGCTATTCATAAATCACATTAATGTATAAATATTTGCCTCTAGAGTTATGTTCCAGGTGACTGTTTTATCTGCAAAAATACTTTTCACTTTGTTTTTCACTCCTGCCTACCTAGAAAGTTTCAGTACTGGCTGGATGAGTATATTGAAAAATCATAAAAAGAGAAGAGAGCTGATACGCAGCTCCTTTCCGTGCAGTAGTTTAAGAGAGTCATTCAGCAGGCAGCAAACCAAGCTGCATTAAGCAGACAGTCTGTCAGAGTCTGCTGATATGTATTCCAGCTAATTCTGTGCCCCAGCTTCGCTGAATCTGCTGACCACTGTCTGAATAACCTGGCAGTACATGCTGTGAATTTTCTAACACAGGAGAGTCTATGAAACACCACCTCTTGTATGAACCCAGTGAATTCTCTGAAATAAACTGTGGACACAATTATAACAGTACTGTATGACTGCCTTACTGGGTTTTGCTCAATTAATTATGTCTTTACAGATAAATCAAATTGTATTTATGTGATCCTTTCCAGGGTGAAACAGGATTTGCTGGTTTTCCTGGACAACCTGGCTATCCAGGCATACAGGTGAAAAAATGACCACACATTCACACCCCACTTCCCTCTGTACCAATGTTTCCTCCCAAATGTACCCACTTATCAGGCCATTTCCCTTTATACAGTCATAATTTCTTTAAAGATTTACTGTTTTCATGATGGTTATAGTTACTCATCACTGTGGTAGTAAATAACAATGTAAGAAAATTCCTAGCTGGGGCACATGAGAGTGGGAATTCTATTTTACATACCATATGAATTGTTAATCCCAATGGCCAATAGTTACCTGTAAATATACCAGGATAGCTACCTAATCCATGAATTGTAGTATTCTGCAAGGTATTCATGGTTGAGCTGCATTCTGCAGGGAGGTATGTGAGGCAAAGGAAGCTGCTATTTAGTTAATAGTATGATCCTATAAACCAGGATGAAAACTAGCTCCAAATGAGTGGCAAAATTCCATTCAGATGGGCTTGTTTGCATGATTTACCAAAATCTCTTGGCATGTGTTCAACCCGTTCACATAAGTAATTGTTCCAAGATGTTTACCGGAATGGTAAGGAAGTTGGACTCCTTCACACCAGCTGTGTTTAAACATTTCCTACTTGGTTCACTGTCTTTTATTTTACAATACATGCTGCTTTCTGTTAGGGATTAGAAGTGTAGGTGTCACATCCCAGGGCTAAACAGTAAAAGAGGAAAATATTTAAAGTGTGGAAGAGATGCTTAAAATAATTTCAGAAGACCCAGGTGTCAGTCTAGTGACATTTCAGGACATAAGTTTATGGAATTTTCTTCTGCAGGCTTCAGAATCAATGAAATTCTGACTACTGGATCATACTGTAATTCTAAATAACAACAAAGACTTGAATGAAGGGAACTATTATATTTCCTGTGGAATCTACAATGCTAAAGCACACTCAGAAGAAAAAAGCAGTTCTGGATGCTGCCCTAGAGGGAGTAAAGCAGCAGTGAGTCTAGCCAGGGGGGAAGGCCTAAGGAGTCCTGGGATAGGGTCCAAGTGGTCAGCAGTGAATGAGCAAGAGGAGAAGTGAAATGCTGCAATGCAGAAGGTGGGTGACAGATTCATCCATAGAGACATCAAGGTTGAAAAAGCTCATCAAAGTTATTACCACAGTACAGAGGACAAAAACAGTATTGCAGAAATTGTGACATCAATGAACTTGGCTTAAATATTCTGCAATACAAAAGTCAAGGAGTATTTATTTCCCTCTAAAATAATTTTTTTGAAAGCTGCATATAAACCAGTAAATTTTCTTCAAGAGATCTGCATAAAAATCACCTCTGTTATAAATGAAAGGTTAAGATTAGAACACACTCTACATAATCTGTGGTGACACAAAGAAGTAAACTGTGGCTGGTGCAAACTTGTCATAAGTAGTATACATCTAAGGACACAGTTGAAAGCACACAAATATAAAGCAACAAACAGGTTTTCAAGAAGCATGTTTACAAATGAGAAATGACAAACACATGAAGTAAATAAGTAAAGTACAATAAAAACATCTGGCTTAGTCACAGACTGACTTTCAAAGTTAGGATTGCCAGGAGAATGCTAGACCAGCTTCTTCAGCCAGGATTTCAATTATGTGGTCATACCTGGAGGGAAAAATTGCCCACAGATGTTACTTTTCCTCTCCTTTGGCTATTATCAGCTTCACAACACAGTGATATCATTTAGATACTAATTAAACTGAAACATTGCATGTCAGATTTAAAGAGAAAATTCATTGCGGTCCAATACTCCCAAAACAGAGAATCAAATCTTAAGTGTTTTGTTGTTAAAAAGTTCTCACCCTGATGTACAAATTGTTTTAGTTTGGGGCATCGTTAACAAACTAGAGACAAGTAATTTCATAAAGAGAATAGTGCATTCCTCAGACTCCATTGATTAGCCCACAGCCTGAATAGCCATCAGTTAACACTACAAACAGTAAACAAAAAAATAATTAATTGTTGGTAGCTTATGCTAGGGAAAAGCTTGAAGTCCTGCAGTAATGAATCAGAAAGATGAAATCACAGTTGCTAATGCACAGAGCAAAAGAAATCAAATCAAGTATAGACACAACTTAATAAAAAAAGGTTAACTAATATAGATATGCAAAATCCTGAGTGATTGCACAGATGCTTTAGGTTTGCTTGGGAAACAGTTGGAGAAATCTGATTATTCCTGAAAGGGGCAGATCTATCCAGACTGCATCAACTGTTCAGCTGGTCTCACCAGCTGTTGCTTATGATCCAGTAAAAATCACATGCACTGAAGGAACAAGAATATGATTAAAACTTCTCCTGGGAATAGCCTGTCCTTGTGTAGATTTTTCTGAAACAAACATGTTCAAAGAAAATCTAAGATGCATTTGCATAAAGACTCAGAAAAAAACCCCAGTTGCATCGAAAGTAGATTTCATCTGTAAAAAATGTTAACTGTTGCTAAAAACAAAAAATGGACTTCAAGGAATTGTTGCCATACCTTTTGACCCCTATGCCTGGATGCTGGCAACACTACTGTTTTTTTAATAAACTGTTGACAAGTTGAGTCTCCTGAAATTTCTATGGGAAAACAGTATCAGTCAACAAAATAATCCAAACAGATATATGCCATTGTGTAGGAGTGTACCAACGGTGAAAACACAGCAAATAGGCAGGTACCATCCAGAGCTAATAGCCTAAACCAGATTTTCAGAGACCACAACTGAAATTTTTCACTTGAGATACCAAGAACAGAAATGTTTGACCGTGGCTCATTACTCTTCAGTTCTTTCTTGTGTTCTGGTTGTGTCATTTAAAAATCAGCACAAAAATTATATAAGACTTGGGCCAAGTACATCTATCGTACAAATCTTTGAGTATTTATCATCATTAAATTAATCTTAAATCTCAAAATCCTTTCTAAATTTATCAGAGAAGGAAAAATGCTAGATTCACATTTTCTTTCCTGCCACACAGAAGGCTCTTCTGTGTCATTAGGGAAGACAAATTCATGTTCCTTTTTAAAAGAACCAAAGATGACACAAGGATATTTTTTCATTCTGCAAGATACAGTCAAAGGAAACAGGCCAGAGATCAAGAGGGCAGCAGGCAGTGACAGAACTGTCTAATTACTGTAGAGAACAATTTTTTTTTTTTAAGCCAAGAAAGAGGCATGGGTATCCAGTTTTGCAGTCCCAGTTCTCCTTGTCTGTGTCCTAAAAGGCCCTGGAGTCCAGTCCTGGGAATGCAGCCTCACTACGCAGTTCCCACATTGACATGATTGTTTTCTCAGTTCCCATTTGCTGAAAAAGGAGGGCTGATTCCTAATCTACAAAGCAAAAGGTCTAATACATTTTGCCACATAAAAGACTTCCCTAAAGTCCTCTTCACTTGCAATTCTAAGTATCAAAATCCAAGTTAATTTAGAAATCCTCCAAGCAGAAGTGATTTTCCTCACCATTAGTAAGCACTTTTATGTTTCCCTAATGCAGATGTTATAAGAGCTTTGAGTATCTCTTACCATTGATAATAGCTGTTAGACTGTGAAACTGTTTTTCTTTATACTTATCTGACATAGAAGTAATTTCCTAATTCTAATATAGAATTTCTGTAATTTTTAATTACAGATTGGTTGTTAAAATACCTCAATTAAATCAATACTGTTTTACTGTGGTTGAGTCATCTTTACAATAAATGAATGAAATCAAATACAGCAGTCACATGTTCTGAAGAATCAAATAGATATGTGTGATAGGTTTATAACTGTTTAGTCACTGGTATACTGAAAGATAATGATTATTTTAAATCTTTTTGCTTGGTTTTAAATGCTGTAAAGTGTCAAAATCAAGTTTCCTTGGTGGTATGTGTCACATCCTTACATACCTCCCCATTGTTGAAATATTCAGTTACATCTAGTACACTATATTTACAGGGGGATCCAGGAGAAGAAGGGCCTCCAGGTCCTCCTGGAGCTGTTGGAACTCCACTGCTTCCTATAAAAGGTTATACCTATTTTTGACTTGTCTTTGTGCTGTATAAAGTGCAGGATGTGTTTTGCTAATGTGTGTGAAAGTGGTCAATAGGGGTGCAGGGGACAGAATCCTAAAATGTTCCGAGTGGCCACATACTGTGTTTATGTGTTTGGCCATGTTTTTGTGTGTTTGTCTCGCTGATGTCCCTGGAACTCTGTGAAACATACAAGTGTCAGATTAAATGTTTGTGTGAAAGATCCTCGTGTATACAGTCACAACTAGACCTGAGGGACTCTGGTTATTGGACCTAAGCACATTTACAAGAAAGCTATGAAAAATAAGCCTATGCTGGATAATGGACAGCGAATAAGAACACCTGCCTTCCCATCACAACTTAGGATTCCTATTTTCAGTATTGCCACAACACACAGATTTTAGACTACAATCAAGCTTCCTATTGCATAGCAGGGGCAAAATCCTGGGACTAGTATGCCCAGCAGAATACCTGTCAGTGTTATTACCTTCCTCACTAAACCTCAGGCTGGGTTTTTATGTCCCAGCTCCCTTTATCCCCATCTTTGTTATCTAATCGGTGAAAAGATGTGTGGAAATTCTTATTTCCTAGCAGGAAGCAGTGGAAAACAGCTAGGTCTGCTGCCTGGAAGGTTTTGCTTTTGCATCTAATACTGGGGGAGTTTGTCTTGTGAGAACATTTCAACAGAGAACTCATCATAAATTGTATTTCTAGTGCAGCACTAGAAATTTCTTGTGATCCCAGAAGTAAGTTACAACAAAACCCCAGTTCAGCAGAAGCTCCCCATTAGATAGGGGTCTCACCCTAAAATAAATTTTTTCCACAAACTTCCATGGTTTCCAGTCCATACAACAAACAGCTTAACCCCATGCTTAACACCCAAGTAACATTCAATCGTGTGCGTGGTGTGTGAGTGGATACTATCTTCAGAGAAAGAGCCTTTAGCACAATAGGGAGCAGAACTACTGCCAATATTTTCTTTTTCCAATTTAATGGAGCTGTTTACATCTGATTCAGGTTTTCTTTAGTAGTATGTGATTGCAATTTTAAATTTTATTATTTGTAGCATTTTTGAAAATACACTTTTAAAAATCTGGATAATTTCAACTAAGGTGATCCTGAAATGACCTCCCTGTGTGCACTGCCAAAGTACATAACACGAAATCCATATTTATTTTAAATGCTACATGTGTTTATTTTGGGCAAACATTTCTCTCAGCATTTTTTAATACATAGCACAGATACTTCTACAAAGTGATGAAGAGTTAAAAATGTGCTTGTGAAGTGGGCTGGAATCCATAGAAAAGTAACCAAATCCTCCCACCTTAAAATTAAATTGTTACACATTTTAAAATGTTTCATAAACTATTTTACCCTTGTATAGTTTTCAAATTATAATTTTGGTTGCAGTTTAATTTACATATACGCTGTCAATTCCATAAGGGGTTCAACTCACATGTTTTTGTAATTCTCTGTAGGTCCTCGAGGAGATCCTGGATTTCCGGGTCCTGTCGGTGAAATGGGCTCAGTTGGACCAATTGGTCCTTCGGGCCTTCTAGGAAGACCAGGATACGATGGAAGAAGTAAGAGAAGTAGAGGACAAATGTGAACTATACACCAGAAGGAAAGAAAGCAGCTGAAAGAAAACTGTTCTTTGTTCTTGCTTGATGCAATTCACTAACAGTAAAGACTCTTCAGTAAAAATATTAACTCAGCACTTAATAGCCAAAAAAAGAAATAAAATGATCCAAGCAGAACATTAGAAATGACTAGAAAAGGAACAGAAAACAAAGCAGAATACTACCATGGTAAACCCATGTAAATCCACAGACAAAACTGTGTCTGGAGTGCTGTGCTTAAAATTTCTGTTCTCCATCTCAAAAAGATATAAAGGGAAATGCTGAGGATGGCTTTGCTCCGTATGAGGAGCCAGAGTAACTGGGATGTCTGGAAAAGAGATAATGGAGGGAAGGAGGAAAAGAAGCATTTGAAGGTCTACAGCAGGAGCCTCTTTTCTTGTGGATCCTGAAAAACCTGAAGATTTGGATTTAAGCCTTTGTTATATAGAAGGTGTTTTTCAGGACAGTCCTGAGTGGTCTGGAGTTTCCTCCTTGGTATCTCTCATTACTGTGAAGCTGTATGGGCTGTTTACCTTTCTTTTTTTACAGGTCTGCCTGGCATGCCAGGAGTAAGTGGGGCACCAGGACCTCAAGGTTTTCAAGGGGACCCTGGTTTGCCTGGAACAGGTGAATTAATCCCAGGAAGACCAGGATTTCCTGGACCACCAGGCCTACCGGGACAGCCAGGAAGACAAGGGTTACCTGGACTACCCAGTAGGTTCAATAGCAATTCATATAACAAGAAGAGAATTCTGTTATATGAACCATTCTGTTCTGTTATATAGAACCATCGCTTTTGTTTGTCCTACAAATAACAGAGAACTGAAAAGTGCATTTTGACAGATTATTTCAAACTTTACATGGGATGTTGAAAATATTTTTCTTATTAGCTTTTGATCAGTGAGATTTCAAGATTTTCATAATTTTCTGGGTGATTCAAACCCACAAAAGTAACACATACATTAAAATTCTCTAAGAATATACTGCCTGAAGTTAAAAATACTGAGGGGGAAACCCAAACCTGCATCCTTTAGAAAAGAAACAAGTAAAGTTCTAAGTAGAAAAAATTAGTAGTGGCAATGAGAAGCAATGTATCAACATCAACTCCAGCCATACTGTCTATTGCAGTATGATCTATAAACAACAACTTGTAAAGCATTTAATGAGATCTCTAACTCTTCACGTGAGAGTAACAAGATAAGGGAGAGGAGAACACATGACCTAAGCTGTGGAAACAGTCAACCTGATTTATACTGGCTGTAAAATTTGCCTTTTCAAAGGTGTAATCTGTACTGACAGAGGGATCCCTGGAGAACCTGGAGCAAAAGGTCAGATAGGCCTTCCAGGAAGAAAAGGTGCAAAAGGAGAGAAGGGTAAGTTGGCCTGGATAAGAACAATTTGAATATGAAACCTTTGCCAGATATGTCAGATCTAAATGTGCAAGAAGTCTATGGCATTTTGGAGGATGAGGCCCATCAAAGTGCAGAGTTAGACACCCTGTTGGCACTGGGGCTTCTGAGTCAGCAGAGTCCTGTTAGTGCAGAGTTACTCAGCACTGTAAAGGGAGACTTATAATCCTTTCAAGGTGAGATAAAATGAGATAAAATGGTCTGTGCACTACTCACACAGAAAAGAAAAAGGACAGCGTTATTTTTTGTGTATTAACTTTGCAACTGTTTCAACGTAATTTTGACACATTCATGTAGGAAGTCAAGGCCTCTGCTCATGTAGTGCTGGTCCTCCTGGTCCCCGTGGCATGCAAGGACCTCCAGGTACTCAAGGAAAGAAAGGACAAATGGGATACCCTGGAAGATGTGGAGAAAAGGGCGACCCAGGCATATCTGGTGCAGTGGGATCACCAGGGCTCCCTGTGAGTAGTTTTCACGAGCTTCAGTAAATAACACCAAGTTACCTCTCAACTCAGGAGGCATTTAAGCAGAATGGTGGAGACAGTGCCCAGGAAAATTATCTGAAACTTTTATCTACTTTAGCTTATTACAGTCTAGTGAAACAAGCTTTTATTTTTGGAAACAGACTTACTTTCTTTAATGTGCTTCATATAGTTTATCTTATTCCCCAGAGTGAGCAATAATTCAAAACACCACTTAATCTAACTACTTTAGGAATACATTATAAGATAATTTATTGTTCTTGCTGTGATTTTGATCTACTACTTCTGGTCTGACATATGGAACGTATATCCAGGATGCTGCAAGCTAAATGATGCCAAATAGAAGGTTTCTTTTTTTTTTTAGAATATACTTTCTTGTGTGCCAGAGGATTTTTTTTTTGAAAATAGAGATAAATATGCCCTGCTTTGTAACTGTTGCATTATGGTTGGGTTTTTGGGTTGTTTTGGGGGGCATGTGTTTAGAGGCAGTTTTGTACCTTTTTTTTTGTTGTTCTTGGTTGGTTTTATTTTTTTGAGATTTGGTTTTAATAGCAGAACTGTTTTTTTCACATAAGGAATTGCTTAAAAGTTTCCAGAATATTTTCCTTCAAAAGAAAAAAAAGCAAACAAATCCACAGTGAGTCTGAGAAAAGGAGGTGGAAGGGCTCTCATTCAAGTTACAAGTTTCATTACAAGGTTTACATTTCCTCTTTTTTTTTTTTTTTTTCTTAAAACACTATTACTTGAGTGGTATATGTGAGATTTTGATCTTTTTGTTACTTCTGAGAGTATGCTGTAGCACTTGTTCTGAAGTAAGGCTTGAAGCCTTGTCCTGAACTTTGCTGTTCTTAGGTTACTTAATTGAGAAACAAGGCCAAAGTAATCACTTTGGAAGGAAATAATTCACTTCAATACAGAAGTGCTTTGGTCTAATGGAGCATTTTTCTCCATTTTTCTGCTCTCTTTTCTCCCCAGATATCTCATTTTGCTTTTCAGACACTGCTAACTCATCACTGCCTACTTGAAGATCTAGACATTGTTACAAATAGTCACTTCTAGTTTCAGATACACATTTTTCTCCTGCCTGACTTAAAATTGTCAGTCACATTATAAACAGTATTTGTTCCACCTATTTTTAAGGGAAAGATTTTGAATAACAGAGGAAGCTGCCTAAATAATACCCCAGTTTTTGTACCTTAGTGGCCTTTTAATTCTGTGTAGATTTCATATGGTTAAATATATTCATCCACATGTACTGTTGCAAGATTGGACCCTGGCCAACCATGATATGAACATTGCACTCTGCTTGGAGAGCTGAAAGCAAAAATCAGCATAAAAATATAGAAGAGTATTTCTTTTCCCCTCTAAAGCTGTCAAGCCACATAATCATCTAAGAATACCATGTACCTAACAAAAGGCAGATGAAATGTTGTATTGATGGCTTTGTGGATTTTCATTCAGAAAAACAAGCATCACTTACTTCCTGCTGTGTTCCTTTCTGGGAGGACAGCCTCATCCAGCAGTCACCACCCTCCAGAGATTCCCTTCCTTGGTGGATTGTGGGTTGAAGTCTGCAGTGGGACGAGTTAATGAATCATTTGTCTCTTCATATTCTTGTGTTTGCAGTCCCACATCTGTACAGCCATGGGCCCAGTGCTTCTGGCATTCCAGTCTCTTTCAGTTGTGTATCTGTGCATGTGGCAGACAGAGTCAGGCTGGAAAGGCCACGTGCCATTCACACTCCTCTTTTTGATCATCAAAAGAGATTCCTTGCTGGAGATAACTAACAACTCGTTCTCATTTTTCTTTGTCAATGATAAGGGGACTCCTGGTTCTGCTGGACAGCATGGGGAAAAAGGAGAGAAGGGTGATCCAGGAAGAGTTAGAATAAAAGGTAAACACACATTTTACCATTAACCTTTTTGTTTTCCTATACAATGTTAATTTACTCTTTACTAAATCCATTAGTTCAGTAAGTTACTGAAACCTAGAGGGCATATGTATCCAAAGTGCTCTCTTGGTAACCATCTCTTCTGCTAAACACAAGATCAACGCAGTGTTTTGTGGTTTTTTCTCTATATTGAGCCATAAAACAGTTTTAACAGCATGTTATTAATGCCAACAAATGACTTTTCACGTCATGCAGTTGATAATTGGAGTCTTCCAGAGGTCTGTACAGCAAAGACTAAGCAGAGTACAAATACTGTGAAATCATGAAGAAATATTATTGTACAGAAGCCACCTCCTGAAGTGTCATATACCAATATCATAGCTGTTATCTCAAATTAAGCCACCAACATCCTTCTTAGGAAAACCTCAATCTCAATGACTATTCAGATTCCTCTCCTATTTCTAAAAATTACTCCTGACCAGGCATTGAAGAGAAACAATAGGCCACCAGTTGCACAACTGGAATTCTTGTAATTAAATAGATCAAAACCTCTCCACAGTTGTGGTTATGATTTGCAAAAGCAAAAGAAACAGAGAACAATAAATTACAGCAATCTGATGGCACAACTTAGTTAGAAAGGCTAAAATAGTTATTCAAACAAAAGATTGTCCTTCTTATTGTTTATAAAAAGTTAGCTTAGCTTTGGATGCCTGTGGGTTTTTTACAGATGTTGGAGCAGGGGAAAACATTTGCTTTTATTTGCAAAGGTTTTTTTGACACAGCAGAATGAATCTTTGTGTTAGAATAGTTTTACTGTCCTTTATGCAGAAGTTACTTTTTCATAAATATTGGTGCAAGAGAAATCAAAGCAGGGAAGAAAATAAAAACCTTTGGGGAATATGGATGCAAATATTCTGCATCATAGAGCACTGCTATATCCTGACTTCACTGAAATCAAGAATAAATCTCTGACTGGTTTCAATGGTAAAATATTTTAACTCTATACATAAGCATGGACAAAAGCCACATTAATGTGGTGCTTGTGAACATGTGTTTTACAGAGAGACCAAGTTGTTCCATCAGGTATCCAACTACAAACTGCCTTCCTAAGCCTAAAATGCCACATTAAGGAATGTGAATTTAAGGACTGTGAATTATCATGAAGATATGATCAGTGGTTACCCAGCATTTCCTTGAGCAAAAATACCTCCACCTGCCAAAATTACTGCAAATATTTTTTTTCTTTCCCAAAAAATATTTTAAGGATTAAAAGGTGAAAGAGGACCTACTGGGGTTCCAGGATTTCCAGGCCAAAGAGGTCTTGATGGCAGAGATGGGGAACTAGGATTGCCAGGGGAAAAAGGAGCTGAGGTATGTTTGACTTTCCCAGACGTTTTTTCCATTTTAATTAACACATTATCTTATGAGAGGTTATGAAACTTTTTATCCATTAAAAATTAGTTTCTTGTATATATTATTGCTTATTTTGGCATTCCTGATTATAATCTCTGCATATACTGTGTGCCAATATTATGGGATCAGGAAACAAAAAATACACAAACAAAAAATACTAATGTCATCCATGTAGTCTTTTCATTGTGAAAGAGTGTTTCTCCAGATAATTCTCAAAAATGCTTTTTCATAATCAAAGAGAGGAGAGAAATTATGTCTTGCTACTTCTTACCGAGAATTTTTATTTCAGGGCGATTCTGGAGTAGCGATTCTGGGTGACAAAGGATTCCCTGGGCTCCCGGGACCTCCTGGGGTAAAAGGCCAGATGGGATTGCCTGGCCTGGGGCTTCCTGGCCCTCCTGGAGCCAGAGGTAGCCCCGGAGACTTTGGTGATATGGGTAATGTTGGGCCACCTGGTCCAAAAGGCCAGAAAGGTAATTTTGAATGTTTACGTTAAGAAGGAAACAACAAAATACATGTTTAGATGTTTGGTGGCATCCATCATCCATTGTGGTTTAATATGTATTATATACTATAATAATATGTATGATTCTATATGTTTATCTATATGTATACATACAGTGCTATTCATTTATGGTGAAAATACTAATTTATAGGAAAACACAATTTATACTTAAAGCTTGGCCTGGTTTTTGGTTATAAAAAAAATCAACACTGGTAGCTGTAGATAGAATTGAAATGAAAATACTGTTTCTTTCTTGCAATAGAGAGTACTGTAAAACAAATTGCCATGACAATTAAAAAAAAAAAATCTTTGTCTTTAAGAAATACAGCTGTATTACAATTTGAAATACTACCAATATTCTATAGAAAGTATCGATATTTTTAGATCCTCCATCAGTATTTCACTAATATGGAAATAACAGTGTGCATAAACATTCACTTCATGTTTGCACATCTGGTTGGGTAGTTCCCCAGAAATATTACAGTAAGTGTTCAGACTCCATTTAATCTAAAATCAAATATGCCAATTTCTTCTCCCTCTTGCTTCAGGTGAAACTGTCTGTATTACGTTGCCATATCCTGGAAATCCAGGTCCCCCAGGCTTTAAAGGTGTTCAAGGTATGTTGATACATTGGACAATTTTTGATTTTAACTGAAATGGAGTTTTTAAGTTGCTAATTACAGAAAAGAGGCTATCCTAAAAAGCTATACTCTTCTAGTTTTTCAACAAAATATGTGTTTCAAAATGCAAAATGGCAAATACGCAGGAGTGTACTCTAATAGAATCAAGGGCCAGACAGCTGCAGTTCGCACCATCAGAAGGTAGGCAGGCTGCCTCCATGGAAATAATTAAATCAAGGTAGCTTCAAACTCTGTCCTGCCTCAATTAAAACGCTTGAGAGAGTCTGTAAAATATGGCTGGAGTTGGATAAGGCCTAGAGTATGTACATCTGGATACCAGGGAAAAGAGATTGCAAGGCAAAGATATGCTGCAAATCTGTAATTTCTAAAACTGCATTGCTCATGGCAACTTGCAATTGAGCCCTAAAATCTCAATATTTATCACCATTACTTCAACTTGTTAATCTTAAATTCAAAGAACTCACCCGGGAGCTGGCAAAATGTTGCTTGTGATCACCTCCAAGACATTTGAAATATCCCAGAAAATTCAGAAGAAATGGACATAGTGAATTTTCAAGCTGCTTAATATGGTATTACACAGCTCCCTGACATCCGTGTTATGAGCGGGAGCAAAAATTTATCCGGACATGAAAGAACAGGGATGAGTGTACTGAGCTCATCTGCACCATTCCTGAAGCAGGACATAGCACAGGAGAGTATAAGAACTTGAGCTGACACCTGTCATTCACTAGGTTAATAGTTGATGGCCTGTAACATTAAAATGCTGTAGGAAATATTTTTTTTCTAATTGACTCTGGTCATTTGCAGACTACTGTTAATGGAATGGGGAACACGTTCATTTAGAAAAACAGCACACATGCATTTGTTTATGACTCTTACCCAAAAAGTCAGAAGCAGCTTGTTTACAAAGTATATGAATTTGCATGGGATAAAAATACAATCCTTAGATCACACATTTTAGCACTCTGTCAGCTTTTTTATGTATTTCCTTTTTATTTCCAGGACAAAAGGGTTTAAAAGGACTCCCTGGGCATCCTGGACCAAATGGTTTTGATGGGCAAAAAGGCCATCGAGGGAGGCCAGGAGCAGGAATCCCAGGGCCAGAAGGTGAATTGTGCTTTTCCTAATTCGGGAGAGCGGCTGGTCAAGTTGCAATGCATACATGCAGGGAAAGGTAGGATAGGGTAGGGTAAAGTAGAATTGAATTGAATAGTTCAGTGTCCAGAGAGGAAATATTTTCAGAAAACTGAGAACAATTAGTATCATTTTAGCAAAGGCACTGAACTAGACAAGAGTGACAGTACTCAAGACAGATGCTGCCCACAAAAAAACCCCTGTCACTTCCCACAGGAATTACCTCCTTCAACCCTCACGTATCCTTAGCTATAAATAAGAAACATGAAATTTAATTTATTATGTTATTTTTCTTTGCAAGGTGATAATTTAAATCTGGCTAAATTTGGACTACAATATTCCACAGTTTCAGGGGGAAAAAACAAAACAAGAAACCCGAACACTTCATGAATTATGTTCTATTTGAATTTAAAAATTGTATCAACAGGCTTTCGAGGCACAGCTGGTGATCCTGGTGATGAAGGTGAAAGAGGATCTACAATTGATGGCAAAAACGGCCTTCCAGGTCCACCTGGCATAGATGGCCCAAAAGGTCTTCCAGGTGACACCACATACGGCCCTCCAGGAATCCCAGGCAACAGGGGACTGCCGGGACCCCCTGGTGCACAAGGAGCAAGGGGTAATCCAGGCATTCCTGGACTTCAAGGTATGGGCCAGTTCCTATGAAACACTTCTACATGTTCAAAGGACAAAATGTGAGCAAAGGTGCTCCTGGTTCAGATAAAACTTGCTCTCATTCGGATCCATAATGGTGACTGTGACCAGTACTCCCTGTTTTTACATTTTGCTGTTTGCTGCAGAGATGTCTCCACAGCACCACTTACTTCCCACCCCATAGAGGATATTGCTGTCTCCTTTTAAAGGTCTTCCTTTTGCCTGGCCATAAGCAGATACACCCATCCTTCAGTGCAGGGAACACCTACAGAACTGAGCCAGTCCTGTGTAGGCCAGTGAGCTACTCCCAGTTCTGCTCCTACACATCAGAAACTATCTTCTGTACCTATAGATGAGGGTTGAATTTGTGTTCCTTAAAGAAAGAAGCTCTCCACAACAGCCAATTCCAAACTGCAGAAAAGTATCACTTTTCACAAACTATGCAAAAACTAGAGGATAAGTAAGATAAGTAACTGAACATGTACATTTCAAAATTAAAATTGGGAATTTTGAGGGACAGTGAGTAATGGAACTAACAATGTGGGTTTTTTTCCAGGACAGCCTGGCACCCCAGGATTTCCAGGTGCCAAAGGTTTTAGAGGCCCAGAAGGTGATGTAGGAGCACCAGGCTGTCCGGGCTTCCCTGGCTCACCATGTGTCACAGGCTTACCAGGGCCACCAGGACTCAGAGGTGTCATGGGCCTGCCAGGACCTCAAGGTACACAACACCCAGCAGGTTGCCTCACAGCTCTAAGCTTTGCACACATTTTCTGCCAGATTTCATTTCATAATTTTTGTGGCTGGCATGACAAATATTTCCATGGGGGCTGCTCATTACTGGGGGTGTACATAATGTTTTGCACATATCTTTAAACTCAAGGAATGTAGACTCTGCATCTCAGGTGTTTCCCAGTTTCCCATCCCATGCTGTTCCTTAACTGGCCAAATCACAGTGGGTTCGCTATAAGTAATAAACAAAGAGTTGTCTCTTATCTGTTGTCCTGAGTAACTTTAACTGAGCTCCTGTCCTTACTGTGATACTTTTATCTTCCTTATTCTTGAATGGAAGTGTTATTTAGGAAGAGCGAGGAGACATATATCAAAAATATTTACAAATTAGTAAGGATTTTTCACAGTGCTCTTCCATTGTCTGTCACTAAAGAAATACAAGAAAACAAACATTCCAATTGAAAAATCTAGGCAGGGCCATGACTCCAACATGGTAAGAAAGTTTTCAAGTTATTTTGCCATGTTTGATAATCTTCAAACTTATACCAAATCTATCACTTTCTACTTTTTAGATACAATTGCTGAACTTTTGCCTGCATTTACATACATAGATTAAAGCTCTCTTTCTCAGGCTTACCAGGCTTTAAAGGTCAGAGGGGAGACAGGGGCCTGGCTGCGCCACCTGGAATCAAAGGTCTCAAAGGCTCTCCGGGCTCACGAGGTCTCCCAGGTCCTCCAGGCTCACGAGGTCCCCCAGGACTTCCAGGCAATAAAGGACTCATTGGCTTCCCAGGAGAAACAGGTATGTTAAATATCCTGCAGACCACCTCACCTGTAAGTTCCCTTGTAGAGG
Source organism: Corvus kubaryi (assembly GCF_017639235.1). NCBI lineage: Eukaryota > Metazoa > Chordata > Aves > Passeriformes > Corvidae > Corvus > Corvus kubaryi. The sequence continues at coordinate 5,439,480 of NW_024581136.1, read as the reverse complement.
GAGCTCTTTTTACTGCTAAGGTTAGAAGTACTTTGGAGCCATCTCCTTTTCCAGCTTTAAGAGTAAGACTGTGCAGCAGGTTAGAGTCAATAACCATAGAACCATCCCTTGTTTATCCTCTTATGATAAAAAAAAAAAGGGATGGAAATAGTTTGATGCATCTTGGTGCATCCTGGTGCTTTAGTTGTTTTACAACACCGACATATTTCTATGTATTATTTCCTGACTATTTGTAATGGTTGTAATATGCTATAATAAGAGGAATATGTTTAGGGTTAACAATCCCTTGGCCAGCAGTCCTGAAGGGCAAATGAGTCCAGGAAGGCTGAACATTATTCAAGAAGGAAATTTTTAAGGCCATCCCCATGTGCCGAAGATGAGCCAGCAGGGAAGATGACCAGCTGGGCTGAACAGTTTTACCTGGAACTGTATGAACTAAAGAAGAAGGGACAGGCACCTCAGGAGGACAAGGGTGTCTTAAGGTTATGGAGGGAGAAAATCAGAAGGGCCAAAGCCCAGCTAGAACTCAATCTGGCTACTGCTGTAAATGACAATAAAAATGTTTCTAAATGTTGCTAAATACATTAGCAGCAAAAGGAGGGGTAAGGAGAGTCTCCATCCTTTATTGGATGGGAGGGGGGGAAACATAGTGACAAAGGATGAGAAGGCTGAGGTACTTAATGCCTTCTTTGCCTCAGTCTTTAATGGTAAGACCAGCTGTTCTCTGGGTACCAGCTTCTTGAGCTGGTACAGGAGTGCAGGGACAGGGAGCAGAATGAAGTCCCCCTAATCCAGTAGCCACATGCAAGATCTGATGATGTTTTGGGCATAACTGCTTTAGGAGTAAGGGTAGCATAAATCTCCAGGGGCTGACAGCAGGTAGGGGGAGGATCCTTGCTTCAGTGGAATCTGGGTTTCAAGAGAAGTTTGGAGCCATGCTCCAACTCTTGGTTCTCTAGTTCTTCTGATTTCTTAAGAAGTCCTTCTAAACACCCTGCTTTTGCTTTACACTATTCCTTAGAATATGACAGCAACAGTATAAGCAGACTTCAACATGTAAATAAAGCATTTCATATTACCAGGAAGCAAAGGGATTCAAGGACCCCAAGGATTCCCAGGACTCCCAGGAATACAAGGCCCAACGGGAATCTTTGGTGTTAAAGGTGAAGAAGGAAAAAGGGGTCTACCTGGTCCTAGTGGAGAATGTGGAGATATAGGAATGAAAGGTTTGTAAAAATCCACTTCACTCTGTAGTTATATTGCTGCTATGTTTAGTTTTGTTATTACTGTGTTAAAAACCTGTTTACTTTTTATGGGAAAGAGAATAATCATCTGCAAGGTGCAATCCCAGGCAGTTCAAAATTACTGTCTTTCATAATTTCACAATCTTTCCTAATTCTTCTGATTTAACATCACCTGGGTTACAACTGAAGTAACAAAAAAGCAAGGAAAGTATTGCAAATTCTGTTAGCAGTGAGCCTGCTGAAACAACAGAGAACCACATTAGTATTTAAAGGCTTTCTCTATTAGGAAAGTCATCACTCAAATTGATTTTCAGGACACGTCACTCCTGAGGATATATTTACATTCCATATATTTGCTTCCAAGGTGAAAGGGGGCCTCCAGGAGACAGTGGCTGTGTTAACCCCCGTCTTGAGAAAGGACAAATGGGGGACCCAGGGTTTCCTGGGGAGCATGGACTTAGAGGTGAAAGAGGTAAGTTCATAAAAGAAAGCCCTGCATACACTCCTCTGATATAAATCACTGGTGATTTTCACAGTGTGGACTCAGGGTTGCAGTAACATCCAGCCACCTCACCATGTTTACAGATTCCTAAACTGGCTGAACAGTTTCTTAGGATAATTACTAAGGCAGTACACCAAGAGTGAAAACATTGCCATATTGAAAATATCAAACACTGGCTTGACTTGATTGGTCATTATCTTGTTCTGCAATTAACTTCAGGTGAAAAAGGCAATGCTGGTTTCAGAGGCACACGAGGATTTCCAGGGAAGAATGGTGTTCCAGGACTGCCAGGTGACCAAGGTGACACTGGAGTGATGGGGTTTCCAGGATCACGGGGTTTGCCTGGACCAAAGGGCTTTCAAGGAATGACAGGTTTTCAAGGAGGACCAGGTGACCAGGTAAACAGAGTGGTAGTGAAGTGTCCTGGACTTTGCAGTTATCACCTGCCTCTAAGAAATATGATTGTATCGTACTCACCCATCAGATGTTCCCTCTGAGAAGAGACAGCCAGCGTAGTAGGAAATGTAAATTCCCTAAGGAAACACCTCTGTGCTTTGGTTACATTTTAGCAGGAACTGTGGTGGGAGTTAGGAAGGGGCCTCTCTTAGCTACCTGCTCTGATGTAGTTCTTTGCCACATGGTTGAAGTCCAGGCTCCACTACACTAAGTAGGGGGGCAAAAATCAGATGCACAATCAAGTCTTCAACATTATTCCTAAGAACAGATTGACAAACCACTTACCACAGAGATCATAACATAGCAGCAGCACAGTTACGAAGCTAATACGTAGTTGCTTCTTCATATCCTGCTGTGTGAAGTGACCAAAGCAACAGACAAGACAAACCAAGCCATCTTTGCCTCAAGCAAAACCTAGGCAAGCAGTGTTGCTCAAGAACAAACACACAAAACCACCCAAACACCACATGCAAGGTACAATTCTTTACTGCTTGTATGCTGGGTAGGTAGACAGTGAGATTACATGAAGCATAAAGCACAGTTGTTTTCTTGGCACAGGGACATACTTTTGCTGGTTTGTTTTATTAAATTTATTTGCCAATTAAAGGTCATTATTCAAAAGGAAAAATAAGGAAATCTACATTTTTATTGTTACATCACAATATTTCTGGGTAATGTTTATAGTAAATTTTCGGTAACATACAATATTGGATATATATTTTATGGTACCTTTAAATCAAATTATTCAAGCCATCTGTGGTGAAATTAAAGCTGTTTGAGCCAAGAATGAGAATAAGCTATAAAAGCACAAATTCAAAATTATTAGCAAGTCTAACCTACAGTTTCTTGTTGGTGGCTAGTGTTAGGTAACAAAGACAAGATGCTTTTCTGTTGAGCTTAAGATACAGTTCTGCTAAGAGAACCAAATGCTCCTGCAGATCATTCCTACTACACATATCCTATGTCAAACATTTTTATTTTTTTTTTTAAAAATCAGGGTGATGTTGGCTTACCAGGAAACCCTGGCTATCCAGGACTGATTGGCCCCAAAGGATGTAAAGGTAATGAGTTTATATAGATATGCTTTGAAAAGAGAAATATTGTTAGAATATATGTGGGGTAGATGGTGAAGAAACGAAGAAATTATTTTCACTTCTGTCCTGTTTTCCCATAAAACATGAATGTAATTAGAAACAAGTCTCACTTACCTGAAGGCAAAAGTTGCATTTCAGTATATTCTTTAACAGCTTGTTCCTTTAAAAGTAGGTATTACTAATTTAGAAGATAAATTCTTGTCAAATTTCATAGAATTTAAAAATTCCATCAAAACCATGTATAAATCCATTCTTATCGATATGGAAAATTTGTCAAATCAAAGAAGAGAAAATGCAATCAAAGTGAACTGTCATAATTTGCATGTGCCAAAGCAATTTTCAATTTGTGTTCTCTTAGCCCCTTCTATAGCTCTTTATATCTATTAGTGACTTTTCTGGTCTTAAAAAAGTGTATAGCTTTGGTTTTGTGGATGGAAAGGATGCTTGTATAAAATGGAAGTCATTGTACTTCAACAGGCAAGAGAGGTGACCCAACTCCTCTGCTTGGTACACACGGTCGGAAAGGACCTCCAGGAGATCCAGGATTACCAGGTACCTCGTTTTGATTGAAGAAAAAATTGAACTTAAAAAATTATTTTCTCTCAGTTTTGTTAGCAGAGGGAGCTCAGCTCCCTGTGCATTTTGAGCCATTCTGTAGCAATTGCTGCCTTTTTTTTTGTTTGTTTTCTTTAAGGACTTCGTGGATTCCCAGGGGAGAAGGGTTTACCAGGTATCCAAGGACAACCTGGAAGACCAGGATCCAAGGGTGACCCTGGATATCCAGGGCTACCTGGATTACCAGGTAATGCCAAAGTTTAAAAAATAGTGCCATGGAATAGCTCAAAAGAGATATGGAACAAGGAAAGGCAGTTGAGGAGGCATCTCTGTGGAGGAGGCTGGAGAAACCAGAGATCATATGAAGGGGGGCATTGAAAGTTTTTTCTGTACCTATAGACAGCAGCAATTGTCTGCTCAGTCTCAGAGAGCAAGATACATCAATTCTTCCTACATCCCCAAACACTTTCAGGTACTGCTGTTAACACAGTGGGCTGCATAGCATGGGGAAAAAAATCAACCATTTAATAGAATTGCATATTCACAGGTTTGGGGTTTTTTCACTCTCAGGAGCTACAGGTCCTCAGGGATTGCCAGGAGAACCTGGAGAAAAAGGAAAACATGGAATTTTGGGACCCCCAGGATTGCAAGGGTTACCTGGATCCCAAGGCAGAAAAGGTAAACACTATATACAGTGCCATTCTAGTGGTAATGTGACAGTGCCAGACATAAATACCCTTTTAGTAGTGAAAATGGAAAAGGCCTAACTGTGACTGTGATTTGGACTCTGTGGTCTCAAGCTGCTAGAAGACTTAAGCCAGTTCCCATCACCTTTGAGAAGTAACATAAATGCTACTTTGGAAAATTGGGCTACAATCTAAAGTGAGTAAGGAGGAGGGTAGAAACAGAGTCTGGCTTAGCTGGTGTAACTCATAGCAGAACTTTAGGAAAGGAAATGGAATTTGTGGTAATTCAGTTGTTTCACTTCAGTTATGCTGTGTTCTACATTTTCACCATGGAGTGCCACTGTTACTCTATAAACCCAGCAGGCTGCTATGACAGCTTTGTCTTTCAAATTTGTTTTAACAAATTGTGATAACTTGAGTTTGGTTTTATTATTGGTTTTCTTGTTGCATTGTTTTCTCCCAAAACTGATTTTTGTGGATTTAACAGAGAAATGTTTCCTCCAAATCCTAATTTACACTTCTCACAATGATTGTTATGTTTAGATTGAACATCAGTTCATCTATACAGTTGTTTTTGCTGGAGAACATTATTAACTTTTATTATGTGTAGAATTGAAATTTTAAGCTATTAATACTTCATAAAGAAAGTTATCGACTCTGTATCCTGTGACTGTTATAGTGTGCTTCATAACCAGTTCCCAAACAGGAAGATTAGTGACCCCTATACAGAAACCACAGTAAAGTAACACTTGGGGCTATAAAAAATGGTTAGAGAGGACAATAGATCCACTTTTCCAAATTCAGCTTAAGGAAAAATTGAGAAGGTTTCTTATAAACTACTGAAAATTCAAATGAAAAATGGAAACAATTTATGATTGCTTGCAGTAAATAAGCAGTGCTGACTTAAACTGTCATGACAGATTCCCTGCTGGTGCATAATGTGCAAGAGAACATTTCAGTGTTGCAAACAATATTTGCTGTAACAAAGGCAGAGATCTGCAGTGGCAGGGATGTCTGAAAGGCGTCAAAAAAGTAAAAAAGCATTATTCTGCTGAAAACTTCTTCATTGCTGATGGGCTCTTTCCTTCTTGTCATAAGACACTTCTTTAGTATATTGTGCAGAAGTTATCCCAAGTCCTGCACAGGAACATAACAAATCAACACACGTCCTGCACAGGGAAAAGTTCAGTCCCAAATGGCAATTCATTAGAGACCGAGTTGCCTGCTAAGCTGAGGATTCTGTGTATTGCCAGCATAGCTGAAAAAAGGTTAACACCTTTGAAACTATAGCCAGTAATGAAGACTGACTGGTATTTGTATTCCAATTCAATTGGATATATAGATCTTGGTGCTGTTTTCAACAAGTGCTGGTGCAAGAATTAGAAATTAAATGGATAATTCATAGCTAAGTACACGGCCTCGTTAGTCTCATTGGTTCTCAGTTACATTAAAGGTTTTGTGCCTGAACTTTCAGATTTTAAAGAACTTTTAGATTTAAAAAATGTAAGTTAAACATCATCTATCAAAGCATAATCCCATTTTCTTTATTACAGTAGTTTTACTAGTTAAGGGCTTAGCCTGGCAAGCCTTACTTGTGTGAGTAATCCTTGATGAGGCAAGTAACACTCAGACCATCAGCAGCATGACCTGTATGAGCAGAAGCTGAATTGGGCTGTACAATACAGAAACAGTGGTTCATGCTCAGGTCAGCCAATTCAGCTGTACCTAGAAACATGGAGCTATAGCAATCCAAAAATCTAGAATTACAAGTGCTGATATTATAATGGATTGTTGGCAAATGTGTCAGAAATTCCCTGGAAAGCAAGTAAACCAACCCATCAATCTTGCCTGAATGAGCCAAAGATCAAAAAAGTTTTAAATTGTGACCTAGGGACCAAAATAAGTTAGGAGTTTATAATAATTTTAAAATACCACTGTTAAATTCCCCAAATGCAACTCTTACATGAATTTTAAAATGGGAACATGTCCAAATTACAAGAAGGCTACAGAAAGCAGGAATGAAACTTAGAATGTCATGAAAAATTAAAGAACAGTTAATTAAGGTCACAGAAGATATTACAGGTTGCATTACTAGTATCCCATATTATAAAGTGGATTACAAAGAGAGTATATTATCAATGTTTTGCAGGTTTTCAAACAATCTTCTGGATTTAAAATTTTTCCAGACTGGTGTTTGTTACACATTGTTTTGTTTTTTTGTTTTTTTTCCAATTCATCCTTTGTTAAATTTTAACTAAAATAATTCAACAGTTTCTGAGAACAAAGCTATATAAGTTTTAGTGTGCCCATTAGAGAACTCTATTTTTTTAATATTTATAAAATATAAATTTTAAAAATATTATGTATATTTATTTTTTATTTTTCTTTCTCAGATGACCCATCTTTGAACTAGGGACATTTAAATTTGGCAGGTGAAGAAGTTGATGAAGGGCATACATGTTGCTGTTCCTACAGCAATTTGTCCTTGCCCAGTTTGACCAGTTTATAAGCTTTAAAAAATATATCCATTCAGATGTGCTTAAATAGAGCAATAAATTCTCCCAAGATCCCTGCTCTGGATGTATGGCAGATTGATGAGCTGCAGGACATGCTGGGATCGAGCACTGGCACCCAACAGAGAACCTACATCTTCTGTGCCAGGAAGGAGCCAGAGGAAAGGAGACAGACACACAGATAATTCAGACTTGTGGGAAAAAACCACTGCAACCAGACTGGGAAACCTGCAGGGCAGGGAGAGCAACTGATGTGGAAAGAAAGGAGGCAGAGATGAGCAGCAGAACAGAGACAGGAGTAGGTACTGACAGTATCATTCAGCTCCTTGATGATCAGTGTCCCTCTCTGGAGCAAGAGGCATCCCAAATCTGTTCCTCTCTCTGAAACCTCTTTGAAACCTGTCCCCAAATGACCCATCAGTTTTGCCGGACCTGTGGCTATCACCAGGTGACAGACTGCTGTCTGCACTAAGGAAGTGTTTGTTCTCACATTTGAGTTTACCTATACAACTTAGGAACTATAAACTGCTGATGACATGGAGGTATTTTTACCCTCCACTGCAAACAACAAACACAACCTCAGATTAGTTCAACTTTTTAAAAAATTGATAAAAAGGTGCCATCTATAGCTTTACCTGTTGTGTTTTAGCAATTTTCAAAGAAACACAGTTTATAAAGCAAAAGTTATGTCTGACTACCACAAACAGCCAGTGCTAGGGAACATCACTAGTGACAGAGCTGCTCTATATACTACCATGTGTCACCATAGGTCTCAATTACAGATTTGTTGTCTTCAAAGACTTTGTGCTGTTCAGTTCAAAGAACTTTTGTAATAGAGTGATGCAAAAAAAGCATAGTGTTCTGTGTGAAATCTGCAGGACCAGAGAAGGGAAGCCAGGTGAAAATTTAGCCTCTTTTTGGTGCAGCTGGGTAAAATTGCATTTCTATTTTGAACAGAAGCTGCAAAGAAGTTCCAGCTTTACAGATATCTTAAGCAGTGTCTGCATTCCCATCAGTGGCCATGAAGTGGTAGCACAGCAAACTTTGGAGTAGCAAGCACATGTAGCAGTAGCAGTCCAGCCATAGACACAAGGTTCTCTATAGATTAGCCCATAATCTGCTAGCTGCAGTATGGAAATACCTAAAGGATTAAAAGTTGTGCTTTCTGATTGCTTTGATGTGAAACTGTATTATGACTATTTTTAAATTTTTCCAATTTGCCTTTCAAAAAGACTGCAATGCCATGTGGTCTCATCTTCAGTTACCAGTATGCAAATTCAGCAAATACCCCATCCTGATCCAGTATGTGTTGTCAGATAAAAAAAAAGGTTTGATTTTTAATTGTGACTGTAAAAGATTATTGTGGCACCCAATCATACCTCTGTAACACCTCTCAGGTCTTCCTGGACTGCCTGGACTGGATGGCTTGGATGGGCTTAAAGGTCAAAAGGGTTCTGCAGGAGCTCCAGGTAAAGATGAGAAATAACTGGAACAGAAAATCTTCTCCTAAATCACTGAAAGTGCAAGGAGTGGTGCATGTTATTTTGATGTTTGCCTTGCCCAGAAGATATCATTAAGGCTCAGACTAAACTTTCAAACAGAATCTAAAATATGCCTAATGGCACACCTGCAGTTATTTGTGGGGAAAACTTTGAAACTTCCATTACTCGCATAATGTTGTTGGAACATTTCAGGGCTGTTTATAAAATTAAAAAGTTAAGTGCAGATGATTCAAAGGAGAGCCAAGTCTCAGATAAAACTAACAAATTAAAAGGAAACTTGTGAAATCCCAGCTCCATTTAAAGTCCTGGGGAGTTGTGCCACAAACTTATGAGGAACATGCATTTCACTCATGCTAATGCATTTGCAATTTTCAAAAGGTGCTTTTGAAGCACTATTAAAAAAACAATGCTTATAATCTATCTAAAGATTACAGATATATGCTGGTAGAAAATTAAATTTAGAACCATGCAATCACATTACATTTCAGGTACAGACAATAATGACACCATATAAAATAACCCCTGAAGAAGAGCATTAAAGCAAAAAGATTACTTTCTTTGAAAGTGATGAATTAGGGCCAGATTCAACAAAACTCTATCCAGCTTCCAAGAGAGAACCAGAAAAACAGCACTAGGCAACCCTTGCAAGGAGGAACATCTGCAACTGGTATTTCTGTTCTGCACATCTGTATTTGTACTTGCTGTAAACTTTATGTACATAATTGTTTTCTTATAAAGGTCAGAGTGAGACAGGGCCCCCAGGATACCCAGGAGAAATTGGACCAAAAGGAGACAGAGGTGAACCTGGATGGCCTGGTATTTCTATTCCAGGCCCCCCTGGAGAAAGGGGATTCCCAGGATTTCCAGGTAAGAATAGGTCTTCTCCAAAGTGCTGCTCTGCAGAATTGAAATTAAGCTCAATTACTCTGGTTAATACGAACATTACTCAGAAGATTCTCTCCCTAAAAACATTTCTGTTCTAACCTGCTGATGTTTCCTGAGTAGAGATACATAGACTCTGGAATTTCTAGTTTATGTTATAGGAGAGGAAAGAATGAAAATAGAAAATTATGGACTTGAATAGGCTCAGGGAATTGCTAGGTAGGGTTGCCACTTGGGAAGAAATTCCTGAAGAAAAAGAGTGCAGAAGATCTGGCAGTCCCAGAACTACAGTAAATCTATCAACTGTTCTGATCTAAGTGCAAGATAGAACTGCTTCACAAGATTCCAGTGGTTATTTTAGAGCTTGGTAATATAGGAATTGCATACAAATGGAAAAAAGCAAGTGTCTGAAGAAGAGCCACTGAGAAAGTGAAGAGACTGGAGCATCTGTCTTATGAGGAGAGGCTGAGGGAGGGGGAATTGCTTTAGCTCCAGAAGAGAAGGCTCAGGGGGAGTTTATTGATATGTGTAAGTACCTGATGGGAAGGACATGGTGACAGTTCCTTCCTAGTGATATCCAGAGACAGGACAAGAGGTAATGGGCACAAACTGACATACAGGAAATTCTACTTAAATATAAGGAAAAGTTTTATTTTCCCTGTGAAGGGAATTGAACATGGGAACAGGTTGCCTGAAGAAGTTACAAAATGTCTGTCATTGGAGATACTCAAACTGCAGCTGGACAGTTTGAGGCAACCTGCTCTAGCTGATCCTGCTTTGAGGGGAGGGTTACACTAGAAAGTCTCCAGAGGCCCACTCAAGCCTCAGCAATTCTGTGATTAGAAGTGACATCAGCTTTACACTCACAGACCTTGCTACAGTCACATAACACATGGAAGAAAAATAGCAGGAGGTGAAATCTGGTGAGGCGAATTATTCTAAGATGAAGACACAATCATTTTTCTTAGTTTGGTTCCTAGTTTGGGAACTGGGGGAGTCAACAGAATGGTGCTGTTGAGGAAAAAAGAGGAAGTTTAATTCTGAGATGTATTAACACTGCTTGACATAGGACAGGTGAGGCCTCCCATGGTTGTGACCAGCTTTGACAAATAAGGGAAAGCTGACCAGAAAGTAAATGGAAGGATGGGGTCAAAAGCAAGACAGAAGAAACTAGATTTGTTTTTTGGTAGAAAAGAGAAGGCAACAGAATGCAACCCACATGTTAACAAGCTGCAGCTGTTCAAAAGTGTTATGCAGAGGATGGTAACCTGCAACTCTGCCTGTCACAAGTAAGGGCATAAATGTTTTACTGTGTAAAAATCCAGATTAAAGATTAGGAAAAAAATTCATTTAAGGCTAGTAAATTCATCTTGTCCACTGAGGTTTTTAGGAATTGGTGTAACTCTCTTTTGCCAGGAACAATCTGTGAATACTTACCCTGCCTCAGGCAGAATCATTTCACAGTCCCCACTCATCTTACATTGTTACCATTTCTCCCTTTGCTGGAATTCAGGAAAACGTGGCTATCCATGGCAATGTGCCAACATGTGATGATGTATTCGTAAGGTTACATAGAGTTTATGGGGAGAATTAAAAATTTAAAAAGACAACAGATATTTTCACGTTGACAAGATGGCCTCATTAGCCTGGGGACTGGTATGTTTGGTATACAAGTGGGAGCATACATTACCTCCATGACTTCTCATGTCAGCATTCTTTTAGTTATTACCTTCTGTCTGTAATCTAAAGAAAACCCAGATTTTTTTTTAATTTTTTGTTTTAAATGTGATCCCTTAGGTAGAAGAGGACCTGTTGGACCCACTGGACCTATGGGAAGATGTCCTGATAGTGCTTCCCCTGGTCCTCCAGGTGATCAAGGATTACCTGGTTTAGATGGCATCAGAGGTATTAAAACTAAAAATACCAATTTTTATCATGTAAAAAATCCCTGAGGCTACTAGGAGTAACAGGGTTACTCTCTGTGGAACAATGTATAGAAGTGCATATGGAATAAGGAAACCCATCAATGCCTCAGTGAATACAAAGAGAAGTGAACACTATGTATGTATGTATATGTCCAGAGCAAGGACAAAATGCAGATCTCCAGACTAAGCAACACAGTAATTAATGTATAAGATATAAATATAGAGAAACAGTGTTTCAATGAATGTCCCAGTACCTTGCCACCCTCTGCTTGCACAGAGGTTAAATAACTTTAGGAACTATTCCTGACATTGTCTTCCTTACAAAGCCTTGGACAAAGGCTAACACTAGTATTTCGAAAAACGTGCAAGGGCTGTCCTACATCCTAGAGAAAAAACCAAAAACCTAGAGTAAAATAAAAAAAACCCCACCAGCAGAACATGGCTATTTTTAGACGTTTATATTTTGTGCATTCATTAAGAATAAAGTTCTTTTACCATAGGTGATCCTGGGAATCCTGGTCCTCCTGGAGAGACTATCTTTGTGCGAGGAGATCCAGGTGATACTGGCATTCGAGGGGCACCAGGTAATCCTGGGCCACGAGGACAACAGGGAGCCAGAGGCCCTCCAGGGAGCCCGGGAAGAGAAGGCCCAAAGGGTATGGTCAGAGATGTTTTTAAGTTGTGTGCATTTATGCCCAGCCCCTGAGACTGAGCCTTGTGCCCAGGGGGCTGCCATTGGAGATGCAGCCAGGCAGAAGGGGTGGAGGCTGGACATTCCACAGCTCTGCCTGGTTACCTACAGATATGATGGGGTTGGGGTAGAAGGTGAGAGTAGAGACAGATTCACACGTGCTGCTTCCAACAGCTTGTTGGAAGCCACCCCTGCCAACCTAAGGCAGTAAAACATTTGATTTTGCCAGATAAGCAAACCATGACCTCTCTTAAAGGGTCTTGAGAAACTATGGAAAACGCAGATGTGTTTGAACTAACAGAGTCTCACATCTGCCCCATATCAATAGCTTGAGGCTTTCAAGAGATTCTTTAGTTTGAAAACAGAAATCTACATACTCTGCTTCTTTCACGCACTGTAGAGAAATCCCATCTACACCAATCACTTCCAATCTCTACAAAAAGAAAAGTCCTAATTTATAAGTCAGATCCAGACCAGGGAAAGAAGAAATGTGCATTTCTTTCTGTGACACAACATAGTTGAGGCCTCCCAAGCATTTTTTGTTACTCAAGCATCCAGACTTCATTTTAGCTATGTTTGGTGTTATTTCCAGGCCCTATGGGGATCCATGGCCCACAGGGTCCACCTGGTGCTACAGGACAACCAGGAGACCAAGGTTTTCCAGGAAGACCTGGTCCCAGAGGTCCCACAGGTACTTATGAACCTGTCGCTTATTGTCATTCAACTATAACTGTGATCTTTCTATTCATAATAATCATACTAATGTTTACTTGCATGCAGATAATTTAAACAATCTCAGAAAAAAGACCCCTGCAGTTGTCAACTTAACTGATTTCTCATTTGAGTGAAAATTTCTGAACTATTTGTTTCTAATGTCACCTCATGTAAGTGATTTCAGTTCTCATTCCATTCTTCACTCTAATTTACATGCCTGAAACTTGCTTCCACCTGCACCACAATGGCCACAATCTGCTTTCCATTTTTCAAATCCTTCAGGTTTCATAGGTAAGTTCATGACTCTTGATTATTATTCTTTGCATGGGAGCTCCCTTATGTATAGAAACATTCAGCTCTTATTAGAAGGTATCCTTGGCGTGGTTCTAGGAGTAGTAGTTACTGCTACCAGGACACAGTTCTAATATATGCTTTGCATAAACAGCACTGATATCATGAGAATGCTCTGCTGAGAAGTCTCATGCTAGGACATTAATTAGACTTGTGAAACATTTGTTTCTAGTTCTTATTTGGGTTTTTTTTTTCTTTCTAACCAATATCATAGCAAAAGCTTGAATCCTAACACTGGATTACTACAAACACTGAACTCTCCATCTGACTAAATGTTGATCCAAAATGCAAACAGGCAGGAGGTCCCAGTAACTTACAATATATAAAATGTATCTATTCTGGTTTGGGTTTTTTTTTAATATTAGAATTACTTCAAATGGCCATTATGGGCTAGGTTTTTCTGCCTGCCTATTGATGGTTTTGCAGCAACACAGTAGGCAAAATACTGCAAAGTTTTCCACGTGCTAAGGTGTTTGCACTGAAGTTGGGTAGGTATAGACTTTAGGCTTTAACTCAAATCTGTTTGGGGCACATTAAGACTAAAGCTATACACCAAATATGGAATATAGAATCACTGAATAGTTTAAGTTGGAAAAGACCTTCAAGATATCAAATCCCACCATTAAGCCAGCACTGCCAAGGGCACCACTAAACCATGTGCCACATCTACATGTCTTTTCAATAACACCAGGGACGGTGACTCCACCACTTCCCTGAACAGTTCCAGGGCTTGACAACCCTTCTCATGAAGACATATTTCCTTATATCCAATATAAGTCTCCCTTGATGAAACTGAAGGCCATTTCCTCTTGTTACTTGGGAGAAGAGAGTCTCTACAAGCTCCTTGCAAGTAACTGTAATGGAGCAATAAGGTCCCTACTGACCCTCCTCCAGACTAAAAACCCCCAGTTCCCCCAGCTGCTCCTCACCAGGCTTGTGCTCCAGACACTTTGCAGCTCCATTGCCTCTCTCTGGACACACTCCAGCACCTCAATGTCTTTCTTGCAGTGAGAGGCCCAAAACTGAACACAGGATTCAAGGTGCAGCCTCACCAGTGCTGAGCACAGGGGAATGGTTGCTGCCCTGGTCCTGCTGGCCACACTATTGCTGGTACAGGCCAGGATGCCACTGGCCTTCTTGCCCACCTGGGCAAAGATCACAAACCAGCTAACACACACTTGCTACCACTGGCTTGCCATGCCGTTAATACTGCTCTAAAAGACTAAGGGTAAAATTAAAATCAGTGGGACTCAATAATTCAAGATTTTAAAATACTTAAAGTATACTCTTGAATACCAAAATCAGCTAACATTTATGGTGACTTTTTGCATGGGAGCTATTAGCCAGTCTTCCAATTCACTTTCCCACTACACATTCCAGGTGACCCTGGTGAATCAGGAAAAGTAGATGATTCATGCCCTACAACCCCTGGGCCTCCTGGGGACGCAGGGCAAAGAGGAGAGGATGGCTCTGCAGGATTACCAGGGCCAATAGGCCACCCTGGACCCCAAGGTAAGCTCATGTTTTGAAAGCTTGGATGTTCTTTTCAGCCATTTAGAGAACAAGTAGAAAAGGGTCAGAGTGTCAGAGTTTCTTCTGTTTTACCCTCTCTCTTCTCCGTAAACACTTACTAACAGTCTCCAGAAACCCACAGCGGGCTGGTTAATGCTGAGGGTGATGGATAAATGTAGCTGAACCAGGCTGTTTGAGCCTGCCTGTGCTACATTCCCTTTTCCTAGGCCAGGGAGGGCAAAAGCATCAGGCACTGTTGAGAAAAAAGTTCTTCAAATGGTATTTTTCCTTTTTCCCCCAAAAATTGTAAAGCAATGCCTCAAACCATCCCTTGGGTTAGACCTATTTGGAGCATGTTTAAAATATGCATGCTTTAAAATTTAGCAATAATGAATCCCAAAGCTCTGCTAACCAAAGTCCTAAAAGGACAATGAAGTCAGAGAAGAGGCTACAATAGAGCTCTTTATCTGTTAGAACATGAAATCACCAAAGAAAATTGACCAAAGAGATCTTAAAAGGAAGTGATAAAAGACTGAAACATTCTTCTGGCAGAAGAAAGCAAGAGCGATGCTGGTACTGGTGATCCCAAAAGAGAGGCCACCTTCATAGAAATACAGCATAGCTCATCTACAGAGTGTCTTCAGTTTAGATGGTGGAACCCCTCTTGTGGTGTAAGGTATTTCCTACTTGGGAAACGAAAGTTTTTTGTGTTGGCTGCTCTAGACATCCAGTGTCTCCAGAGAAAAAAATCCATTATTGGCTCCCAGGAGATTCCCTGCAGCAGTCATTCCTATCATGAAAGGAAACAATGCAATTTTCAGTCAGCTCTCTAATTTTACATATCTTAGTTGATTTGCCAGCTAAAAGAAATTTCTGGGGTTACACAGCTGTGTTTCCATTATATACATCATTAAGTGTTTCTGTAAAACCAGGCAATACCTGCACTGGTTTTATGAAAGAAATAAAGAAATATTAATGCTTTTTCCTTTATTAAGATAGGAGAATCCAATTTTCTCCTGGCTTGGAAGGCAAACTGGAAGTTATACTGGCAAAAGCAATGGATTTTATTAAAACCCTTCAGTGTGCTTAAGCTTTGGCAGAATAACTATGCAACCAACATAGAAAAGCTGTTAATTGTTTTGACTGGTTCAGGTTTTCTTAGTAAAAAGTAACATGGGGAAATTTGAATGTTGTGAGACAACCTTGAATTACTCATTCTGCAGGTTAAATAGCAAAATCTGCAAGGAATGAGACACCATTACTGAGAAACAACTGTGGTGGGTGCAAGAGAAACACCCTCATCTGAAAACTGGTGTTTATCAAAGGAGGAAAACCACTTCTAAATGCAACAATACCTGACAAGTGTAACTTTGTTCAATTCAGGTTATGTTTTAAGTAGCCAGTGAACAGGCCCATCGTTATCTGCACACTACATGAGATGTATCTTTTACTGTCATGGCCACACCTTCCCTGCTAATGTATAAAATGCAAGGACATGTGAGAAATACAAAAAGGTGAGGCCATCAGGAGCCTAAAAATGTCTTTACCCTTCCCCACTGGATGTAGTCCAGTTCTGCAGTCTCTCCCTGTTCTCTAAGTACTCCAGTACATCTGTTAGTTCAAGGAGAGTTCACTGTATGTTCTTAGACTTTGCTGAATGGGGTTCTCAAAGCTGACAGCTTGGCTTGCCTCAGGAGGAGTTACTGCTCATTCCATGGTACAGATCCTGATGGCAATTCTGCACGAGGCTTGCATGATAATGTTTGCTGGGGAGTGCTTTGATTTCAACTGTAAATCACACAAGATCTCTGGAGAGGATGGAAAACCTTATCAGGAGCTGCTATTCCCAAAGTCATGTGTCTGAGCTACTGCTGTGGTCACAGGGTGAATAAGTGGTGAAGAGAATTCCCAGCAGAAGTAGTTCTGCACCTCCCTGCCCTGGTGTCCATTTCGCTGACTGGCCCTTTGTGTTTGGACAATGTAGAACCTTAAATGCAGCCCTGTGAAGGAAAAGCACATACTTTTTATTTATCTAGGCATAAAAGGTGAAGAAGGATCATATGGCCTGCCAGGTCAAGATGGGTTACCTGGGGCACCTGGACCACCAGGTGACCACGGGAGCCAAGGAGAGCAAGGGTACACTGGGCCACAAGGTAAGGATGGAGCATGACTCTGGGGGGGAGATATGTGAGCTGATGCACAGACTCAGTTTTCTCTCTGCTTCCCCAGTTCTCACATGGATATATCCACCTCTAGCCTGAGGTTCCATGACACCTCTTGCCCCCTCTCAGTTAAAGCACTGACAGTGATATTTGTGAATGATTTCACAACAAGACCTGTTGGAAGAAAATTTATCTCAGCAGCCATTAGTAAGCAGAAAGGCAATTAACCACCCATGCTCAGACAACTTATATCAAAAGGCATGCATGTCTGAGCCAGGACTAACGGGCAACTGTCTGGCAGTAATTAAAATTGTATTTTAACTGTGGCTGCTCTCTAATAAATTATGGGTTTAATATATATGTGAGGAAGGGGCATCGACTGTTACTGCAAGGATTCAAATTCAGTCCAGACGTTCTGTTCATCCTACTGAGTAAGTCTGGGAAATCCCTGCCCACTTCAGTTTATTTCTTAATCCATACAGCACCAGACAGAGGCACAATAGAAAAGCCAAGTGCCAAGCATTCAGTGGCAATCTAGTTCATTTCTCTCCCAGAAGAAGGGTAACAGAAGTCTACTTGTGTCTTTATTGCCCATGACAGCCTTGAAGTTGTATTATATCCACCTGGGAACTCCTTACTGAGCATTTAACACACAGCTGGTGTGCATTTTTACTATATGTTATACAAGCAAATTCCTTTTACCTTTCTCCAAGGTCCACCTGGCCAGACTGGTGTCCCAGGACAACCAGGCCCCCATATTAGATCTGCAAGTGGATTCTTGCTCGTCCTTCACAGTCAGTCAGACAGAGAACCACTCTGCCCACAGGGGATGCCAAAGTTATGGACTGGCTATAGTCTGCTGTACCTGGAAGGACAAGAGAAAGCCCATAATCAAGATCTTGGTATGTATTGTACATAATTGCTCTCCAGCTAAGGGGTAATATGGTGTTATCAATACAATGAAAGACAAGTCACATGGAGCAAGCTACAGAACCATCAGTTACCAGTTACTTATTTTCTACAGACTCAAAACTAATTTACACTGATGATAATGAACTTGGTTATGCTGCCCTATTTGTCACCATTTAAAATGGCTTTCTGCTGCTATGCAATCGAATGAAAAAATATTTCAATCTCTAACTAATTTTGACTTGAAGTTGGAGAGATGAGTGGTTTCTTTCATTTATCTCAGCTCATTTTAGGCTGTCTTTGAAGTCACTGGAGAAATTTTCCTAGGTCAGAAATCTCATTTGGCCACTGAAATAACTTCCTGGAGGATCTGCTCCTTTTTTACTATAGACACAGCTTGGGAAAAAGAGCTGGTTAAGTTGGGTAGGTACATTTGGGCAGTGTAAGTAAGCTTTACAAGTAAATTATGCCATCATGTGTACATGTGCTTTTAGGAGTCAGAAGCTAATGTTTTTTGGAAAAGCCAAAGCCAAATTTATCCCAGAGAGAGCTCCTTTTGGTGCCTTGGGTCATTTCTTATCTGTCTTCTACAATTCTGACTAAAATTAGATGTCTGATAAGCTGCCTGCCTTGCAGCTTGAGGAACTGATTGGTGGTAATTTGCACAGAAAGTTTCCTAAATTCTTGTTGACTTGTTATACAAGAGGCAGAGAAGTCTCTGAGGAGGAAAGATCAAGGACCTAATAAGCTGAACAAAAAAGAAGTGTTTAAAAGAGCAATAAAAAGAGCTATTTTTAGAATAGCAGTGATGTTTTAGAATGTTTTCACTACTGTGTGTTTGGCATTCCCCAGGAGAGCCAGCTGCTAACAGAATGCCTCATAACAGCAGTAAAAGTAAGATTCAAAGAGAACAGAGTCCTTGTCTCCTGTGTGATTTTGCAGGCATTTTCCCTACTCAGGCTGCTCCACATCCTTCATTAGTACTGGAATGGAATATTAACAGTGATAAACAAAAGTGGCTTCTACATAGAAATGTCGCATCTTTAATGAAGGTGTTTGGGGTTGGGGGCATCACAGAAATAACACTTTGCACACCAAGTTCAAGGCAGAACTTTGTGCAGTGATTATTGCTTACTAAATAGGCCATCATGGAACTGTTCTAAATTCAGTTCCGGAAGAAGTTCACCTCAGAAATATGCACTGGTCACTTCTTGGTTCCCACTGATGTCTGCCTGATGAGAATTTTGCAGGATTGGCTCTGCAAAATCCCTCAATCCTTTTTTTTTCACTTTGGGAGTCTGCGAAACCTTTCTGGAAGGTAGTAGAACAGCTGCTGAGATTTCAGCTTAATGCACTGCTAGCAACGGCTTGTCATACTTCACAAAAATTTTTCTATTTATCAGCATTGTCATTTGGTTTCTCACTGCTCCTAGTGAGTTTGTAAATAGCTGATCTCCTTTTAAACCAGCCGCCACCTCTTGCCTAATTTATTTTTCAGTGTTGGCACAGCTAAGAAATTTGTTATCATAACTGTTTCCCATGGTGACAAACTACATCATGTTTAGGAAGGAAGATACTTACTGGTAAAAGGTCTCTGTTTTTCATGGAGCCATTTTGCTAAAGGGCTTGGGAGGTTTAACATCTGTGAATTATCTAAATCCTGCTAAGACACATAGTTTTACAGCAACACTGGCCAGAATACTATTTTCAACTTACCTAGAAAGTGGAGTAATTTGCATCGCTTGTTGTTATTGCCAGGTCTGGCTGGATCCTGCCTCCCTGTGTTCAGTACCATGCCATTTGCTTA
The DNA here is from genome assembly GCF_017639235.1 of Corvus kubaryi. Classification (NCBI taxonomy): domain Eukaryota; kingdom Metazoa; phylum Chordata; class Aves; order Passeriformes; family Corvidae; genus Corvus; species Corvus kubaryi. The sequence goes on along the minus strand of NW_024581136.1, from coordinate 5,419,975 downwards.
CTGCAACATCAACCAAGTGTGTTACTACGCCAGCCGCAATGACAAGTCCTACTGGCTGTCCAGTGCTGCTCCCCTGCCCATGGCACCGCTGTCTGAGGAGGAGATCCAGCCATACATCAGCAGATGTGCTGTCTGCGAGGCCCCAGCACAGGCAGTGGCACTTCACAGCCAGGACCAGTCAATTCCTCCCTGCCCACTGAACTGGAGGAGCCTTTGGATAGGATACTCTTTTTTGATGGTAAGAAAGTGGGTGCATGATTATATAGATACATTTCTTTCATCCAGCTTTGGTATTCTAAAGGTTCAAGGATTTTTAGCTCTGAAAAGTAAATTATCCAATGTCTAGCAAACATTAAAGAGGAAAATTCACAAGAAACAAGACAAGGGTTAGTTCCAAATTGCAGAATCTGGCTGTAGCTACATATACTGTACTCAGAGCCTTAAGATACACGTTTCCTAAAATTACAAAGGTTTTGCTGGATTTTCATGTACAAAGACATAATTTTCAGAATTAGAACTCCAGGTCTTTTCAATGCCATCCTCAAGTTACATTTGCAGCAGTTTGGATAATGGCATCGTTCAGAATCAACCCAGACTACTCCTTTCTTCAGTTTGATAAATACCGGAAAAATAAATGAGCTGGCTCTAGACTTTGAGATTAATTTATTACAGAACAAATTAAGATTTTCTCCAGCAAAAGAATCTTACTCCAATTTAAGATTGCAAAAACCAGCACAGTTAAAAGCAAGTAGAAAAAAAGACAGATGAACATAATTTACCTATTTTTGCTGCACAGTTACCAAGTTCTCTCTTTGTTCCTTCCAGCACACTGGCTCTGGTGACCAGGGTGGTGGACAGTCCCTTATGTCACCTGGAAGCTGCCTGGAAGACTTCAGATCAGCACCATTCATCGAGTGCCAGGGCCAGCGGGGAACGTGTCAGTTCTTTGCTAATGAATACAGTTTCTGGTTGACCACTGTGATGCCTGAGCTGCAGTTTGCACCAGCGCCCCTATCAGGGACTCTTAAAGAAGGACAAGAGCAGAGGAAAAAAATCAGTAGATGCCAGGTATGCCTGAAGCATGGCTAAGAAGCAAACCAAAAACAGGCAGCTAGAGAGAGAGGCTTGAGTGAGGATGAGCAACATGCTAAAGGTTTAAAAAGCAGCTCATGTTTGAATACATGTGGAAGTGTGCAGCACTGTTCTTTGCTGGAATGGATATATGAGACTGAAAGATGAGGGATCTGTTGAGCCTCATCCACCCATGTATACACATCTGCAGGCAGTAAAATCTCTGTCACATTGGAGTCCACTGCTGTAATGTACAGGGAGCAAGGCGAGCTTGGAGGATTGAGTCAGGCTGGGAATACGAAGGACACCATACCTGTTGTGCAAGAGAATGGACTTCCTGTTAAAAATGGCATTTACAGCAGGAAGAATATGTGCATTTATATGGCGTATTATAAATATTTATCTATATCAATAGAAATGTGCAAACATACAAATATCAAAGCCCTGTAGCTGAATTTCCCAAGCTAAAGAAACTTTGCACTTGCTGTTTCTGAGGGAAGGGAAAAATGTAATTGTTAAAAAATAATCTACTAATAAAAACAATGAAGATCAAAGCCTTTTACCACTGCAGTACTGAACCAGACTGTGAAAGAACTGTTAATTGGGCTTTCATAAGCAACAAAAAGCTGCAAATCCATTTAATAGCAGATTATGTAAGAAAATAAAATAAGATGAGATTAAAAAATCCTTAAAAACCTGTATTTATATTTACAATTAATTTCTAAGAGCAGTTACATTAAATTATTAAACTCTAGTCCAAGTTGCTGAAGAAAAAAGCAATTTCTAACATTAATTGAAAAGAAACAGTGATATGGTGATAAAGCAGGTGAACTTATCTGAGTGATGAATATAAGAAGTGTTAGGACAATAAATTGTGTTCATATTTTGCTTCTTTGTTTGTAAATACACCACCAAAAAAAGAACCATCACCATTAAGATCCTTATGGAATGATAGCTCAGAAGATGCTTTTTATTTTTTAAAGCACTGATTGTAAAAATGTTCATATCCTAAAGCACTAATCGCCTTTTGAAAAAGTGAAAACCCATTTGTACCTCCTTCATTCAGCTGTAAAACCAGAACTATTTAATGGTTTTATATCATGGGGAAACATCTGAAAACACAGACTGCAAATGGAGAGTCCGTCATGTGCAGAAGGGCCACAAATGCTCCTTTTACCAGTTAAATAAGCTACATTTTACTAGAATGGAAACGAATGCTGGTTCCAGCACTTTTCATTTCAATTTGTGTTCACTGAGGTGCCCCCAGCAAAAGGATTTTCAAGGAAACTGCCATCCTCATCCAAGGGTCCTAATTCAAAGCAAACTCCCTCTGAAGCCATCACGAGTACAACAGGCTGATCAGCCAATTTAAAAGCTGGATACACAAACTCAAAGAGCAGGAAAGACAGACATTCCAGTCTCAGCCAGAGGAAAATAAAACAGACAGAGGATAAGTCCAGTCGAGTGTAAATACATCTGACTGTGCAACTTCCTCCTGACACAACCAGCCAGACCTCTGATGTGCTGTGCTGACATGGTGGTCAACTGACTCTGCCCTTTCACCTGAGCAAGGGTCAGGAGCCCTCCTGGGGCATGTGCCATTCTCACCTGTGTCAGGGAACATTTCCCTCTGGTCCTAGTGCCTGCTGGGACGGGGCACACCTCTGGTCACTCCTGGGTGATCCTGGCTGCACATGTCAGATCTGACACCACACTGCTGAGGAGGGGCGAATCCCTTCCATTGACCTGTATGCAGGAGTTCCATCCCCTCCTGATTCAGGCAGCATCCCAAGAGCAGGGGAGAGCAGCTCTCCAGTCTGACATAAACCCCAAAGTCTCGACTCTGCGAGGTGCTGAGCAGCTCAGGAGCTTCCTGTGGGAAGAAAGCAGCAGGTGGAGAGGAGCACCAGTGCTTAGGTCACCTGTTCTCCAAGGCGTGCAAACTGGGTTTCCAAAAAGGTCTCAGCTAAAGCCCCACGGGGCTGGGAGCTGAAGCTGCTGTTCACAGTCACAGGAACAAACACCAATGGCTCAGGTGATGGCCCCATTTCCTGAGTGGATTTAGGTGATTCCGCTCTGAGGTCTCATTTGTGAGCCTTACCTGACAGTGCTCACCAGCTCTCCCATCACTCATTTGCAGTCTCTTTTCAGGTGAGAAACACTGGAGAGGGGCTGTGGCTTTGCTGAAAAGCAAAGTGGGGCTTTTGGTATGAATTGCACTGAGGTAAACAATAAAACCTTATATACTATGTTACTGCAAATTTGGTCATAAAGACAAGCCTGAAGATAAGGGAATAAAATGGGTTCACTTAACTTGAACAAATATACAGAAAATCTTAAAAACATCAACAAAACACCTCACCAATAATTTAAATAGGCCATTTCACAGCATTCTACCACGTTGCTCTTTTGTTTAAAAACATCACACAAATCAGTCATATTTCTGTATTATTTTGATGCAGACTTTTTGCACCTGTGCCAGTTCCCTTTTCCTATGGTCTGTAAGAACATATAAAGGACTTGCATTTTCAAGCTACTACAGACAGGTCAGATTTCCTAAATGTGTAAATTCCTGTTCCATGCTCAGCTAACTCCATAAGGCATTTGTCAGAAATATTGTACTAATTTAAAATGAAATTGCAGATAAATTGCTTAATATTACACAGCAAGTAAAACAGATCAAAGCATAAAGCAGCAGATGCTTTAACTCTGCAATTATTTGTCCAGTGACTATAAGTAAAAAAATAACTGCTAAATTATTCATAGGGAAGCTATTTATGAAATTGTGTGAAAAGGCATAGCTGAAACTGTTAAAGTAAAAATACTCCTAAAAGCAATGGCCTTGTGCTAGTCCTTGAAGTCCAAATTCCCCTTACTATGGCATTCTAGAGTTTGAATCTTGTGTAGGCCTGGTGAAGAAGTGAATTTTATCCTCAACAGCATGCAGGATATTAACAGCAACACAGAAAATGATGCTGGCTACACTTGGATGTCACAGGAATTGGAACCATTTGAGTTGAACTGCCTTGGAATTAAATTCAGAACCAGTGATTTCCAGTGAAGGGATTTGCTTGCCCATCCCCCTGGCAAACCATGGCCAGGGCACAGGGACGGTCCTGGCTCTAACTCGGGGCAAATCCTCAAGGCAGGTGGCAAATTCTTGTCCCTCACATCTGTGTGCATCAGGATTTCTAGAGGATAACAAGTGGAAGAAAAACACTGCATGGCCTGAACTGTAATCTGCTCACAGGGAATGTGGCCATTTTTGCTTCATTTGGTATTTTTCATTTCAAGGAAGGAGATGCACAAGCCCTATACTGAAAACATCTCTTGAATGTCATCTTTTGGTTTATACAGAGCATGCCAAAAGGGAGAGACTAAAGCAAAACTTACAACAGGTATCACTCATTTTATCATAATGGTGCTGTACTGTAAAAATGGTATTTTAAAACAGTACTTCAAATTCATCTGTGTACAGCAGAGCTTCTGGATTTGGAGTCCACAATCCACATGCAAAGAACAGGTACCAGAATGAGAATACACCAAAGATGCTTCAGCTCCAGACAGAGGTGGTGCTTGGCTGGGGCCTGTGAGCTGACACAGCCTCCTACAGAAGCAGGGCAGGGGCCATGGCCAGGTTTTGCTGCCCCAGGCCCCTGCTTGTCATGTGCTGCCACCTCAGCAACATCCCCTGCCTGGGAGCTGTCGAGCTCCTGTGGAGAGCTGGCCCTGGCTGGCAGCCACACATCTGTCCAGCTGCTTCACCCCACAGCAGGACAGGAGAGAAAACATGAGGAAAAGAGCAAGAAACTCACTGGTCAGAATATAGATGGGGGGAAATCACTTACCAAGTACTGTTGGGGGCTAAACAGACTCAGCTCAGGGAATTTAATTTATTATTTTGGGGAAAAAGTTGACAAACCTTAACATACCTTGCCTCCAAGTTTCCAAGGGTCAAGTCACTCCAGGCCCTGCTCTGCTCCCTTGTTACCACAGCAAGTGCCAGTCAGTCCCTTCAGGGAGGCAGGAGGTAGCCAGAAGCTGCTGGGGGCTCGTGTTCCAGGTACAAAGTAGCTTCTCTGTGCTGCACCTTCCTTCTCACTCTTTCCCTGTGCTCTGACATTGTTCCTCTGGGGGCTGCAGCCTGTTTGTGGGAATACCTGCACGGGCATGGGTCATTCCCAAATCACATTATTATGTGCAAGAAGTTTAAGCAAAACTGGTCCAGGGATACTTCCTGAGTAAACTCTTAACCAAAAACCTCTTTCCTGCTTTGGCTGGTTCATAAGCACCAGAGGAAAACAAAAGTAGTATCAACACAGTCAAAACCCAGAATTCTTATAGTCCATAATTTTTTTTCTGTATTTAAGGCAAATTAAGCAAACCTTTTATCCATTAACCCAGGCAGCTCACTTTTTTGAAAAGGATCCCCCTAAAGCTTTAAAGTACACTCTTGAGCAGACTGAATGTGCTCTGCATCACACCTGCTCCGGGCACACAGAGCCAGTACACAGGGAGTGTTGCCAGCACAGTGTGTGGGGCCACACCAGCAGCCCTCAGCAATGCTCTGACTTGCACCACATCCAAATTCAGAACATAAACCACAGCCATCTGCGAATTTGTTTCTGTTATTCCACATGGCCACTTCAGACTGATGTCCCAGACTGACTCCCGGCCTTTCCAGGGCTTACAAGCAATCCTTAAGTAACTTGTAACTCCACTCAGTGGCCATATACAGACAAATGCTGCACAGATAAGGATTTCTGTTCTAAGGCTTGACTTGCATTAGAACTGTCTGAGCAAGATAGAAAACATCCATTCGAGACCACAGGAAGGATCTGTAACGGGGAACAGTTACTTGCAAGAAAAAGGATCTCTCCAAAGCCAGCTGTGAGAAGCACCAGTCAGGCAAGAACGGAGCCCATTAGTCTTCAAAACAATAAAAAAAATTCTGACAGCTCTGCTAAGAACTTTCCAGCAGGTGAAGCAATTGCTTCATCAAATTGGGGATCTATTTCGTTACTAGATCTGATTTCAGAAATCAGCATTTTAAACTGACCAAACAACAGAAACAGTTGCTGAAATTCTGCCCACCTGAACCATCTGGAAAACTAGCCAGGTGGAGGAAAAATCCCCACCAGCACTCCAACAGATGCTGCTCCATATTCATATTTAACAGCTTTCCCCTTTCCTAGTCACTTCATCCAGATGTTCCAGAAGGTAGTGGAAGTTCAATTAGAGGTGATATTTTATAAGTACAAAGTAAAAACAACTCCATATTTATCACCGAACGTGTTCAACAAACACAGTTCCTCCATGTAAGGCAGCTCACGCACCTCACAGCACAGCTCACCTCGTCCTTGACCACACACTGCCCCACGGCTTCACAAAAGAAGACAGGCTTGAGCTTCGTGAGGTTTGAAATTCCACATATTTAAATGTTTTCCTCAGATTCACTGAAGTAGAAATGCTGAACATGAGAGACAAAAGCCTAACCAAGTCCTAAAGGAGGACCCGCAGTAAGGTACCACCCCTACAGACAGACTCTCTGTAGTGTCCCTGTGCGGTACTCCTGGTTGGTTTACAGCAAGACTTGGAATGAAGCACTCAAGTCCCAAACTGACATCAGGTTCAGCTTGGCAAAACAAAGTTTCAGTACAAGGAAAACAAGATCTTTTCCTGAATTTAGTCTTCCATGCACTGATGACAAACACCACTCCCAAGGGGTGCTTTCACTAAAGTGGAGTTCAATCTTCCTCATAGGCAGAAATCAATTAAATTGATGTGAAGTGAAAAAGTTAAAAATGGTTACTCTGAGGCAGTTATATCTGCAGTCTGTTAGACTCTGCATGCTGGATTTTAAAAACTACAAAGCGAATTAGTATTTTAGAAGGTTTTAATTCTATTGTGCCTAAACATTTAAGATCCATGTGAAAAAGTGAACTAGATGCAATAAATAGTACCAGATGTTACAGAACTTTTGGCCACAGACAGGTTGTATCTCTGCATAAATGATGTCACAACAGCCTTCTCAGCTGCAGAACTTAATACATAAATAGTTTATAATTTTTAAAAGTCAGCAAAAAGTTCATTCCATACTCACTAATATTGTATGGATTTAGGGCCATTCTTTCACTTGTTACATGGGTAAGGAAGGAAAACACCGACTCACAGAAGTGGTTGTACACCAATCTCTCTTAAATGATCCCTGCAAAGAATCGTTTGGTGAAGGACCAAAGACCTAATCTAACATTCTGCACCAAGGCAAGCACATTTACTGCTGACCTGCCCAACAGCCCTGAAGGGGTGCTTGTTTAACCTGCTCCAAAGAGACAGAATAAGGAAATTCTGGAATATCTCTAGCTTATTAGGGAAGTTCACTATCCACATGTTTAGAAATCTTTTGCTTGCACTCCTTTTGCTGCAAGTTAGGCCAATTTCTGCTTGTAAATAGACAAGAGAGCTGGGCTTACCACTGTTCTCGTGCAGCAGAAGAATGCTGCATATGTATCCTCAATCTGCTCTTTTACTAACCCAGTTACATTGCCAATCTCAGCACATCATATAAACAAAAATGCCCAAACCATATTAGATGAGTATGAAAAACTGCCTTTCTCCAGTTTTCCCAGCTCCTGAAAGAGAAATGGATATCAGTATTTATTGTAAGACTTTTTAGAAAGCTTGACACTCCTTTAGAAACAGCTCCTATGACTGAAAGCTCAGAAGTGTTAATATTTTCTTGCCTTCTGAACTCTGGTAACAAATAAGAAATAACCAATTTTTTTTATATAGGGAACAATGAGAAGCTCATAATAAACCCATACAGTGCTTCTGTCCTTCATGTCTGCACACTCCAGAAGCCACAGCACAAACACGAGGATCTGCTCACCAGCTGTTGTGTGGAAGCATGATCCACACTCAAGTCACTCAGTGCTGAACCAAAATGGGTACAATTCCCCAGCCATGGAATCAGAGGGGAAAATGAACTGCAACGCCCATTCCCATCCCCTCTCAACAGAAGGAAGGGCAGCTGGACCCAGACTCTCCCAAGCCATCCATTCCTGGTGTCACGCCGCCGTGCTGTGCCATCTCCACATTCACACCTCTGGAGTGCAGCCCTGGAGACAGGCAGAAGCTTCAAAGGTTCAGCATTTCTCTATTATTGTATCAACAGCATACATACACTTGGCACCCAGGAGTATCATAATTAAACAGAGCAAGGGATGGCTAGAGAAAGTTACTTTAGTCCTGCAGGATAAAAAAAATGGCCAAACTACCCTGAAGTGGCCAGTCCCTTCACTATCTCCTACTACACCATCTATATCTGTACAAATACTGTTTTTGTGGTATTTTAAGGGGCATTTTTTCCCCTTAGGAGAAGTGGTGCCACCAGGGAAAACAGCATGCAGACACAAAACCACAGAATTTGCCTGTCCTTAAAGATGGAAGAGGGAAAAGAATTTTAAAAGCTAAACACAGTTCTTTCATCACGTCTTAATTCTGGGCCATGAAAAACCCTTATTTATTAACAGTAATATGTTAGGTCATTCAACCATTAAATTTCAAGAATGTGTCCATTAACAAGTCTGCTGATTAGGATTAATTAGGGAGTGGAATTTCTTACATGGTACCTGATCACAGAGTTTAGAGGACATACAAAAAACTCTCAAGAAACCACAGCTCCTACAACAAAGGAACCGAAGTGCAGATGCTGAAATATTTTATACAAAGCTAGGTTTTCTTAAAGAGCCCCTACTTAAGGGAGTCAGGCAGCGACCAGGGCCGGAGAATAAGCAAGGTCCCACACCCACCTGGGTAACTGCCCTTAATTTTTCTCCTTGAAGAGACCAAGCACAACAGAGCACACTGGGGATTCATCCAGCACATCTGCCTCAGCAGTGCTCTGACACCTACACTGATGGGGGCTTCAATGGCAAAGATCCTGCTAAGGATTCACAGAACAGTTTGGGTTTGAAGGGACCTTTAAAGGCCCTCCAGTCCAAACCACCTGCAACAAAGCAGGTGTTAATAAACCTTCCAAATACTCTAAGCACCAGAATTTTCAACACTCAACTCCAAAACCTCCTCTAAATTAAAAAGAAACAAAGTTAGTCCCAATACAATCAATCTGCCCCCTTGGTATTACAAGTCTTCATTTCTAACAACATGGCAGAAGCTCTGTCATTTAAAATATACACCTTATTAATTACTACAATTAAAACCAAACAGCTTTAAATGTTAAAAAAATATTTATTTCAATTCTGTATACAAAAAAAGGGCAAAACAACTGAAATTTTCTTAGTACTGACAATTTTTGTGAATATTTAATGGCATGTATTTCTAAGCTCACTTTACAAGACCAAGTGCTTATAGAATTGTAATCAGGTTTTTGATTTTCATTAAGCGTCTTTTTTTCACCTGACTAGCAGCTCACCCTGTGCTTTTAAATAAGTAAAATATCAGAGCTTAACACACACAGTATGTTACACTGCAACTTTTGACCAGAGCATTAAAGGATTTCTGAGAAACCAATGCTACATCCTTCTCATTTACATCCAATTATTACCTGCTGAGAAAAATATGCAGGTTCTTGAGACTTATTTTCAGTGAACATAAAAAAGTTGGCCTTCTATAGAAGTGTCTGCTGTTTTATTCTAAGGCTATTGCATATATACAAAACCAACCAAGCCCAAGAACACACCAGAAATCAGCATTCTGTCTGTACCTGAAGTCCACTGCAGTTTTGTCAGCTGGGTCCCAAAACCCCGAGCCCAAAATATGCATCCTGATATTGTGCTTTTCCCAGCAAACAAGAGCTTCCCCTGCATACATTAGCTACAAACAGAAAAAGGGAGATACTATTTATTTAATAGTAAAAAATTTAAAGTAAAATTTTAAAAAAATTTTTAAAAAATTTTAAAAAATTTAAAAGTAAAAAATTTCCTTTCAGGATATTTTTCTATATGAAAAATACAGCACTGTTTCTTATATTCAAAAGATAACCTCATAGAAAAGTAGACTTCATAAATCACAGGTTGGTGGAGATTCCAACAGGTCTCTGTCGAAAGACAGTAACCAAATAATTCTTCTGCAATCATACTTCTCCAAGACTACAAGTTTTAGAGGAACATCGCCAAATTCTTTCATTCTGAGGATAAAATGCCTGGACAAGCAGTGATATTTTTCAGGGCAATACTGGAACCAAACCCCTTGAGGTTCATTAGTTAACATTAACAGGCAGCAGTGCCGCAGGCAGGACAGCCTTGTGTGGAGGGTGTGCCCAGAGGGACAACTGAGCTCTCAGGTCTCCTCTCAACTCTTCTGGTTGGGTAAGGGAATTCTAGAAAATGAAGAATTCAAGGTAGCCTGTATTTAGGCATGATCTCCACAAGTCTACACACTGTCAGATCTGATACTGGTCTTCAAACAAGATAAATCTTAAGAAATAGTGGAATATTTAAAGCGGCATGAACAGCATATACAAAATAAAATTTCCAAACCTTCTTAGAAAGGGAAATAGATGCTTTAAAAAAGTGTATTACTAAATAAATATATACTTGGTATGGCACAGCCAGCTACCTTTACACAAAACTCCCCACAAATTATTTCAGCTCTTTAAAGGGCAGCAGTTTTTGATTTAAAACATAAATATTAAGAAGGCTTTAGGAAATCATAAGTAGCTACAACCCAGTTTTATCACATCCGAGCTCTGGATAATATGGTGTGAGGATGACTGCAACACTGACGTTTGTATTAAATAATTCTTTGGTAGGGACAGCAGGGGAAGGATAGCTGCAACTATTTGTCACACAGTTTGGAAGACTGCTCAAAAGCTTAAGCCTAGACTCACATGACCCAGCCACTGTCATCAAAGCAAACTTTTCAAGTATATTTCACATGGCAATCCCAAAAAACGAGCTGGTCATCATAGACAACTGAGAAAGGTTTGTAAAGAACAATTGCATAGTTTTAAAGTTACATAGAAAATGCAACATTTCTGCTGCAATGGATGAAGAAAACCTGTTGTCTGAGAACATCAGCAGTCAAGAAGCCAAGGAATTCTTAAAGCTATACAAAATAATTTAAGGAAAAAAAGACAGTTTGGTAAAACCATCAGTCTTCTTCCATTTAAGGTGCATTAAGATGGAGACAGCCAAAGATCATATTTTGATTCTTATCTCGTATTTCGTATTCAAGTTCCAACTTTGAGACTGAACTCACAAAATCTTCTGCAGTTCTGCAAAAAGTAGTAAAAATAATGGAAGAATGATTATAAATTATTCTGTAAATTACAGAACACAAATGAATCTGTAAATATTTGGTAAGTCTGAATTGCACTTCACAATCTACATCGCCACCTGCCAACTTCATCGTCTGTCAAACCTACGAAGCCTTTGCCTTCTTATGTCCTCTTCTGAGTGCTCAGGTGGGAACCAAAACCCATAAGGTCGCCGCTCATTATTGTGTGTTCCTCCACCAAAATCTACAAGACACAATGAAAAACAACTGTTATTTTGTTCTGTAATAGGAGAAAAATGCACATATATCCTGTAAGCCAAAGCATCACAACAGAAAGACGACAGGGAATTGAATGTTTTCAATTATGATGGTTTCAGGGCAATTACAACTTCCAGAAACTGCTCTTAGTCAAATAAAAAGAAAAACCAAAACCAGAAAACCCCTCCAAACAATAAAGCTACCACCACCCAAAAAAAACAACCCAACAACAAAACTAAACCGAACAACAAACCACAACCAAAAGAGTATCTAACAAGTATTAACCCATTAATAATAACAAGTATTAACAAGCATTCACATTTTTCACAATCCCTACTTTACACAGTAAACTCCAGAATGTTAAAACTATTTCAGTGTCCTCAGCAGTTGCTTCTGGCAAAAGCAGCTTTTGTGTTTGCTTTTAGCACTGAGTCCAACATGTGCAGACCCACAGCAGATGCACACACAACTCCCACCCCCATCTGGCAGCAGTTTCACAAGGGAAGGACAAATGGCAGCCCAACCATACAAACTGTAAGCAAAATAATCTGAGCAGCAAGAGCACACCAAGCCCCACAGTTCTGTGCCCTGGCACCCCAAGAGGAGCCAGGACAGGCTACTCCAGGAGCTCTCCAGAATTCACATCGAGTCATCCAGCAAAGAAACAATGCAAGGCTTGGTTACACACACCAGCTCAGCTGAGGGGCAAAAATCACAGTCTGCCTTCTGAGCAGAACTACAGTGTTAAGGATAAGCAAATTAGCTTTAAAGATAATAAAACAATTGGTAATAAAGACTTTGTAACATTCAGCATTTCTTAAACTTTCACCTGCCCCACACAGGGTCAAAACTGCATTGTAATGCTGTAGTTTAATAATTTATTTTTAAATCATCATAATTAAACTACTTGCATTTTTAAAAAAAATTCTATTCAGTAGTGAAATTGTCAATTAAATACCAAGGTTTCTCATGAAAACATTTATTTTTCTTTATAGAATCCCAGATTAATTTTTATTTAAGAAAATGGAATCTATTTACACAGTAAAGACAAGTCCTTGCAGAGTCCCCATAAAACATGCTCACCACTTCAAATATACATGTGCTTTAATAATCATTAGGAACAGAATGAGGTGTCATAAAAAAAATGAAAAATGCTCCTTTATATGTTGACTCAAAAATAAAAGGCTAGACAATGTATTTTGAAAAGCTTTATGTTCAAGAAGAGATCTTATTTTACATCAAACAATATGAACAGCAAAGTCTGGATGTTTTAAATGCATGTATTTGTATCTGCATGTAGATATTTAAATTATCCCCTTACCTAAAATAGTTCCCGACACCTTTTTTCTCTTAATTACAGCAGAAATATTAATGAAATAACACCTTTATCTTATCAAAATATTTATAAGCCACAGTGTTCAGAAATGGTAATTAGGCCACTGCTACTACTGAAACACCACCTGACGTCTGTGCAAGAAATAAACACAGGCTTTTCAACACATCAGCAAAAAAAAAATTAGAGACTAAGGGAGTCTAAGATTGTATTTTAAGGATATGGAAAACTGCAACAACACCAGATGATAGACAAACCCAAAGGATATTACAACAAACTTAGAACAAAACAATAGCTCTTCCATTGTATATTTTACAATTAATTTTATGTGAACTAGAACCATGTTCTGTGAATACAGAAGACTGAGACCCCATCCTGTCACTCTGTGGAGGAGTTTCTTTTGTTACTAAAGTTCACAACTAAAGCACTTTGGACCAAACCAAGAAAATCACTGTAACTGCAACAGATGTAACTAAATCTGTACTAATGCAATGCCACAGAAGTGTTACACCAAACACTCTCACTTCATTTTTCCACTTCTCTGAAGTTATGACCTTATTTTTAGGTTAGATAATAGGATGTGCAAGACAGTTTCTGTAAAGAATATATCAAGCTACCAAACTGTGAAAATCTCACTAGTAGAAACATACAGTTAGGTCTGATGCTGCCAGATAAGAGCAGTGTAGCAAATAAATAGCAGAGCTATTACGAAGCAGTATGCCTGTATTTCTTTTTCATGCCAGCATAGTTGTGTTAAAGAAGAATCTAGAACATTTCGGTTGAATAGCTTACCATTTTCAGTATCACCATCTGTCCTGGCACTAGTGAATGCGGTATCCATACAAAAACCAAACTATACAAACACTTAAATACCCATACAAAGAACACACACTTCTCATTTCCAAAAAAACTCTTACTTTTGTAGAGGCTTTACTGTAGAAGATAATCAAAGAAAGCAGTAATCTCTTTTGAACCCAGCAAGTACCATACAGGTAACCGTAACAGAGAGTTCTGATCTGGATATTTGATCAAATGTTGTAACAACTTCCAATACTTGCTTGGTTTTAATTTATACCAGTTTTATACAAATTCTCCCTTCCATAAATAGCACAGCCCTGCCAACTATGTTATAACAACAGAATATAATTAAAGTTCACTAACCCACACTTGGGTGTGCTACAGATCTCATACAGTGTGCTACACTGCACACCAAACTTGCCTCGCTTTTTAATGCAAAAATACCAAGGTTTCAAGTGTTCTGTTTGAGAAAATGGGAGTTCTCTTAGTTTGTAAACACCCAAATATTTTTTTCCCCCACATAATCAACGAGGTTGGAAAAGACCTTTGAGATCATCAAGTCCAACCTATGACCCAACACCACCTTGTCAAGCAGACCCTGGCACTGAGTGCCACATCCAGTCTTTTCTTGAACACCTCCAAGGATGGTGGCTCCACAGCCTCCCTGGACAGCCATTCCAACCAGGTATTTTTAGATGCATTTGGAATTAGAAGCAGCAAACTGGAGGGCAGCAAGAAACCAGAGTCAAAAGCCCAGTGCTGGTCTACTCATTTCATCTCTTCCAGCCAATCAGCAGTCAAGTCTAGGTTTAATCAAACTCTCCTATGATTTACTGAGTTGTACAGAAAATCCTAAGGAAAGGCAGTGAAGATATTTTTCCTCCTTTCATACTTTAGAAAAACTAGGAGGCTTCCAGAAAGAGCTGAGACACACAAGACACAGCAACCTTCTCACTGTTTTGAGTTTCACTTGAAGTCAGACAGAAACTACAATTGAATAGAAAATATAAAATGGCAAAACTGCTTTTATTCTTTCCTGTCCTTCCCTCTGAAAAATGCAGACATGCTATACAGTCTGAGAGATTTGGCTTTTAGTACTTATCACTGCCCCATTTTTTCCTACTCAGCTCCAAGTATACCACATTCATTAGCCTTTGCTATTGTTTCTAACACAGCCCTTTGAGTTTCTGTCAATGTATGAAAAGAATGTTGTTATGCTATGAAGCCAACTATTCTTCCTGGTGCTCATGCCAATATGCCTCATCTACAGACTTGAACATAACAAACTGGTGAAGAAGAGAAATGGAAGTAACTACCGTTTCTGTGCTGTGCTTTGGAACAGCTGACAAATGAAAAATCAAATTAGCAGGAAAGTAGCTGAGGGTACTGAATTAAGAAGGAAAGTAACATACAATGAATCCAGATACAGCTGGACTGTTACAAGAGCAAGCCAGAACAATCTTGAACAGTTTCCCTCTCTCTCTTGTTTTTTAAAGGAGATGGTAAAATTGAGAAATACACAAAACCATTCCCTCCCAAAAGTCTGGTAATTTGGTTAGGAGAGGAGATGGCTAAAGACTTATCTTTAATCCCTTCGTACTTGAGGATTTTTGTATTTATTTTAATCATGCCTCAAAGTCTCATCTTTGCTGTATCAGTAACACCAAAATAAACTCTTTTTGAAGTAAAATAAATTGTTAAAAGCACATTGGTAACATTTTTAGAAACTGTCAATCACTGCCTCATAAACCAAAACCTTACTGCACACTCAGATCATCTATTTGCTACAAATAATCAATGCTACAAAGCAGAAGTAAGAGGATAGAGACCACTGCTGGACTCGATGCTCTTCTGCAAAGAATTAAGGGAATTAGTTTTACAGCTACCTCCAGCTACCATTTAGCTGGATACTGAAATACCTAGAGGAGAGATGGCATAAAATAATCTCACTGCACTTCCCAAACATTTAATAATTCTCTAGATGTTAATTCACCTAAAACAAAGCTAAACTCATTATTAACTGAAAATGGTTGATACATTAAATTAATTATGTCTTTCTTTCTCAAGTATTGAAAGGAATTTACTATCCAACTCAAAACATCCTATATAAACATCCTACTTAACCAGCCCCTAGGCTAAGACTGACAGCTATTCCTCTCCTGAGTAGTAAGAAAGCCATTAATAACTTCAGTTAAAAGAAGAATTACAGGTGGGCTGTACGTTTATCATAATGTAGTAGAAATATTTTGTTGAGCTGCAAATGGTAAGGTATCCTTTTCCTTAGAAAAGGACTGATTCATTCAGTCAGACATAAAAAAAAAAGTTCAGAACATCATTTTTAAAATGGTCCCAATGAAAAAAATGTAAGCTATATATATAATCTGTATAATTAATCCAGTGATAAACCAAAGTTAAAATAGTAAATTACTGAAATCTAAAATTAGGAATATTCACTGACCTTCATTTATCAGTAAAAACATTTCCAGACTAAGTTTGTCAACATTTGCAAGAATCTTAGTATATAAAAAACCACTTTGTTTTCCCGTTACTGCATTTCTGCTTGCCTCACAAAGACCCACAGCAACAAAGGAATTCTGAACAATATCCCTTTCCCAATGCCAAGCCTGAGAAACCCAGATGGACAGATGAAGATACAAAGGCACACTGGAGCCACTCCCCAGCAGCTCCCACTTTCTCCAAGGGTAAGGGATGCTTTTGTGCAGCCCACACATAACTCCTTCTAATGATGCCCACAGCTGGGAAGCAGAAGTGCTGCTCTCCAGCAAGGCGACCCTGCCAAACCAACAACTTTTGCTCCTTTATGAACAAGTTCAAGTCACTGAGGGGAAAAAAAATATTTCCAGAGACCACTGAGGTCAGAGAAAAGACTCCCATTTGTATCACTGAGTCTTGGATCAAAACACCAAGAGGTCTCTACATCCATATGCAAACCATGCCTTTAAAATAGGTGTAATGTGTGTATGTACACAAACCATCTCTGGCTACATCCAAGATTTAACTATTTTTATTGTTTTCCTCCTGTTTTGTCTTCAGCAGTTGAAACATTTGCAAGAAGGAAACCATCCAAAAGAACTGGCAGTACCTACAAGTGTATTTGCATAGTTAGGAACTCCCAGAAAAAAATACTCAGCATTCTGTATACATTTCATCATGAAAATCTGAATAAATTTGTATCTCTAAATCTGTTGTAGCAATAGCAAGAACCTATGTCACGAACTATGTCACTGTCAACTTGTGGCCTAAAGAGCAAAGGAAGCCAACTTAGGCAGTATTTCCAAAAATACCTGCTTTACAGAACTGGTCTTTACCCCACAGTATTTCAGAGGTGCTAACTGGTTGTGGTACTGGTTTGAAAGAGAAACCCATGGTGAAAGGCTCAGTGGTGCATCTTACCTTTTTGGTGAACTTTGATCACCATTGTAAAGAGAATTGGGAGGTTTTTGGTTCTAATTTTCAGCAAACCTCTTATCCCACATCAACCACTGTCTTTATGAAGAGACAGATGGAAGAAAATCCATTAAATATTTGTAAAATAATTCTGACTACACTTCTTGCTGCAAGTGGTCTGCTTCTTACATTGGTACCAAAACTTTCCATGTGGAAATAAAAATTCATTGATTTATTTTCCCAGAAATTTGCTTAAGAAAGTGTTGGTGATCAGGATCATAGAGCAGTTGCCATTTTAGAAAGGTATTTAGAACATGAGGTGTGTTGGGTACCATAGGTCTGAATTTCAAAAAAAAACAAACAAAAGGAAACCCATCACAAAAGTTGCATCTAATTCTCAAAGCCTAAGTCCTAGGATATGACTTTATGAAATTTATTTTAATCTGATAAAATGCACTGCATATTTGAGCACACAATCTGTTCTAAGGTATTTCTGCAGAAAACCACCACATTCAAGTGCAGTGACTGGCATTTCTATAATTGCAGAAAGAACAGATAAACACCGATCAGAAAAAAATATTCAGCATTTCTCCAGTTTCATCACATAAGTTCCATTCTTATATTACAATCTTCCATGGACTGGGCGCATTTCAAAGACTACAATAAAAAGTCCTGTCCCAGTAGCAGAAAACAGAAATGGGAACCCTTCCAGAGAACAGGTAAGCCAGATGCTCAGGTATTTCCTAACTGTTCCAAATGACTCTAACTGGCCCGTACCTGGCCATCTAGAAGCTTTTGAGTGGAAAGGTATTTATTTGTTTAGTTTTAAATGAAAAGCAAAGAAATGCATAGACAGTTCATGATAAAATTTAAGAGGAACATCTATATCTGGTACTTGTAGGTATTTCGCTATAATCACAAACGATAAAGATTATCAGCTTCATGGGTACAAAGCTTAGTCTTTTGTGCAAAAACACGAGCTTGCAAAGGATTCTTAACATTATTAACATTGAAAGTCAGACACTGAGAAGCTCAAATCACCAAAAACCCCAACACCCACAACAAAAATCCAAACCCACATCCCACACTAATCAAGATATTTCTTCTGAGCAGAACAGCAAGCAAACAATAGATCAGAGACTTGGTTATACTGGGGTTACATTAAGGGTGGCTGGTAATGCCAGTATTAAACAAAAATGTCAGCCATATATTTGAACTTCATAGTAAAAGGAGTTTAAATATCAAAGGCCATGACTTTTTAAAATCAAAATTATTTTCTTAAAGGAAGAATTATTGCAATTTGAAACCAATATAAAATTACGAGAATAACAATAAAAATTAAAAAAAAAAACCCTAATCAAACTAAACCAACAAACTCTGGAGAGAAAACCAATTAATGTTGTTTAAATGGTTTCTTGTTTGAGGCAACAACATAACTACAACTGGGAATGGAAAAACTACAAGTAGCAGTTAGTTCCTTTCAGCAAATAGACCTAAATCACTAAAATAGTTGATAGTCTTAAGATTGATGCCTCCATAGACCTTAAACAAGCCTAGCAGTTTCTTTTCTTGCACTAGACTCTAATTATTATTATAATAGAAATTTCCAGGATACTGCATAAAAACAGATCTGCAGTTCAGGAATGCCTGAATGTGGAAGAAATAGAAATGCTGTATCTTTACGGTGGGTTTAGATAACCCATGTATGAGTTTAGAGAACAGTATCTACTGAGCTTAAATTCAATGCATGTCTTAATACAAATTAGTTTTCAGTTGTGGACAACAGCTGATACCAGGAAATTCTGTATTATGTCATTGGTTCTTTTACTATCTTAGCAGGATACAATCACAGCCAATTATAAGAATGGATCAACATTCTAAATCCATAATGGCACATTTTGTGGTCTAAAAGCCATAATAAATGTACTTGTCCAACTAAGGATGAAAAAATATTCATGATCAATTGAAATTATTGGAATACTCTGTTGTCCAAGTTACAGAGCAACTGAGATGGTTTAAATGTCATAGTTGGGGGAAAAAAAAATTAATATGAGACCCCTAAATTGATTGTGGTACCTGCTATTACAACCTATTTCAAATTACTTTATGTATTTTTTTGTCATGTTAAGTACCTGTTTCATCATCCATGTAATTGCAAGAACCTCTGAATGCTCATGCTTTAGGGAAATTGTATTGTGTTCAAAGGATAGTGCTCATTCAAGCTAATTATTTTTCAAACCAACTGACAGTGAAGAATATCCTAATTGCCCATTAGCACACTAAATTTCATCTCATCCTTTGTGTCCCTAAAACAGGTGTGATCAATGACATGCTCTATATCACGTTCTTTGTTAAGTAGGACATCTGCCTACAGGCAAACAGAACCTTTACACAGCTTGTTTAAGGAAGTATTTTGAGAGCTCAACTCTTAAATCTTGCTTGTCCAAACCAAAGTGCTCCAGCAGGTAGGAGAAAGAGGCGCAAAATAAAGATCTTTATATAATTGATCACACCAAATTATACTGAAAACAATATACAATGATACCTCTTCCTGCTTCACTTGCCTGTGAGGCTTAAAAACTGTAACAAGCACTGACACCAGGCACTACCAGAGTGTTAAGAAATGCTGCTGTTGGCAGGGAAGTTAAAAGTGAAACTTGGTTTGCCACAGTAGTCTCTAGTGTCGTACTATTGCAATTCATTCTTGCGTTTCATGTAAGGACATTCTCCAAAAAAACACATACTCTCTTACAGCACAAAACTTACCTTTGTTCAAAAACAAGCAGACAAAAAATACATACTTGCCTGGAGTGTTGGAGATTATTTAAGGCTACAAATGAAAGTTGCAGGTGAGTCACATTGATACATAAAGGCTTTTAAAGTGCATACTGTCTACTTATATTATCATAATCTTATCATTGTTATTTGTGTTCTGTTCTCTTGGTAGTTTCAAAAACAACTCCACACATGGCTCATTCTTGCAAGTAACATCTCAAACTGCTTAATATTAAAAGCTTTGAAGGATTTCTTTCTCAAACGCAATGTTAAAAATTATGCAAAATATCATCTTAAAGAGACAGTAAAACAGTCAGTATCCCTTACAGTAAAGCTCCTTTTATACCCATTCCTTCCCAAAATTACAAGATATGTCCAAAAATAAGTCATGAGGAATACATTTTGTTTTCCCTCCTGAGTCCCTTTCAGTATGAATCACAACTTAAGAGATAAAAATGCAGCAAAATTCCTACCTCTTTCATTAAGACTGTTTAGCACGGCTCTTTCAAGCTGTTCTTCTTCAGTAAGCCCACCTGTATAATCAAAGTAGCTCCTTGGAGCTCTGTATTGATAATCTGGATAATAGCCATAATACTCTGTAAAATGAATCAAAAAATAAAATAAATTACTGCTACTCAGGAAGTGTGAAATCAGATATTATCTTCTTCTTATCTTTCTTCCACAAATTAATTTGGGAAAGAAAAAATTTATTAGGGTTCAATTATTTATACAATATATGCCATGAATTAACTTCTAATTTACAAAGCTACAGCATGGCAACAGGAGAGAAAAGAACAGCAGAAAAAAGATGGATCAAGCATCTCAATTTCTTACAATTGTTATACTAAGTGTCACAGAATTGCTATTATTAAGAAGTTTCACACAGAAATTGAAGGACAGTTTTCATCATCTCCTTTTAACATTTAGTTGTCAATACTTGGACACTTTACTGGTATCACTAGAAAACAGGTATGGTTCAGGCTTTTTCTTCCCACGTCTCTTTCCCTTTCCCCCAGTGCCCATAAACCAATGTCATCATAAATTTCAGTCACCTTTGGATCTAGAGAAGTCATGGGGAAAGATTCCTGCAAATTCTTTCAGTGCTGTATACAACTCATGTTGTGCAATCGCACAGCTAAATCTGCCCTGCAAAAAGCCACCACAGCACAGATCTCGCCAGTGCCACACTCACTGCTGCTGCACTGCTGGCAACCAACCACTTCTGGCCATTTGCAAAGTTGGCCAAAAACAAGCACAAGCCATTATCCACCCAAACACACGGGATTCAAAAGGGAAAAAAATTACTTGGCTAGATAATTGAGCAAGACTCTCTTCTTGTTAACAATCTGATCTTGCCTGAGCACAGAAAACTTAAGCTGAGAAAAATTATGGAAAAAAGTCCCCCTTTCAACTGAGGGAAACTATGGAGAAAAGCCTCATTTTTCTATTCCATTTTTGTATTTTCAAAATACAAAGCTTTTGTGATATTTTAATTTCCACACAGCTGAAGAAGGGATTTTGAAGAACCAAAGTACAGCAAGGTTGCCAGTTTCTTCCAACGGACAGAAAATTACACAAAGGTTTTTCAAAATTAGGAAAGTTTTTAGGAAAGAAAAATATTTTTGCATGAAATAAGTACAGCAGGCCACTTCCTTTTTTTTCAGATTATTAACTTCAATGATAGTCTTGTTTTCTCTCATTGTTTCTATCAATTCCAGGTGAAACTTGTGGAGTTTCTGTGGTTAATAACAAATACAGATGACAAAGTGAGGACAAATAAATAATTTCTTTTTAAAAATGATTGTGCTGAATAAAAATATTCTGAGCTCTAGAACCTTTAGACAAATAAAACCAGCAATACTCTGTCTTGAAAGTTATACATGAAAAGCAGGAAAAACTGAACAGAGTAACTGCACAAAATTCCACACAGAATTATATATATTCCTCTGTATTTGCAAATATCCCCACATTAATTTTATATACACATGTATGTGCACATAGATGTATGTATACATGTATACATTATACACACACATTCTGTCTGTTTCCAATTTTTTTTTGTCTTGGAACATACAACTGAGATTAGGAGATTTTGCATACACCTGCAGTGAAATCTTACTGAGGGACACCATGCAGCTGTTTCGTCTATACACTTCTGATGCAATCTTCACATACTCCTGTCACTCTCCTCTGCTTTTTGTTAATCTGAATGAAAATTTTCTCAGCTATAAATTTATTTTCTGGAGGCTTCAAAACTGCATGCATGAAGAGTGTAAAATCCTGGTACTAAAGTA
The DNA here is from genome assembly GCF_017639235.1 of Corvus kubaryi. NCBI lineage: Eukaryota > Metazoa > Chordata > Aves > Passeriformes > Corvidae > Corvus > Corvus kubaryi. The sequence goes on along the minus strand of NW_024581136.1, from coordinate 5,397,799 downwards.
ATGAAATTATCTGATGAAAGCAAAAGGATGCTGTATTTTAGGTTTGTTCTATTGTTGTAGTTTTTTCTATGTTTTATGTTTCACACTGCCAGCAAATTGTAAGTGCTGTAATCTTTTAAAACAAGACAGTTTGGTAACATTGACATGTTCAAGGTGTTCCTATTAATCAAAATAAATGTCTTAATACTTTATTCATGAACTGTACTTAGAGAAAACCTAATTCAGCTACTAAATACTAAATATGTTAAAATTACACTTAAAACCTTTTTTCTTCTAAAGCTATTTCCTTGTACTGTTTCAGGAAATCTGTTCTGAAATAAACATTTATTTTTCTATTTAAATTGGTATTTAGAGGCACATAGTAATAACACAGCAATGCCAGAGAGTGAAAAACTAATCAAGATATGCATCATTAGCCTATGACACTAGATCGAGTTTTCTTAATTCACAGATGGCCAAATTTATTCCATACATCATACGTCAAGCAAAAGGTTAAATCTTCCATTAAGACTTCTGCAAATACGATGAAAGACAAAGTATATGCACAGGGAATGAACATAACAAATATATATTTTCTTAACTGCAGTTGTAAGTCATTTTAGACAAATGAATTTAGTAGAAAGAAAAAATTAAATGGTTATATCTAAAGGCAAACTTGGAAGACAGGATAATTCAGGTTAACTCTCTCCATCTCTCTTTTGTCCAAAAGAACTCAAAGTAACAGCTTTTGGGGACTGCTGAAAACATGCAAAAAAACCCCAGACTTACTTGTCAGCACACTAAAGCTTTTTTTTCCCCCTCCCCATCATGGCAGATCTACTACATGAAATCTCTTCCATTTTCCCAACTCAAAAAGAGCTGGAAAAGCAAACAGAATGGTTATTCAGAATCTATCTGCTCCTCCTTCACAAGGGTGGTCTTGTACACCCATCCAAGCTCTCAGCAGCTGGTGTTTGTACAGTGGCTGTAACAGATTACAGAGTTTAAATGTCAAGTACAAATTCTTATCTTCATTTGCTATTGAAGTACTTTTTCCAATATAAATCTTTTGCGTTCCCATCCACCCTGCTACTCTGGGATACTGAAGGAAGGTTCACTATCTGTGAGCAGCTGGGCTGGGCAGCACCTGTAGCTGGGTGAACACCTTTAACTGGGCTGAGATTGCCAGCCATGGGAACAGGTAACTTGTGCTTGCTGCCCATGCTGTGTTCACCTCTCATTTCACTTCGCAGAAGTAATTCTGTTTTATTTCTTTACTGGCCCTTAAATCAAATGTTTTTTGACTTGAGAGTAAATTAGAGTAATGAAAATCCTGGGTAAATATACTTTTAAAGTTGGAACAATCCCCATTGCTGTTGTTGAGGAAAGCAGGCTAAGATCTTTTGTTTCGGAATTACAAAACAGATGTTTCAAAAATATTCAAGGGCCTGCTTGTGGGAATTATTAAATGTAATAATATAATTGGAGATAGATCATGGAAGACAAAATCCATCAGGGAGAATAAAAGCAGCTATAAACTTGGCTCAAGGTAAGCACATCTCAATTACAAAAGACTACACAAAATAAAAAATCCTGCATGACTAAACATCAGAGAACAGTAAGAATGATCAAATGTGTGAAAAAAAATTTTTCTAAGCAACCGGACAGACTCCAACTTTCCAAATTGAGGGAAAAGATGACCATTCTGAGTATAGGACTGAAGCCTAAAAAACCACTAAGAAAGGAAGTACCCAAAGAATGAAGGTTTAGCCTCCCTCTCCAAAGAAGAATTAATGTGTATCAAATGAAATTAGCAGTTAGCAGGTTCAAACCAAACCAAAAAATGGCAGATTCTAAACCAGGAAACAAACTGTGAGTCTTTTGCGACAATGTAGGTGTTAAAAATGTTCCTGTCGATTCAAAGAGTTTTTGACAAATTGATGGAAGAAGGACCTACCACAGGCTATTAAAGACAAAATTCCCCCATAAAACTTTCTGCTGAGAACATCTTTAAGCCACAAGCCACTTCACACTGGCAGATATTTGAGAGAGTTATCACTATGTATTTATCCTGTTCTTCCAGCAGATGCCTAGGAAAGAGCATAAATCACAGCAGGAGGTAAGAGATGCCAGGATATGCATCCCTTAGCACAGATACAACACACAGAGCCCTTCTCCCAGCCTCTCCTGGCCCTCACGGACAAGGACTCCACCTATTATTTCTGTACACTCCACATGCAATGACTCAGTGTTCTGCAGGAGAAGTGAATCAAATATGCTCCGCTCAGTGTGCCAGTACTCCAACTATCCATCTATAAACTGAAGATGGCCTAAATTCAGTCTGGTGAGGAGGGGCTTTTTGCACGTAAATTACTTCATTTACAAAGAGTGTTCAAAGGAAGAAGATCCTTGTCAGAAGGGAAAATCCACCCTAGAATGGAACAGATAAATCTGCCAGATGAGGGCAGATTTACCCATGTCCAAAACAGTAGACACAGTTTTCCCACTGCTACACCTTGTGCAAAAGGGATGGTATTTCCCTGAGGTAGCATTTTAGGAAGTCATGACCTTAATTCGAGGCTTAAGCCTCTTGTACAAAATCCATCCACACACTTGCCTGAAGAGGAGAGACATGCCCAGAGAAGTAATATAAGCTAAGCAAGTATACATGTGCAGAATATTTTGCATACGATATATATTTCCATTTATACAGCTCTCCTATAGGTTTTCTAATCATTAGCAAAAACTGTTTTTAAAGCTGGAATAAGTTTTTGGTTAAGTGGGTGAGAGCACTTACCTGAGTAATAGTCCCTTGGCCTGTCAGGCTCAGTGAAGAAAGAAATGCCAGCTAAATAAACGAATAATGCATATACTGTTAGAATAACCATATTTTCTTTACAGAATACAAAATTCAAATTTAAAGTACCCTTTCTTTAAGAGCCTGTTTCATAAGATACAAGCAGGAAATCAGTCACAGGTACCTGTGGATTGTTTTGGCATCAGTGTGAGAATATACTATTGCAAGCTTGTATGTTGTTCCAGATTTTATAGTAGTGTCCCATGTTCAAGCAACATATCTATGTAGACTAGAAAAAAACCCAACCTGTAACATTCTCCCCAGGACACATAATGAAAAATTTCTGCACTGAGAGTGTCCATTAGTAATAATGTTTAATGCACAGAAAACTGAGGACTGGAGCAACACTGCATTATTCTTGCTATGCTACATAGGAGAAAAAGAATGACCCGTGTACTGAACACAGCTTCCTGCAGCTCTCCATCACACAGCAACCTGCACAGCAGCAGGGCAGGTTTCCCTAACAGTACTGTGGGGTTCATCACTGACTCCCAGAGAAAGTCAGTTTGGAAGGGACCTCAGAAGGTCCCCAGTCCAACTCCGAATCAGAGCAGGGCTAGTGAGAAGATCAGAGGAGGCTACCCAGTCAGGGCTGTATCTTGCCAAGTCCAAGGCTGGAGGATGCTGAAGCTGCCCGGGCAGCTGAGCTGATGCTCACCTGTTCTATAGTCATCAGGTAGTTCCCCCATGGCACAGAATCAGGCAAGGTTAACCTTTAACTAATGGGACACCTGACGTCTGTTCCCTCCAGCAAGGCAGGAAATCTGATGCTTTGGTGTCCTTTTATCCCTTCCAACTGCTGAACATACATGACTTACAGACTATATCCAAACTGTGATCAAACCTCCAGAGAGAGCACACACATTTGAACAAATAATTCCCCACTATACAAACACCGTATCTGTGCTCAATTTGATGGAACAATCATGAATAAAGTACTCAATCTATCAAGTAGTCAGTCATAAAAAGCCAAATATTCTGCCAACCAACCCCAGCACAGCTCTTGTGCCAGGGCTTAGACTTCCAATTAAAACACTGGTATTTATGGGAGTGCTCATTTAAAAGTTTGCAGGGCTGTATTTAAAACAATTTTTAAGACTAAAGATGTCTAAAGATACAATCTTTTTAAAAAAATAAGTATTTCTATAATATGAAAAGCCGTAATCATGCATTGTTGGAAAGCTTGATAAATTACAGTAACAATTTCTTAAGCATCCCACCACCTTTTTCAAACTGTAGAGACTTCCATTAGAATGGACACAAGCAGCAGAAATCAAGATGGAAACATTTGGTTCTGGCATGTATTTATGGCCTCACCACACTGCATTTGAGGTGACACTTTCGCTTAAAGATTATGCTCTAAATAAATACTTAAAAAGAAGGGTAAAAGGTATTCCTCTACGTAAAAATATCTGAAAGTCACATTTATTCTTAATTGTTCTTATCCCTATTTAAGAAAAAGAATTGAGGTTTTTCTTCTGCATTAATAAAATGAGCGTATCTTTAATTGTCTAAAAACTTGCTGGAATGGTCTGAATTTCTATATGCAAGACTTACTGAATTTTTTAAAAAAAAGTGTTTCTTATGCAGATTTTGTAAATTCAACAAAATTATATACCTGCACAGGCTTGCATGATCTTTTTCAGAGGTCCCATAGTGTACATCAATCCAACAAGAATCCCAGCCAGATGCCCAGCAAAAGAAGTCCTAGAAGATAAAATAATCTTGTGAGTAATGGGAGCCTTTTTTTCATAGGGATACAAAAGGGAAAGTGCAGAATTTGTCGTAAAGAGAAAGTCCCTGAGACTTCTCCGAGAAATTCCTTGAGTGAGACCAAGCACAGAGAAATTACCTGCCTGCAAGGATATAATGCCAAGTATTTTTGTAACTACCTTTAAATTGGGAGGAAAACAGTTCCAGAAAAGTATTTAACAAATATCCTGAAAAAACTAATTGGCGAGACCATTTTAATTGCTCGTTTAAAGGACAGGATATGCTTTCCCTAACAGCATTTAAACACTTACCAAATGAGTAAACTGGTTTTAAGCTTTAAAAAGTAACTTACATTGTAATGTCTGGGTAGATCTTACCAAAACCATTTACAGTTCTGAGTGAAAGCACACAGTACTTTCTACTGCATTTTTATCAATGCAATCCTGCAATTAGTCTGAGATAAGCATGAATGCAGATCCACTGCAATCTTTGTCACACACTGCCTTCAAAATTGAAAGAACAATTGAAATGCTGAGATCCAAATTCTTTTCCACGCATGCTAACAATTTCTTTTAAAAATATCATTACCATTTGTATACAGAATGAAAAGGCTCTGGAGTCTCTTGAGAAATCAACCCAGAAACATACGTTTATAGTAAATAAGGAGATTTGCTCCACTTATTGCCATGACTATGGGGTACTCTATGAATTCAAAAATCAATTTTCAGCATTCAAGTTAAAGAGTTAAACTCTTTTGTGTTTAAACAGGTTTAAACATAAATTAAGAGAAAATCTTCTGAATTTAAGCAGATGTAAACATGACTTGCAAATTTTTCGTCTCTATTATGAAGTTACAGAAGCCAATACACTAAACATTGAAATTTCCTACAATGTGCAATTAGAAATAACTCATTTATATTGGCTGTCAAAAAAAATAAATAATATGAGCTAAAATGAGCCTTTTTTCCTTCATAAAGTAGAAATGAAACCTCTGTTTAATGTACAAAGTATAATATTTGCATCAATTTTTACATTCAGGTCAATGATCCGCAGGAGTTACACAGATGATGGCACCAGCGCTCAAGCCAAGACAACCCCTGTGCATCAGTGGTAAAAGGAGACAGGAAAATGCACATGTCAGTAGAGGAAGGTAAAGACCAAATCCAAATTCACTCTCTTGCCACCTACTTAACCACAAACTTGTATCCTGCCATGGAGAGTTGCAGTTCTCTCTCATCAGTAACCAACAACTCTCATAAGAGTAACACATAAAGGCTGATGTGAACATTTATAGGTTAAAGGTGGTTACCAAAATAAAGTATCTATAAGGAACTAATTTTCCAAATAGATTTTTCTGGAACAGATTTATGAAAAATGCATGCCTCACCTGGAAAATAGCTGACCTCAGAAAATTAAAAATACTTAAAAATCACCTACTCTAGAAATCTCCAACATGATATTGATTCACCTCAGATATCTGCCCAGTTCTGGAAGAGGCACAGATTAAACAGAAAGTAACTTTTCACATATATGTTCTTCCATTAAGCAAATAATCCCAAGGACTGCTAAGCAAAGCCTGCATCTCAATACCCTTACTTTATGGAAGGTGAAGATTAGAAGTATACTGAATGCACTTTAAAATTTTTCCAAAACAAAAACATTAATGAGAAAGAAAATAATTAGAAATAATTATTAGATTATTAGAAATAAATATTAGAAAATAATTAAATTTAGTAAACTAAATCCTCTCCTAGAACACAAATCAAAGTTTCCAATAGGCTCAATATTACTTTTGGATCTTCCATTGGTTATGGATTCTCAAGTGAACCTGCTACATCAGTCCATTCAATAAGGCAGGTCCAAATTTACTGCATGGCTTTCTGACTGGACAGAATTCTGCCCCAATTACTGACCTCTTAGCTATCCAAAACTAAATTATGCAACTTGGTCTACAAAAGGAACCAGTTAAACATACACTTCAAATATTACAGCTTGCCCTGAGCATACAGATGAGCTTGTAAGAGCAATACTGTGAGAGCTACAATTGCTATGGTTCATTGCAAGGCAGTTGGCAGTTACTAATTAAACATGTTGTGTTCTAGGACATGAATTTCTGGAGCTCACTACTTGTTTTCTGTAGCCCCCATTATCATTTAAGTGCTGTGAAATTGCCCTCTGTAGAGGTCACTGTAGAGGTTTAGATGAGGCAGGAATCTAAACTTCCATGAAATTATGAAACATTTTTTGATATTATTTCTGGACTTCCTATCCACTCTCTACCCAAAGACATTTCTACAGTAATGTAACTGAAAAAGAACAGCACCAATCTCTGAAATGATGTTTTTCCTCTACCATAAACAGTGTGATACGGTTTTACTTCATACATAACACTCTTTCACTATTCTTTACTAATAAACAGTATTGTTAAACATATCACCAAATAAAAACTATGTTCAGCTAGAACAACAGTTTGTATTTTTCAGAAAAATGTTTTTAATGCACTGAAAGCTTTAGTTTTATATTTGTAACAATGCCATGCAGCTCACAAATAAAACTGCATTTGGGCAGAGCATTCTTCTGTCTTTAATCCTTGCTGCAGTCAATCAAGCAGCCAGCCATAAAGCAATAAAACCAGTGTTTAACCTAAGCAATATTTGAATTCTCCTTCTGCTCTTGGAAATCTTCTATCTGTATATCATAGTATCTGACAAGGAACATCTCAGTATTGCTGAGCTCTTTTTTTTTTAATCTTTCTCAAAAGTGGGAAATTGCATATAAACTGTGATTTGCTAGTTCATAGGTTTTGTGTCTTACTTTGCACATATTCTCCAGTGTGATGCACAGTTACAAAATATTACACAGGAAAATAACTGATTTGCAAATAGGATTACAAAAATCAACTGCCAAAGACGAGCAAGGCCCTGTTCTCACAGAGGTGGGGCAAATGAACTGTTCTGGCACAGAACACACAAGGAAACTGAGGGAGATGACCAGCAGCACACCAGGACAGTGACACTGCACAAAATTTGCAGAATTCTGGATGATAATTCTATCGTAAATCATAAGTGACTAAGCCAGAGTGGGCTAGGACAGAAATGGCAAGCAAACAGCGGAATGCTGCTCAGCTAATGAAGCCCTTGGCACTATGGTGTAGTAGTTTAGTTACCTCGTTGAAAAAGCACATCCCTTTTCCTTGTCCACCAGCTTTTGTTATCTTCCCTCTAATACTCAGTTACACCTTCTGGGAATAGTATTTCAGATTTTTATTTTGAGATGTACTCAAAGTAGAGGTTTTTAAGGAAAAAGCAGACTGCAGCCCTAACACTGCATTGGGATACCAGCTAACACTACTCACACTTCGTGATACATTTCGAACTACTCCAGACAGCCCAAATCTCTTCTCCTTTCTTTGAAATATTAAATGCACTTACCCTGGGGAGATTAAGTGAATAGCCACCAGCTCCACCCAACAAGCATATTTACTGGATATCGGCAATCCAAAGACACTGCTAACTCTTCCTGGATTATAATGGTTGTTTAGAACTTTCAAAGCAAATAAGACTCCTGCAAACAAGAAGAAATCACATGAAGAGAAAAGTACTTGCGCACAAATAATAAACAAACGCAAACAATTTGAAGTACCCTGAAGTTTCAAAGCACCACGAAGCATACTACTGCATGCCAGAACAACAGTTCTGTTTTTTCAGTGACTTAAAAAAAAAAGGATATAAAAATTACGCATTTGTGTAACAGCCGAATCTAAGCTGCTTTTTAGTGTGCTTGCTCACTGTTGCTATTCAGGTATTCAAAACTATACAAACAATTCAAAAGGGGAGTTCTAGTGGAAATAATTGACTAAATTAGTGAACTCAAAAAATGTTCTGTGAGTTGAGGAAAGCCACTACTGAAAACCAAAGATTTGTAAAGCTCAACAGTAGGTTCAAATTCTGAATTAATGGAAAATCATCTTACACACACTTCAGAATCACTTGGTTCTGAAAAAAAAGTAAATAAATCACCTTTAACCACAGTAAACAATCATTGATATCTAACTGACTGCAACTGTTTTATCATGCAACCACCAGCTGATATGACGGAATGAATTCAGAGAACTTACTGGAAGTACTATGAAAAAGTTCCTCTAAAGAGAAAGCTCACAGTGGTCTGAAAAAATCTTGGAAAAATGAACAAGTAGAAGTCTTGGCATGGACACTTCGAGACTGGCACAGGCAGCCGAACCCTTCAAGGAAAGATTCTGCACTCAGGGACTCTACAGCCCCCAGAAAGGCTGATACTAGAACTGGGCACATCTTGTTACCAAAGGGGGGTGACCAGAAAATATCTGGAGGTCCAGAAGAGCAACTCCCAAGATGTTCCAACTCATACCAACCAGAATATCACAAGGAATCCTCAGAGGTGCTGAAGCAGCTTTTTTAGAAGCTGAAAAAGAGGGCTTGCCTTCTAAGGCTAGGTCCCACTGACAGCAAGGAAATCCCCTACTTGTCCAGGAAAGCAGTATCCACTTTTCCACTTGACTGCAGACTTTTGTAAAGAGTAGGAGTTTACTGACTTGAAACTGATCTCCTAAAGAAGACAATCAGGTTTTTGAATGTCGCTATCAGAAGCAAAACTAAGGGAGTCTCTCCAAAGACAGGCACGAGTAACTTTAAACTAATAGGCTTTTCTAAAAGCCACCTGATGAGCATTACTGACATCAGAAAATTCAGAGTTCAGACTTCAATTAACCAGTGATATTACACAGAAAACACAATTATACCAGGATGATGATATTTTCATGTTCTCAGGTAAAGTCCCTGTCAGTCACAAGAACATGAAATGAGTATATGCCTTAATGAGAATATATGCCTTAAATTGAAAAATAGGATAACCTTACTGACATGACAATCATACATACAGATGTACACATATCCACTTTCTACAATTAACAATTATTGTTATATAGCAACTATACATACTAATTTTACATATGTAAATTGGACCAACCCTCTGTCTTACCTGAAAAACCTACTCCACAATTCATTTCATAGGAAGGATCATCCAGAATTACCACAAGCAGGAGTTCCAGCACCATATAAACTACTCCAATCAGTACTGAAAATACTGCAATTATGTAGGCAAACCATATGCTCTTAAGCTTTCTTTCCAGCATTATGCCCTTCCAAAGCATGGAAATCATGTTATAATACAAATGCCAATCATCTGCATGGTGGAAAGGAGCAAGCAGCAAACGCTGCCAGTTCTTTCTGTGGATAGCTTCATTTACACTGAGACACACTTCAGACAGTGGCCTCACAGGATTCAGAAAGAGAAAAATATTCAGTACAAGTACCCCAAGAGTAACACAAGGAATGTTCTGGAGTCCAACTTGAGAAATTTGATAAAGCAGCAAAAGCAGTCCAGCACTGACTCCTCTCTGCCTTCGTTCCATTATTACTTCTTATTCAAATAAAAGTGAAGATTATTCCGATTTCCAGTCTTCTGTTCAATTCAAAACCATGCAAGTTTTGGAAATTCTGAAAGAAAGAAGGTAACTTGTTATATACATATAGGGGTGTTTTAAAGCTCATCACTGTTTTTGGGTTTTTTTTAAACACAAAAAAATTCATCAAGGTAACCAGCTGAGACCTTTTATATATCAGAACAAAAATTCAAGTGAGGAAAAAAAAATCAGAATTTGTAAACTTACATAAAACACAAAAAAGGAGATTTATACAGATAATGCAGGTAAACATTGTGAGAAAAAGCAGTCTGCAACCTCTCTTTCACATCCCTGGACAGGCTTTACTTAATCCATAAAGTACCTGGGTGTTCTAAACATGTTCTCATTAATCCTGATTCATTCAATAATTAAAATTCCATGAAGGAAAACAGTTTCAAATTCTACTCTAGAGTCTCCGTTTCCAGGATTCCTATCTTTGCTACATATTTCAATTTTTTTAATGATATTTTTCCAACTTTTACAAATATTCAAAACAAGCTAAGCTTGAAAACTAAGTTACGATTTCAAAAAAGTAACAGAGACGCAGCTAAGTACTCCTACATGCAGTTTGAAAATTGTTACTGCTTTCCTAGGGATTAGGATAAAGACTTCAGTTTAGAAGTATGTGATGGAGAAAAGAAAACCATAGAAGGAAATCATATACAAAATCAGCATATAAAATTTAAAGAGTTATGACAAAATTTTCATCTCTGCTTTATTTATGCCAGTAAAAAATGGGATTAAAGAGAGCTACAGAAATAGATCAGGCTAGAAACGGAGTTACTCTGACAGGAACTGACAAGGGAGGAAGCTGCACAGGACAACACAGCACAGGGGAACGTGGAGTTTCCAGAGCATGGAACCACCTGTGAAAGATGGGAAGAGATGCAAGATTTCAAGCAGGTTCCAAGGGCTACCCCAACTTGGCCAGTCCTACTTTTACTTCTGGAAACTCTGCAAGGTGGCCCAACAACAGCACAGCCTCTCCTCCCCTCCAGTGTGCCCCTTCTTTGCAGAACTACTGAAGATACACAACACATTATTCCACGTTAAGTATCAGTTATGTAGAACCAGCAAAACACAGTTACTCTTCAAAACTTTGCCAGCAGGTTTCAAATGAAACCACCTGAAATATTGAGATATATACAAAATTCTCACACCCCATTAACCTTCTTTATCACTATACACAAAATAGTTAAAATTGATAATATATTCATTTTTTATTTAAATGCCTTTCCAATTCATCATATGAAATGATTCCTCTTCAGCTTTATTATTAGATAAACAAGCAACAATCTAATTCTTCTAGAGGACAGGAGGAAAAACCAGACATCTATAAAGGACAGCTCAAGATGCAAAATTTAACCTTCCCCTATGTCTGTCAGGATTTACTAAGTTTCACATTTCTATAGACTATTGCTATGCCTGCAAACACTTTACTGAACATTTTTACTTAGGTATTCAGAGTATTCTTAATAATTTGATTCAGTTGCATTTCATGAAGTCAGCGAGCACATGGAAAAGAAGGAAAGCACCTCTGGATGATGTTACCCTGTAACAGCAAAAGGACCTGAGAGACCAGGATAGGGTGGAACATCAAAGACAACAAGGTAGTGGCCAGCCTACCTTCTCTGCTTATCCTGAAGTGAGAGGAGCATGTAGCTCCATGCTAGTTCACACACAGAATTAATTAATGTCACTTCCTATAGTTAAGTATTCTAGTCTCTGCATTTCTCCTTAAATCACATTCATGCTTATTATAGCAATTTAAGAGAAGAAAAAAACAACCTGGTTGGGTTTTTTTTATCCTCAAAACAACTGCAGTAAACCAGAATGCATGTAAAATGTATTTGCTACATTACAATGAAAATCACTGCATTTTTCCCACGTTATTATCATGGAGATGCTGCATAATGTCTGAGCCTTGTCCAAAACAGAGTGAAAACACCAGAAATGTACTTTATACCAGGCCTCTTGAACATATAACTGCCTTCCAAACCCAGTTTCAAATGATCACAATTTAACTCCAGAGACCACAGCTGTAGCCCCCACAAAGCTTAAATGAACCAACCTGTTAAAGTGTTAATTGGTCATTGCGGATAATTAACATTGTCAGTCTTTGACTTTAAAGTCAACATTAAAAAAAAACCCAAACCCTTAGTTAATCACAAGTTTAATCAATGTCATTCCTTTTTTTCCACACTACTTGCTCTGGTATCAGGCAGACCAACACCCCCAAATATTCTTATAGTCTTCTGCCCAGACCTCTGGCTTTTCTTGTACCGCTGACACAGTTACACCTTTTTCATCACAAAACAGTCGACACAAAAACTGCTAGAATTTAAAAGTGAACATCCTTTAAATGCAAGTTATGTGGAAACCTCAAAATCTTGCCATACCGTTTTGTTCAAATTGCCATATAGTCTTGTGTTTTAAAGCTTCCATCTCTGCTTCTGATACTCTTAAATTTCCAATTTAAGTACTTATAACACCCATGCACCCAAAAAAAGAAACCCTCATCCAGCACATATCCAGACAATAATCATGGAACAGGGCTGGGAATGCTTTCCACCATGATTACAACAGTGCTAGTTATCATAAACCATTCCCATTACTGGGAGCAATCAAAAATGTCAGCCAAAACACATTGTGTTTGAGTTGAAAGGAAAAAGATATAAAAAGATATATATAGTTATTTGAGAGCCTTTAGGAATGCAACTCCCTTCAAACACACAGAGCTTTTGACTGTTTGAACATTCCTCCTCAGCCTCTACTCTGTTTATTAGAGTTGAATGAGGCTTGAAACAATGAAGCACTTTTTCCTTTCTCTTTTTTTTTGAAAACATGCCACCCACTTAAAAATGTACAAATTTCCAGAATAGACTTGAAATGGACATTTGTCCTGCATCCAGGATGCCACGTGTCTGCATTTTTGTCACCTACTCAAAATAAATATCTGAACTAAATATTCTTGGAATTTGTTTGTTTGTTTTGTACTAACCAAGTAAAAAGTATTTAAACTTTTTACTGTGACAACCCCCCTCACTCACTTGGCAACCATAAAATATTATGACTTCGCATTACTAAAAAACTCATGTAATAAAGTAAATATTTTAGTAAATGCCAGTTAAAATGAAATGTCCTACTCTCTTCTCCTATAGCTGTAATTTCAATTTAGAGGAAAAGAATCTCCCTGTACCCTTGGTCCCCCCAAAACAGACATAACAACCCTGAAATTTTGATTTATTTTTATGCAAAATCAAGTACACTCTGGAAATAAAATTGCGCATTCAGCCTACACATCCAGATTAGAGCTAAACTAATATCAAAACCACTTGAAACATAAAGGGTGAGTATCAGATCCTAAGGACAAACCATTCCACAATACAGATAAGCCTCAACAGGCCCACACTACTTGTCTGTGAAGATACCAGTCTCAGGACACAAAGGCTTCTCCCGGTAAAGACAGAAACTGTTTTTAGGGCAAAAGAGGAGGGCAAAGGAAGCAGGAGCAAACTGTAAACACTTTTACTGTGGCCCTCAAACTTTGGAAGGGGGTGAGGAAAAGGACCAAGGGGAAAAAAAAAAAAAACAATGCAAGGAAAAAAACCCTAAAAATCTGAAACATAATGAATCATCCTGTTTAATAAGTATGCAAGGAGAAGGTCAGCTGCAAGCTGTCAGCCACAACAAGCTCTGAAATGTACAGTAAATTACATAGTTCATAACAAAGAGAAGGTTCTGACTTAAATTATAAAATTAATTACTTCATAAAGAACAACTTCTGGATTCATCTAAAGGGCTTTCCTTCACAAAGGAATACTGAATGGTGAACTGAAAAGACACAGCATTTCAGAATTTGGTGAGAGAAGTCACCCATCTATAATAAAAATGTTTTAAAACTATTTAAGTCAGTAACTCCCTTGCTGAGACAATACAAAGTTAAATATCAATGTTAAATGACCTCATAAATGGCTAGATCACAGTCTTTTTTTATTATGCAACATTTTAAATTTCATTCAAAGTTTTCTGTTAGAATAGAGAAGTTCTTCTGTGTCTTATATCTGCTTCAGCATGAAAACTGAAAATCTTTTACAGATTTTTAATCCTCTTAACCACCACTAAAAGAGGAAGTCCTTAACAAAATAAGCTTTTAAACTAAGAACTTCAATTTAAAACTAAAAATGTGTTCTGAAGGGCATAACAATTACTACCCACAATAAAATATACACATGTTAAACAATACATGCCAAGAATCATTTTGGCCACTTTATCCCAAAATAAATGAGACAGCTTTCACAGGAAAGAACCCAAGGAACTAGGTCCAATCTCTCTCATAACAGACAATAATTAGTAACCGCCTCTCAAAACACCAGGATACATCTACACTAATTGAAGTTGAAGAAGTAAAGTAGTCATAAATATTTAATATATCACTGTACTTGTAAAGGTAAGGGGATGTCACAGCTTAAAATAAAAATACATCAAAACAACAGTGAACTTCAGATTAGGCCACAGACGAGTTTTAACTTCACAGACGTTTAATTCTAATTAAGGTCATGGATTTGGGTTTTGATTGGGGTTTGTTTTTTGGTTTTTTTCCATTTGATTGCAATTGTTACACTCGTATAATTGTAGAAGAGCATCCTCCTTTATCTTAAGAATTTTGTAATATTATTAAAAATGAAACCATCAAAGATTGCCTGACTCCACTTCAGAAGTGCGAAGCACAACAACTTTACAATTTTAGCATTCCTTGGTAGATTTGAGGGAAAATTTGTCTGCAGTGTGTAGGAGAAAGGAAGAACGGGAAACTTACTTTTTGAAGAAATCCATTTTAAATAATATTGGTTAAATCTACAAACAATTCAGAAACATATGCTTTCTAGTATTAGTGTTATACTACTGTTGTTAACACCTCCAATCTATGCCAGTAAAAAAACAAACAAACAAACAGTTCCAGGAAGAACATCACTGTGCTATTTCAGAAAATCAAACCAGCTCAGGTATTGTTAATTACATTTTATAGATACCCGAATTACTTAAACTTGGTGTTTTAACAGCTGTAAGAAAGCTTACCAAATACAGCCAAGATACACTTGCCATTGCTGCTTCTTTGATACAGGTGCAAGTTATTTGCAGTTTTTGGGGGTAGGTTTTTTTGTTTCGTAGTTTTAACAAAGGAAGGGATATAGTTCTGGCCAGTTATTGATTTTTTTTTTTTTTTAAGTTATTTACAGAATTTGTAAAAAATACCGCTTTAGAAAATGGGGTAAATGAAAGCAATAAACCCAAACTGCGGAGGCTGTGAGGAGCACAGCACATGTGCGGGTGTGGCTGCGGATAAGCCCCGCGGGTTCCCGACACCCGGCTGCTCCTGCGCACCGAGAGCGCTCCCAAGAACGGAGTCCCACAGGCACGAGGGTGGGTATGCGTACCAAGATAACGGCTGTGAAACCGTGAAATATTGGGGATTCGACTTCTGAGGCCGCTTCACTTCCGTAATTCCCACCACCACTCCTTGCAGCGGCGGGGAACGAGCTAAGCTCTGCGGAGGAAAACTTCCTACAGAGCGCACCTTGCGGGCAGCTGACCCAGCCCAGACCCCACCTGCTGGGGCTTGCACTGGGCACCCCCGGCTCAGCAGGGCGGCCCTCCCCGGGCGTGGGCCGCGCCCCTCACGGCCGGGGGGCCGCTCTCCGCCGGGAGGAGGCGGCAAAGGCAAGAGAGGAGGAGAGCAGAATGGGAGAGCACGGCAGGAGGAGGAGCCGCCGCGCAGGGACGGGGAGGAGGTGGCGGCGGCGGCTCCAACGTGCCCCCCTCCCGGCACTCACGTTCTCCGGCGGCGGCAGCACCCGGGCCCTCCCGCTGCCCCACGTGACCCGCGGCCGCCACTCCGCGGCGAGGGGAGCGGCCCCGGCCCCGCCCCGGGAAACGCACCGCGCCTGCGCCGGGGCCGCCGCGCCGCCAGGGGCGCTGTGCGCGGGCGGGCTGAGGGCTGGGGCGGTGTCTCGGGGCGGGCGTCGGTCCCGGGCGCTGCCCACGGTTAAAATACATAATCAGATTTCCTTTGAAAGCGTTTTACTGCACATGCAAAACAGTAACTAGTTCTGTAGGTTTTATAGTTCGAGGACTTTTTTGCAAGCGCTAAAAGCAGTTAGATAAAGATACTGCAGAATCACAGAATCAACAAGGTTGGGAAAGACCTCAGAGATCATCAAATCCAATCTATGACTAAACACTACTGTGTTAAACAGACCGTGGCACTCAGTGCCACATCCAGTCTTTTGTTAAACACCTCCAAGGTCGGTGACTCCATCTCCCTGGGCAGCCCATTCCACTGTCTAATCACCCTTTCTGTGAAGAATTTCATCCTACTGTCTAACCTAAACCTCCCCTGGAGCAGCTAAGAACTATTAGTTTCACTTGTGTGGAGTACTAGTCACTGGTGTCACTGTATTATTCCCCAAATTTGACACAGATATCCAGACTGTGAGCTTTGTTACTAATATTCAGTGGGGAATACAGTGAGCAAATTATAAATGCCTGAAATAATAGGTTCTCATAGAAATGTTGGCAAGCTGATCGTGCAAATATGGGACTAGAAAGGAATCATACAAAACCCATAGCCAAAGCTACATGTAAATGGCCTGATTTTGCTGTCATTTATGTGGCACTCAGGTTTCATAGAACATTTTGGCAACTCGTACAAGTATGTCATAGAACTTATAAGAGAATTGCATTCTGCCATTCCAAAAACAGCACACAGCTCAGCAGACTGGCAGGCATGAAAGGGGCTGAATTCCTAGAAATAGGGTGGAGATCAAGTTAAAGGAGCAGGCTTTGCCAAAACAAGCAACTTCAGCATAGTCCTCGCTTCCAAGAATGAACAGAAGCCAAAAGAGGCGGGCAAGGCTCAGTGTGTGCCACCATTTAGACGTGTTACCTTAAGCTCCTTACTTTTGGCACATTTAGATCTGTTACCTCAATTAATGCTAATCATAATAATTCATAGAAATCACAGGATGTGGGAGTTAAAAGTGCCTGAACTGATAGATTTTCTATCATACAGCGGGTTTACTATAGTTGGCACTATTTCCTGTAACAGTATACTCCATTTTCAGGCAATCATAATTCAGTCCATAATTCTTAAAGATGCCATATTTATTGCCTGAATACAGACCCCGATCTTATTACTGGATGTACAAGTCCTGAGGTTGTGGTTCCTTTCTGGGACCTAGAAGATCGTAGTTCCCTTTGTCGGTCAATCTGAGCAATCATATATTACTATTCTCTCTTTTCAGATCCGTAATGATATGGCAGGGATAACAAGTCACAGGAACAATGGGAAGCTAAGGAAATGAATAATGTGTTCTAGTGCTATAATTAATGGGCCACATATGTAGCTAAGTTTAAAAAAAACCCCCACCATTGTTCTTGTATTCTTTACCCAAGTGTGGGATTTTATACCCATTAAGTTTGTAAAAGTTGGGTTTTTTTCCTTGTTCTACACAAATTTTACTAAAATCCCACCAGATCTTCTGGATTACTTTATACTTAAATAAGTATCTGGTTAGAAGGAAAAAGAAACACCTGCTTCTCTCTTTCTTTAATCTCATGCCACCATTCATCTCATGGATTTCTTGTACTTTTTTGTCTGAATTGTTAATTTTTCTTACCAATAAAATTGAATGAAATGAGAAACACTGTTCACATATTACAACTTTTTTTTTTTTGACAAATTCTAAATTTTATATGCGTGTGTCATGCGAGCTATTACTCAGCTTTCCTCAACTTGAAAAATGTTCTTGGGTAAGAATAACTGAAGGCCTGACACATAAAAGGTTGGTTGAATTAATGTGAGACAATATCCCTTTCCATTTAAGCAACTATTAACAGTATAGCTTCTGTTTCCTGGTTATGTCTGGCCTGATTAGAAAGAGAATTCAATACTTGGAAAGAAAATAAAGAAGAAAAAACCAAAAACATCATTTTCATAACCTGTGTACTCTTGGTACAGGAGTGACGCATATGGTTAGCACTGCTTACGCCTTACTGCTAACTATATAATCCATGTAAATATTTATCATAGAGCTATTATCAGTGTAAACATACAGCTTAGTCATATGTTGACCCATAATGAAAAAGTGACATTGAGATCTTTGCTTAATAGCACAAGGTTTAAACATGTTTTAGAAGCACTAGAGCAGATCTTAGAATACTCACTTTTTCTGAGGTTTATACTGAGGCTTTTCAACATGTAACAATTGCAAAGGAACATCCTGCTATGAATTCATGGATGCAAATTAAATCCATATCTGAAGGATATTTTTCTAATTAATGCTGGGAATCTGATAGCAACACATTTGAAACACTGTTTATGTTAATCTTGAAGAAACTAGTTAGGACTAGCCTGCAAATATAAGAATGTCGTAGTGTAGTTATGGTAAAGGAACTGTGGCTTTCGTAGACTGTCAGTACATGACAGTGCTTACAAACAGCAGAAGAGAGAAGCAGTAACCCAGAATTTGATACACCGAATATTATGAGTCTGTCAGAAAATTAACAAAATACAGATGATCAAAGGATCAGTTTAAACATGTTACTAGTTTATATACAGCTGTTGTACCACTGCTGCCATTCTGGTTCTGAAAACAACATAATGACTTGGAAACTGTGGAGACAAGCCTTTCTGAGAGGGACAGATGGAAATAAGATCTGATAGTGAATGTTTTGTATGAATTCAGGGCTTACTCTTTCAGAGTTTGATCTGACATTAACTCTGTTTTTACTATGTAGTCCACCTCTACTAACTTCTCCTTTGCTGGCAGCTTATTTTCTCCAGTTCAGCTGCCAGCATCACTAACACAGTAACTTTATAATACAATGTAGACAAATGGAGGGAAAAATAGAATCCTTTCTCTCCAACTTATAGAGATAAAATGGAATATATCCTGGAGGTTCTTGATTTGTTCATATAGACTCCCAGAAGACATAGATGAAACAACCAAATGGAAACTAAAGGAGTGTCTTCATTAATGTGGGCTGGAAGAAACAGACCAAGATCAAAAAGGTTTCCCAACACTTACAGCCAAAGGCATCTGATCAGATGATCAGCCACCTCCTGCTTATCCAGATACTCCATGAGACACTTCAGTTAAGCCAAAGCATTTTGAAAAAGCTCAAAAGCCTGAGCTGTTGTATGTAACCAGAAGAGAAATGAGTAGACTAAAAGGCAGTGTTAAGGGAATGAATGTGTGAACTATGCCAAAGAAGATGGTACCAGGCAATCCTTCTACACAGCTGAAGGGCTTTCGAAAAAAGGTATCAAAAGCAGAGAGAATATAACGGGACATCACTGATGAAACAAACTACAATGTAAAAAGTTATTTGGTATGAAGTAACAAAAGAGTAACCTTCTGTCTTCTAAAGCTGATTTTAAAAGTTGTGTATGCAAACATTTATCTTCATTTTGCTTGACCACAGGAATAGGAGTCAAGAAGTTATTACTCATGATAATACTGTAGGCAGAAAATATTCTGTTGAATATAGTTATTTTTTTTCAGTGGCAGCATAATTTACATCTCATCATTCACAGCTTATAAAAATCATGAAGTTAAAGTATATTCTGCTGCTGGCAGGGAATTTTTCTTAATACTCTAGCTGTGAAAATTTTGTGATTATTTCCCATTTCTATAAAGCATTCACATAATGCTTTCTGTTATGGAAACATGGGTTTTGTTCCAATTTTTTATGAAATTTGAACTACTTTATAACAAGGATGTGTCAGTATTCTGGTGGCATTTGTGTGCTCCATTGTCCTGCAGGATGCCAGGACAGTGGAAGTAATGAAGAGATGAAATGTCGATTTACTGTACTCTCAGGTTCCCAGCTCTCAAAGTTGGGCTAATCCAGAGGCAATACCAGAGGGCTTCATTTGGCACTCCTTGTAAAGAAGGGTTTGTCAAAGATAGTACAGTAATTTCACCAGAAATTACATTTAAGCCCCTTCTTGGAAGTCTTTTCTTGCTCTACATTTTCTTTTGGATATATGAGTAGAATTCAGGCTCTGCATGTTTTTGGCTTTTATGCTAACCTTGGTCCTACATTGTATGTGCTCACTAGCCTGACTCTTGTCCCCTGCAGAGAAGCTGAGAGGCAGAGGCAGGGGTGAGGAAGCATTTGGAAGAGGGGCTGATACCAGCAGAAGACTGCTTCAAAAAATTTGCTTCACAATTTGGTCTTTTTATTTCTGTTTTCATAAAAAGAGGGAAGCTTTATTTGCCTTGGAAGTTTGAATCCCAGAAGTAGTGAGGAGACATAGTATGCAATAATTTTAATAATATCCATAATATTGAAGTGGACTTTGATTATTTGTTTGGGGGTTTTGTTTGTTTGGTTTCAACTTCCTAAAGCTGTCTTTAACATATTAAGTTTTATTTAACAAAACTAAGCCTAATGAAGGCATCTGTAACAGCTCAGAGTGCATTGATGGGCCTTAATTAGGTCTTAATAGGCCCTGACCAGCCTCATCTGAGTCCCCGCAGCCACACTCCCTGCCCATGGGCCCAGAGTCCCATTTAAGGTCAGCCCGAGGGCTGTGGTCGTTCCTGAGCAGGCTTGGATCAGTGTTGGTTTCTAGCTATTCCTCGGTTATGGGCTGTTGGCTGATGGTTTTGTCTCCAAACAGCTCCATCTAGGTACAATGCCTGGTTTTGTCTTCCTGTCCTTGCCTCTGCCCTACCTCGTTTTTATGGGCTGCCTTGTGTTTTGGACTCTTGGCTGAAACAGCTGCTGCCCATGGACCTTCCCTGCTCCTTGCTCAGGTACCTTGGGGCTGGGTCCCCTTCACTCTGGAACAACCCAGAGTAAGGAAGGGGCAAATACAGTATTTAAGGCAGGGAATCTGAAAGTGGCAATTCAAAGCTGGTAAATTCTACTGAAGCATTACTTTCACTTTTTTCATTATTGGTTTTTACAATGTTCAGTAGAAATTACAAGGCTGCTGTAGAAAGCAGTAAACTAAAATACATGATGAGCAAATTTGGTTTTTGAAGCACTTAAGCATTCTTAGTGTAGAAAATACTGTATGAGTTATAATCAAACTACATAAAACTACTGACTATCACCAAACCCGAGAGCTTATAGTTTGTAGCTGAGTGTTACTCAGGTTCATCTCAGGAGAAATTTCACTCTAACCTGATAAAGCAGAATTTTCTGGCAAATACAATGTATTATGTTTGGTCAGCTAGTATAGGTGGGAAAAGCAGACAAGCTTTCAGGAGCACAATGCTTTATTCAGATCTGAAATAGAAGCAGTGGTCTTCAAAGCTCAATAAAAAGGGAGGTGCATTTTTTTTTTTTTTTTTTTAAACTGCCTTTAGAGCACTGGAACCTACCTGAAGCAGCTGGTGGAAATAACTGGTGAGCCTGCTGGGGATGATGCTTTTTGCTGTGTATGTATAGGAAATAAGGCTTAGTCTTTAGCTTAGTTTTGAATAGCAGCTTTCATCTCTGTTTTTGGATAGTGCTGCTGTGGCCAAGACGATTACCTCAGGACAAAGACAGATGTGGTGTTTTTTGTTGGACCAAGAAATAGAGGTGGAAGCCTTCCTTCAGACCTGGAGCAGCAGAAGGAGATGGCTTCATGCTGTCCTCCCGTGACTGCTTGTCGTGATATGCAGCTGAGAAATGCTCTGATACGGTGCACTTACTGAGCAAAGAGCTGCAACAGGTTGCTGTCTTACTACTCCAGTTTATTTTTTACTTTACTGAAGATGATTGCCTGTCAGTCGTCTGCTGATAGAGCTTTCTAATCTTCTTTAAAGAAAATCAGCGAGGTGCTTGGGATCGGTTTGAGGCTGTCTCCAGGGGCTGGGTGGGGCTGGAGCAGGCAGGCTTCACATCGTGCTCTTCTCGTGCTGAGAGCCAGCACAGCTCCCAGCTAGAACAAGTAACACAGCCCCGGGCTGCCCTGTTCCACTAGCCATCTCCACTGCAGGAATCACACACTTCAAAGGCCACCCCTGGAAACAGAGCGGAGGTCGGGGCAGAGGGCTTGCAATTGGCAAGGTACGAGCACTGACAACGGCATAAAGATAATCCTCAGCCATCTGCAGGGATGTTTATGCTAACTTTCTAGGACTTGTTCAGGTTTCTGGGGATCTTCCAGCTTTCTAGGTAGAAGGGCAAGTTTTTCAACCATTAGTTAGATGAACCCTCCCACTTCCCAGAGTCAAAAGAATTCCCATGGGGATTGCCCTGGGGACCTCTTCCTTCTCTTTGAAAAACTTGTGAGTCTATTTGAAGCTTTTTCTTTCAGCAGCTCACTAATGTGCATTTCTGCTACCTGTCACATTTATTTTGATTATACATTCTGTGTTCAAATTTTGATCTGTTTCCAATGAGCTTGAGAAATATATTTTTTAATTACTTTCCTTGTTCTCTTTACTGGCTTTCCATCTGTAATATAATGGTCTCTGGCAGCTTTCTGGCTTTTGGCACTGCAGAGTACCTAGATCAGTTACAACAAGGTGACTTGGCGTTCTGCGCAGCTGCCTGTGAGGATTTCAGCCAGGCCTTTGCTTGATTAATGAGCATTGGCCTATTCTTGAGATAAATTCATGCTGGATTTTGCCCAAGGGCTACAGAGTGGGCACTCCAGGGAATTTAGTGGCAGAAATCTGTACTTGAAATGACTTTTCTTTGAGATCTGTTTACTTAATGATTGCTTGCTTGAAGGTAATACCACTGATAAGGAGGAAAAGCCAGTCAAAACTGTCAAGAGAAGAATATTCATTAGATTTTTTTTTTCTCCTACTTGTGTATTACAGCCAGTCCTCTCTTGGAGGAAAGATCATATGGCACACCCTATGCTGGGCCAAGTCCCTGAGGTAGGTGGGAGCTCATGGGGTGTTCGCTTGCATCTGCATGGTGCCTGTCAGCAGTGCCATTTGTACATCAAGGACTTGGCAGCGAGCAGTAGTCCCCCTCCTGCCCCTGCCAGAACTACTTTCCTTTGTGATGTCTGGCATATCCCTGTTGATATCAATCACCAATCAGGTGTATGAGCATGTTTTAGTTGATTTCCTAAAAATCAATGTGCGGCAATTTTACCTGCATGCTGCTCCCCTCAGTAACTTCTGAATCAACTGACCAGTTCCAGTCTCCTCCGCCAGAAGCGCGTGGGTTGCTTGTGGGCTGCAGCCCCACCACCTCCTGCAGCTACCATCCGTGGTCAGCCTGCCTGGTGAGGGGAGCTGCTCTGTGCTGCTGATGGGAATGGCTGGGGTGTGCTTGCCAGTCCTGGAGGTGAGCTCCAGTTCTGGAGACATGGTAGGATACCAGTTTGTTCTAAAGGGCCTGTCCAGCACTGCTGGGGCTGTGCAGCAGTAGGTTTGTGAGGAAACCTGTGACCTTTACCTACCCCTACCACGTGCTGTTTCTTTTCTAAACAGCAGGTCAAGTAGGGTTGGGTGGGAGACTTTGAAACCATTGGGTTGGAAATGGGAAGTAGGGAACATAGGGGGTAAACAAGTGTTGTGTATGGTATGTGCCAGGCAGCTGACAATACTATGATTAAACCTGATATTTAGACCAGGTAATCAGGGTTAATTTTTCTGCTATTCATCACTTATACATTTATAAGGAGTTGGACAACTGTTTTGATGCACCACTGGGGGATGGGTGTTGAAATACTCAGCAAAAAAAATCTGAGAATATAAACTGTGCAATATTTGAGTGCTTCTGCTGCAGTATGAGAAGTGTTTCTCTGAAGGAATCATATGTGATTCTGCAAATCCCAGGTTCATTTGCCGAAGGAGAAGAAATAAATGGATATGTGCACAAAAAGTCAATGTACTGAAATGAAAAAGCAACAGAACACAAAACACAATATGTGTGTTTTTAGAGTATCTGTCAATCTAAAGTAATAAATAAGTAAACAGAACCTTTTTAATTCGCGCAAGTAAATCCCTTTCAGGGCTGAATTAACTAAAGCATATCCCTATGAAATAACTCTCATTATATAAACCAGTGTGCTGGTGGTTTTTTTTTACTGATTTTGCAGCCAAAAAACCTCACTGCCATAGGTGTGAAGTTTCCTGATCATCTAATAAATTGATAACTTTGAAGCCTAGTTGTGACAATTTAAATGTCATCACTATTAAACAAGTTGCCAAAATGCAAACAACCATCCTAAGTCATTAAAATGTAATTATAAAGGACAGCTGGGTCTACTATCAATCTGGGCTGTGGGGACTCATAATGGGGAAAAATATGAAACTTTCACACAAACAGAATGAGATTGCTGTATGTGCCAACCCCAGCCTCTCAGGAAGCAGGGGAAATGTGTGTTCTGTGCATGCAGTTACTGGTGCTCATGGAAGGCTTGCATTGCCGAGATGGACATAGGAGTCAGTGGCAGTGTGACATCCATCAAATGTCTTCACTGTCTCTTTGCCATATATGAGGAGTCCTCTTGCTTATTACCAGGGTCTGCTTTGCTAATGAGAGGCAGATAAACTGGGTGGCAGTTACAGTCTAGCAGAAATGACAGTGAAGTAGGACTAAATTTGCTCTAGTGTGGAATGGCAGCACAGGTGATGTAATTGCAGTTTGGAGAACCAGGTGGACTCTAAGTGATAATGAAGGCTTGCTTCTTGGCTTAGAGGAATAAAGGAAAAAGTGGCTATAAGGCTTTGCAGGCACAGACCTGATATGTTTATGAAAGCTGTGTTTAGTTATACTGATAACAGTTATTGAACTTTATTTTTTATGTTTATTATTTGTGTGATACTTTGATAAGGCCATGATGTGGGCAATGAGCCCAGTCCCTGCTCAAGACTCGTAGCTCCTGCTACATGTGATATAGCTCTAAATTCACATTGGTTTCAGCTCCATCCCAGTAGGTTCTATCTTTAATTCAGTGATGCAGCGTGCAGTTGAGATTTACTGCTGATATGCACCGTGGAAAGGGTGGAACAAGCTAGAACTGTGATACTGCTTCATCAAAATAGTAACCCCAAAAGGAGGCCCTGCAGTCTTTTGGTGTTTTATTTATATGCATTATGGAGCTACAACAGCTGCTAGATTCCATAATTAAGCCCCATTTTCCCTAAATGTGGTGGAAAGGGTAAAATAAGTGAGAAATGCTGATCACTGGTAAAACTCTAAAAGAAATCTCTTTTATGTATCTTGATGCATGTAATAACTCAAGTATTGGATAGCTTCTTTTTTTGAGGCTTTTACAAATCTGAATAGATTAAAAATATGTATGAATGCTAGTGTATTGTTTGAAATAGGGGAATTCTTTTTTCTTGTATGTCAGCCTACAGGACATTCTTCTCAAAATAGAGTGCAAATAATTGCAAAGTGTGTTCTAACTGATTGGTGCTCCTAAAATATTTAGGTATCAAATTCATGAATCTTTTTTACTCCTGTGAAGTAAATTCTTGTGGTATCTTGGGGCATTCATTGTACTGAAAAACTTTTCATTTATTCTCACTGAGAAATGTCTGCTATTGCATATGGGTGTTCAAAAACAATTCATTTCCTTCCTTTTGTGTACTTGGAAATGATCTAATAACTGGGTGTTCTGCTGTAATTATCTACCTTTCACTTTTGTAAATTGTAATTTTTGTTTGTTTTGTAACAAGAATCAGTTGGTATGGAGCTTAGAAAAACATTTAAGATTATGGACTGTTTCTAATGAACAGATTGTTTTCTGATGCAAATGGAAAGCCAAGTTGAGAGAGGTTTTTCTTTTTTTATGCAGAAGGATGCAGCCTCTCAACAGGCTTTGTCCTTATTTTTTGGCAGAATTGGACTGCCCTACTCAAAAGCATAAACAAGCCTCAGCCTATCAACAACAGAAATGGGACACCAACCTGCCAAATACAGGGAAATGAATAAATGGAAGAACAATAAAAGTCAGTAAAGTAGGAAATCTCATGTGGTGTGAATGATTTCCTATATAAGCAAGCTTTTTCTGCTGTTTCACACAGCTACACTAAGCATGAATAAATTTTTGTCACCAATGCTGTTATGAAATCATGCAAATTTGAGAGATCACACTGGTTAATGGACAGAATGGTTATTTTGGAAGGAAAAATAAGCTTTCCTGCAATTTTCATTCACTATCTCCCAATGTGAGATGGCAATTTACAGCAGGTTTAGGAAATTAAATGTTAGTTTTCCAGGTGTACTGAAGAGGTTTGGAAATTAACTTAGCGAAGGTGAAGATATGTGGTATTTCTCAGTGCACAGGAAGAGTCAGCAAGATGACATTGTAAAATATCCTTAGTAATAGGCAGTTAGAAAGTCTGCAGGGGATGGGGTCAAAAAAGGGTTAGCAGCTGACATCAAATCAGAAGCCAGATGTGCTGACCCTTAATCATAGGCTTTTGCAGGCTTTTTTTGTACTGCAATTTAGCATAACATTATTGAATTCACCTTTAGATTAAGCTGGTCTGCTTTGACATATACAAGCCCATATGCAAGTTAATGGCTGTGTCATCCACTTCATTATGCGAGCTTTGATAACAGACCAGCGAGGTGACCTCTGCAAGGAGCACTGCTTTTCAAGGTCCTTAACCATTTGCATTTTCAGTGAACAGAAAGTGGCACTCCCCATTTAGGTCATGTCGGATCATTAGTTTTGTGTATACAAATTAAAACTGGGAGTAGTAACCTGCCACATCTTTTTTCTTCTTGCAAAATTACTTAAAACTATTTAATTCAGCACTGTTATGAAGGTTACCTGCTTCTGTATGAGTGCAAAATTTTTGGCTTTGCAGAGGATGCCTTCTTAAGAGACAGTAGTTCCAGCAAGGCATAGGTGTTAGTGGACTAAAACTAAACATGGTCAGAAATTTTTAAAGAATTAAATTATCTAAAAAAAAAAACCAAACCAACCCAAAAACTATTAAGGTCACAAGGTTAAAAATGTGTATGCAAACCCTAACTGTTCCATGTTGCTTTTATATGATTCTGCAGTCTTAGCTTGTGAGATTATTCTGTAGGGTATTTTTGCACTAGAATTGGAGTGAAAGAGGGCTTCCCATGGCGCAGTTCCTGCTAGTTTAACAAATACTTTGGGGTTGCTAATATAAGCTTAAAATAACACTATATTGATGTAATGTTATCTTTATTCAGAGGCTGCGCTTCTGACTTGCTCACTTACACAGTGCTTACTCAACAAACCGCACAGTAATCGGTAGTATTAAGGTCAATGGCAACAGATCTGTCTCTCACACTGTGCACTAGAGACAACATTTACTGAATATTGCAAGAGTAAACTCATTGCTGATTCCCATGAAACTACTTACCTTTCATGCAGCTGTGGGAAAGGATTTAGCCAGGAGCTGGCCAGTGGGCTCATGCCCTTTGCAGTCCCCACTGTGCAGCTCACATCCTGAATTAGGCAGGTATGCAAGAGAGAGCACTTGTTTCTTAGATTGAATAATATCTGACCTTCCAGTGAGATGTCTTCAGTGGGTATTGCGTGTTCCTACAGTGGATGACCTTGATGGCATCCTTAATGACCTGGAAATCCAGATAAAATGTTATCATCACAGCTATTAGCATAATATGCCAGTTCTCAGATACTGAAACTGCAGAACTCAATGGTCTGATCTTTCCTGTTCACAAGGCAAGGGGAGGCGCATGTATGGGCCAGACTTTTCTCATGCCTGTTTTTAGACTCCCTGAATTTCTTAGCACCTATTTCACTCTTTTGTATTCTATCCCTTATTCCTATTAACTGTTGCTGTGGGAAAGCACAGTTGAATTACTTTAACACTTACACCTGAGTTTGTGGTCCTTATTTCATCTGTATGAGGAGTTTCAAGCCAGTAGGGTTGGGTGATTTTGTCTTCTCACGGGAGTTTCACCCAGGAGTTTAGTCACTTCATTTCTGAGGAATGCAGCTGTTGAGGAAGTTTGTCATCACAAATTAAACGAAAATGGCCCTTTAGTGCTGCTTCCACAGATACAGCTTCCAGTTCCCTGAGATGCCTCTACTTTTTGGTGAAGACTTTGCCCCTCTAAACAGATATATTTCACTTGCAAGTCTTAAGTCTTCAAAGTATAAACTTATTTTATACAGGCTGTGCTTTCTCTTTGAGGCTTGATGTGCAGAGGTCATGGATATAAAATACAGGATTTATAAACCATGGGAAAGGCACCCATGTTGTGTCACTACTCTGCTGGGACAAGAAGCATTGTGTGAATCTCCAGCTGACTAGAAGGGGGGAGACATTGCACTCTATCAGCTGTAATCCCCATGAAAAATACACCAAAAAGTAACTGATGGTTTATTCTCTTTCTGAAGTGACTGATGCCAGTATCAGTCAGCAGGCTTAGCTGAGAAGGAGGGCATGATGTATCTTTTTATGCCTTGGTTTTAGAGTTCCCTTTGCCACTAAAAGCAAGGCAGTGAGGGGAATTCCTGCCAAACCCAGACCAGGACTGTGGCTGGTTGGTGATGTTGTGCTCTGCTGTAGCACACACCTGTGGGACCTTAATGCATGTGTGTTTAGGACACTAAAGTAGTTTTTCAAACTGGACCAATGTTTTACACCAAATTTGCTACAGAACTCTAATGTACCAGAAGAAACTGGCTATTCTACAGTAGCTTAATTAACGTTAAGACATTTGAAGTTGCTTAAATATGAAACTGTTTCCTAATGAGAATTCCTCTGAGATATTATTTTTTATTACTTTCTCTACTGCATGGCCAGCTTTGGACTGGAGGTTAAGAACAAAAGCTGGATGCTTCTGCTGGAATTTTCCATCTAGAAATAATTACTGAGGGCAATGTTGTAACTTATCTTTCCATTCCAGACGTGACAACCCTTTCAGGTGATTAGGAGGAAGCAGACCTCTCCATTAAATTTTTTCAGGTTCTTCTGCAGACTCAGGAAGACATTTATACTCTGTTCATGTATTTAAGTTGATCTTTGTCATTCTGTGGCCTGAAACATCTGTTTTAAACAACAAAAGCAGGGATTATTAATCACTATCCTATAGGAAGGATTCAATTCAGTAACAAACTGTATAGCTACAGAATCGTGCAATAACTGGAGCCTTGCTGATAGCATGGATAAATTGGGGTTTTCATTGTATTGAGATGTCAGTCTTGCATCTGTCATCACCGCTAAATAATTTTTACAGGCTTAAAAAGCCCAAGAGGTATCCTGTCCCTGATGAAATTCTAAATTAATTTGTTCCTATCTCCCAGGTGCTATTTTTAGAAATAGCAGAAAAACCAGACAAATCATTCTAGTAACTATATTCGTATTTATAGTTTAATCCTATGAAAGGGGGATAAGTAAGGCAATTGTAGCAATCTGTAGGCACTGGAATAGGCTTAGTAGCGTTTTCATGTTTTCTTTTTGGTGAAAATATTAAAATTGGGAAGTTTCATGATCCTTAAAGATTTCTCTCTGAGAGGCAGAGGAACTGCCAATGGGCACAGAAGGGGTGTCTGGATGCTGACAGTAACAACAAGGAAATGAGAGGGTGCAAAACATACCAAATAAAGCCAAATTTTTTACTTCACGGTATTTACACTAGTTTTGTACTTGTAACATGAAACAATAAATACAGAAGTGATCCAAACAGCTAGATAAATCTAACTGATGCAAACCTGGGGAGATCTTGGGTGTGAAACTAAGTGGAACTACTTCAAATTTGCTATTTAAAATCTGGTCCTTTAACTAAGCCCTCAAAGAAAAGAACAAAGATAAGACTCCTGCAGCTTCATACATAAAAAACTCTATAGAATGAGGAAAACTCAGCTTTGTGTTCTGCAACTCAGCCCTTGAGTTGTGGGTCTTTAGGTCTGGATTTCTGCAAATCCAGGATGCAAAGTCGAGAGTGTGGCCCTGCCTCTCTGCGCACTGGGCTGAGCAGCACATCTCCTAACCACTGTGGCTACATGAAGGGAAACCCTGAAAATCAAACAAATACAAGCAATCTATTTTACCACCTTCTCTCTCCCCTTTAATAACCATCCGGATTTTCCCAGATTTTACAGTTGGACTTTACTGGCTCCTTTCAGTCTACTTAAATCCATCAATTGATAAATGTTTTCTTCCTGTCTGTATCAGAAAAAACAGATGCAGATGTTACCCACTGTGAGACCTTCCTCTCCATAGCTGGGCTCATGTCTTCGGTAAAAACAGCTGCTTGCTGTACTTTGAATGTAAACACCAGCATGTCAATCTGTATAGGGAGACCATGGAAACAGGGTGGCTGTCAATTCTGTTTTTCTGGACTGTATGGCAAGGACAGTGTTCTCTGAATCTGGTGGCTGCAAATAATCCCCAGTAATGCTTTGTAAAAAATAATCTAATGCAGGTAATAACATAATAGGAGGGGAGGATGTATTTATGTAAATCAACTAAAACCTCCTAATGCATTAAAGGGGTTAAGAAAGCCAGCAGTGAATAATAGGTGTGGAGACCTGTTTGTCAGCAGAGACTGGGAAATGGCTGGAGCTGCTGTAGCTCTGTGCATGCCAAGCAGATACAGAATAATTGTCAGCACTAGAAATCACTTGATAGCAGTAACTCAAGCACTATGTCATATTTAACTCAAAAGTATGAATGTCATTAATACTTGTGTGTGCTGGCATGTGAGTACACAGCAAAATTAATTTATTTCATTAATTAATCTTGGCATTGCAAATGACTTATTAGCATTTTCATGGGCAACCTTTCTTGAAACAAACTTTCTTTCTTCTCTTTGAAATTAAAGAGAATTAAGTACCTGCATTTCTTTAAAAGTATGGCTTTTGGTATCCAAAATTGAAAAAAAAAAGCTAGTTTAAGTAAATGAAATTGGCAGATCATTTTTTTAAGTTTCAGTTTATAGGATCAATCTGAAAGAGGTGGAAATCCTGCTCTATTACCTGTGTCATGCTGTGTGCAGTATTAGAGCAGCAAATAGTTTTTTCTAATGTTAGCATTCACATGAAGGAGACCAGATGTCATGTAGTTTTCATAATTTGGCTTAATTTTTGAGAGAAGTGGCTACATCTGCCAATGCTAACAGCTAGTCAGATTTTTTTAAATTGTAGCTGTAGGGTCTGTAAAGATGCAGATCTTGGGGTGAGTACCGATCCTGGCTGAGGAGGAGGAGAGCCTGAGAACTCTCATACAGACAGAGCAGAGCCCTTTATCCCTGTTATGTAACTTAGAGGTTCTGTCAATTGGACATGACATGGTCTATGTCTTCTAAAGGAGCTATCAGAATTTTAAAAATTCAACTCCTGGGTGAATGCTTGATTTCTAATGTTCTCAGTTAGTGGCTTTTGTCTCATTCTACTCAATGAGATTTTCCTTAATTCAACTAATACAGCTTTTCTATATAAACATATGTGCATAAATTAGTATTTCCTTTTCTTTCTATAGATACTCTTTCTGCTGGAATATTTTCCCTGTAAACAGGAACAGTTTACCTTGGCCTTGGAATTAACAGTAATTTGGATCTCCTCAGTTTATGAATGAAAAAGAGTTTGAACTGATATTACAGAAAAAAAAATTAAAAAATGAGCTGAATAACTGTTTTATGGCCAGATCAACATTGTACTGGGATGGCAGACTGTTTCCTATCTCCTTATTTCTCATATTCAGAAAGGATATATTTCTCTGTTAAGGTCACAAAAATCTCAAAAGACAATTTTTGGAAGGAAGTTCCAGTATCTGTTAAATAGCAGTTTTTCAAAGTACTCACTAGAAACAAATTATGTAACAGCCCTGTGACAGATTTATTTAGGGATAAACACACATACTGGTTTGGTAAACAGCTTTTAGTTGCTTACATTCAAGTTGTTTGCTTTGCTCCTAAAAGACAAAACTGGACCTTTTTTATGATAGTCCTAAAGTAATTTCTAATTCAAACCACATCAGATGGAGGAAAGAAGATGAAAACCAAACCCCATTATTTTATCACAGTCTTTTTTTGAGCCTGGCACATATTAGGCATATAATAAACCAAACTCTGAGTATTTCAGTAATTTAATCTATGTAAAATTCTACAATAATTGAAAAACAAACAAACAACCTAACAAACCCCATAACCACATTTTAACTTACAGGGCAAAACCACCAGCTTTTTGGGACCAGTGTCTTGCTCAATTCTAAGCTGTCTGACATATTACAAATAGACAAATAATGTTTTAAGAAGGCAGAAGAGCTTAAGATTTCTTCATGTGGTGTTTTATTCCTCTTTTGTTTTTGAAATTGCTGTTACCATTACTAAATCCTCCATTGAACAGAGTAGATCCCCATTGATTTCAGCCCCATTGATGCATATGTTTATGGAAATATAGTCCACATTGTTTGGCCTTCCTGAAATTCAAAACCCTAAACCCCATTGCTAAATACACAATCAGATATTCTGTCCCTTGAATCAGATTAGTATTTCTAATCTGAGATATCAGTGTTTTCTAACCAGCTCTTCAGAGTGACCAAGACATTTAAATGTTATAGGGTAGGTGGTCAGTTCTGCGTGACTGCTGTCATTTGAGGTGCCCACAAGTCTGAAGTGTTTGCCAGGACTGGTGGGAAGCATCTGTAATCCATGCAGGATCTCCCTCCTGCTGCTGGTTTGCACCTTCAACTGAGTCTATAAAATACTTGCAGGAACCAGGATCAGGCATTTTAAAGAACAGTCTTGCTCATGACTTACTAATTAAATGTGACCTTATTTAAGCAATAATAGTAATGATGTTCCAGGTAAGTAGCAGTTATTAACTTCCATTAGGCTGAAAACAGCTTCTTCAGCGATGTCCCTAAAAATGACTGCTCTAATTTGGCATGTGTTGTTTGAATGGTAATTATTGTGGTAACATTTGAAATGCATAGGGTGCCTTTCATTTTAAATAGCAAACCTGCAGTAAGTAGAAGTTGAGAGAAATTAATGGATTTTGACTAGACTATTCAGAGCAGCCTGGAAAAGGAAAAATTTGAATAGTGTTTTAAAAAGAAATGTAGTTTGGGTTGCTCTTTCATGCAGACAGAACTCAAAACAATTGATCATATTGTGTCTAAGATTTGCTAAATTTGCTTTTTGTCTGACATCAGTCAAGAAAATGCTGAGTCCTGAAAGTATGAAGAAAATTGAGTAATGTGAACATTGGTTTAAAATTATTTTAGTGCTTTCCTTTGCATGACAAAATGTATGAACTTACAGGCATACTTACTCATCAGTGGGCAAATATGAAAGTAAATATTTTTAGTATTTTATACACCCCCCCCGCCATCCACCCTGAAAATCCTCCCCAAATGCAGATAAAACCTTCTGGCAACTGAGAAGAACTAAAACATAAAGCACAGTAATTAACATGCATAAGTGGGTTTATGCCATGTTTTTATATTTAAAATTTAAAGGGGGCTCACTTAAAACCTGCATCTGATGACCACACTTGAATCAGCTGCAGGTGCATGTAGAAATCAAGGGGAAAACAGGCTTTGGATGGTAACTTGTTGCTGAGTATTTTCCCATACACCTTCATCCCTGATGTAAGGCCTCCTCATGGGGATGGGTAGTGGTTAAAAATGTTCAGCAGAAATCTGCAAAAAGGAAGGAATAACAGAGGAAGACTGGTAACAACTACTTCCAGTTAAAGTGATTAGAAGATGAGTCCAGTTTAGACAATCCCGGAAAAGTCCTTTGTTATGGAAGGTGTCCCAACTACCTTTCCTGGGAGATTTATTCCAATATGCAAAGGCATTTTGCATGAAAGGTGTAATGAAAACCAGTGTATAAATTGTGAAATTACTACCCAGTGCTGCGTGCATCACACATGAGCATATGAATATTCTCTGGGTCTTGTCCCAGAAACTGTTGAGACAGTATGGTTTAGGAGAGGTGTGGGATTCTAAGCAAGTCATTGAATCATTTCCTGTCCAGTAGCCTTTCAAAAAAAAAACCCATTGGATTTCTTACTGCAGTAACTGAGTGGGATATTTGGCAGGTGCCTAAAATGTTCCTGTTTAAATAATGCAGAATTAACATCACTGTGTAGAACCCTGTGTGTTTCTTAAATAGCATAGCCAGGCTACGGATTCAAACACGGAAAGTGCGAAGAGCTATCAAAGAACTCTTACAGGACCAAGTGGAATTAATCTTAAAAGCATAAGCATGTGTGGTGCATTATTCCAAGATCCATCTAGGTACTCCTTGGTGACAAAGACATATACAGGAATAAGATCCATAAACAGTGGTGCTTCCCTGAGCATATTCCCAGCTTCTGTATCTTCTGCAGTCCTGGAGCTGGCTGTGGTCTTTCTATTGCATGGACAGACTTTCCTGAGTATTTGTACACTGATTTTTCAAGTCACAGCATCCTGTGGCAATGATTTCACAGGTTCATTGACATTAAAGAAGTAACTTGGTTTTGAACCTTCTAGTTTTAGTCCATGTTCTTTTTTGTATTGGAACAATCAATCCTTTTCACCTTCTCCATGCCAGTAATGATACTTCTAAGTACCTGTCACATGTCTTCTCAGACACTCTTTATCCAGTCTGAAAAATATCAGCCTGCTAGCTCAGTTTCCACTATCTTTGATCATTTACTGTTATCTTTTTCCAATTCTTTATTATTGTTTCCAAGACCAGAAAGTAGAATTTTTTTTCCACAGTAAACAAGGACAAGATGCACAATAGGTTGCACATGGAAAAAAAAAATTGTTCTCTATTTTCTCTCCTTTACATGATAGTTTCTAATCTTCTACTTGCTTTTTGACTGCAAAAGTGTTGAGCTGATGTTTTTAAAGAGCTAGCTCTTACAATTCCAAGACCATCTTCAAAAGTAGCTGTAACTAACTTGGAGCATGTCACTAAATATGTAAAGTCAGAATTGCTTTTTACTGCATGCATTTAAGCTCACTATTTTATTGCCCAGCATCACATAGTGCAAGGCGGCTTTGTTGCAACTCTTTGAACCTTCAGTAATTCTTTGAAAGAGCAGAGACCAAGAAATATGTTCCATTTGTGATCAGCAGGCCATGATTAAGCTTGATCATATCACACAAGGGAAAGCTCAAGAAAATCTCAATCACAGCTGGAGCCTGTGAAATGAGTCCATGTCTTCTCAGGTTGATAAAAATCAATGAATTTTTCCACTATCACTGAACATAAGTCGGGTCTTTAGATTAGCTCCACTGCTAAAATCTTTGAAGAAAACCAGAGTAGTACTCCTTTTTCTCTAGAAACCATTGCTTACTCTTTTGCTCTGTTATCTCATTTTTCAGTCTCCCATTCTTGACAAAAACAACTGAGGAATCAGTCATGTTCAAACACTTGTAGTGCATCCTGCTTAGAAGTAACCAGCCCTGAAGCCAGACTGAGTGCAAGGCCAGCAGCAAAGGCAGCTGGTGACAACAGTGTCCCGGTGGCCCAGGGCAGGGGCTCTGACTCCGGGCCATGCATGCTTTCTGCGTGCTTTGCCACGGGTGCCCAGAGCCGGGGTAACCCACCTCGATGGCACGCAGCTGAAGCGGGGGGCTCAGCACAGCCTGGTTCCCTTCACTCCTCTGCAGCAAAGCAAGGGAAAAGGGAGCTGATTCTTGCCTCAGAAGGATCTGCCCCATGGGATCCTGTAGGGATTAACATGTTTCCTCCTTTTTCTCTGTAGCTGTGAAATGGCACTGGGGGCAGTAGCAGGATTTTTTTTTTTTTTTTTTTTTAAAACTTCGGCTTTATCTATCATTCAGGGTTAAACACTCACACCTCAAAGATGAAATAAAGCTGACTGAGCAAGACTAAGACTGCTGCTGTCACCAAATAACCATGGGTAAAACCTTCTATTTGGCTTTAATTTTCATACCTCTGTGGGCTTTGCCGCTGTGGTAAAAAACCCAAATTGAACACCTGTGGACCTATGAAACTCCCTTGCTCAGTCAGAAACTGCTTGAGACCATTGCTCTAAGCAATGCACAGACAAAACTTATTATAAATTAGATAAAAGATTCTGTGCTTTGAAATTCATGCTCCAGGCAATTTTGTCTGTGGTGAAGGAGACAGAATTAAAGCACCAAAAAAAAAAAAAAAAAAAAAAAAAAAAAAATATCTGTGAAGCATCACTGCAATTTTTGAACATATTACAGCATGGAAATACAAAGATAATAGAGGCAGAGCTGGCTGAAGGTTGATCAGTGTAGCCCGGGAATTATCCAAAAGTCTTACTGAGCTTTAGTGATACTTCAGTTGGGATATCCATATTCCCCAATGGAAAGCGTAGAAATGATGTTTTATCTTTTCTGGCCTCTTTAAACAGAGACACATTAAGCTATATGGGGAGGTAGTAATGTACAAAAAATTATAATCTGTATGAATTAATTTTGATCACTAGAACATAACTTAAACATTTCATATAATTAATGTGGTCTAAATGCTGTTATGAGTAACGGTGTTTTACACACGAACTGGAGAATACATGATAGAAAAATTCCTAATAAGTGAAGTATAGAAAAGATGCTTTGAACTTTTCTAGTTCTCATTATTGTGATAGTGGGATACAGCTGTCAACATAATTTAATATAATACATTTGAAGATTCTAATTAGTCATTCCATATGTGTTCTTGGTTTGCCTCAAAGAGATGACAGTAGAAGTCAGTGATACAAAATGTGTAATTATGATATTACTACCATTCCTTTTAACAGAAAAATTAAGCATCTTGTTTACTTAAGTAATGATTTCACTGGTTTAGAGACAGCCACACTATTTTTGGAGGAGGGGTTATGTGAATTTCATCCTTACTGTTGATTGTAGAAAAGTACATACTACAAATGAGCTTAAAGTAAATAAAATATTGTAATCAACTCAACCCTGGGACAAGGCTCAGAGCATACCTGTGTTGGTGTGATGGACAAAGAACTGGGCTCTTCTCTATAGTGCCCAGGGTCAGGACGAAAGGCAATAGCCACAAACTGAAATACAGGAAATTCTATTTATATGTAAGAGAAATTTTACATCCAAAAAGCAACAGTGTTCCCTGCTCACCTTATTTGGGTGCAATATAGGAGTGGGCTGCAATTGGGGAGGTCACTGCCCCTTGGCACCTGGCTCCCCTTCCCTGGCAGAGCAGCTCATTCTTCCTGTTCCTGGACAACTTACTTCCTACACAGTAGGAAATGAAAGAAAATAATATTCAGAAAGTTTTGATTTCCTGACCTTTTTTTGTTGTTGTTGTGCATTATAGTCTGCCTAGAAATAGAGTTGTTTTAACTGAAGAGTTTGGTGTGGAAAATGAGATCAGGCATTTCAGGAGCAACTGGGAGTGGGGATAAGAGGGAGAAAGTTGTAGATCAGTTGTGTCTGGAAGGTGAATGGATGAAGATGGTAAACAAGGGTCATTCTGCTTTCTTTAGAGACACAGTGATGTAACTTCACCTTTGGGGAATGTTCCTTTTGGTTTGCATCCTTGTGAGAGAGACTTTTTTAGTGGACCCTAAAATTCTAGAAGATTGCAATAACAAGTCTAACACCCTTTTAACAGAACAGTCAGATACATAGGAAAGTGAGCAAAGTGCTTAGAGATGTGTCTGAGGAGAGAAAGGTTGGGGAAAAAAGAGCCATAAAAGTAGTTGAAGGCAGAGGCAAAAAGAAAATTACAAACCAAACAACAGCCTGTGACTGTCACCTGAAAAGATAAATGAGCAGTGTTTTTTTTCCTTACTGTATCAAAGGTGCATGTTGAGTCTTATCTTCTACTTTCACTCATTTTTGCAGTTGGCTGAGAATCTATATGTGAACAGGTAAAGGTGGCTTCAAGAGAAACCAGCCTTCATTGTAATTTAGAGCAGCACTACCTCTTCAGTTACTTTTGGATTCTTGCATTTGCCATCCTGGGATGCCATTTCACCAACAGAGCATTACCAAAACACAAGTTTTGATTATCTCCCAGTCCTAACTGATCTGCTGTGCCAGGTTCAGTAGAGACACTGTGAGAACTAATTGTCTCAAGCACTTTATGCCTCATGAGATTACCCTGTGCTAAATTAATCTTTCAACCACTTACTAGGGCAGAAAAAAGTTAGGAACTTTGATCCTTATCTGTTCTATTATACTCTTTTCCCTTCTCTGTATCAAATAATCATGTTGTCTCCAAGAGAATGGATATGGAGATATATATGTATATATTCTGAGGTGTGTGTTCAGAATAGGGGGATGGTCAAAGGGTACTGCAGAAACTTAGTTGTATGAAATACTGGTTGCTAGAAAAGCAACCTCAATTTTGTTCTTGTATACTGAAGCTGAATTTCTTGTATAGAGAGACATGGATGTAGTGTGATAGCTATAGATATTTATACATAGAATTGTCTTGGTTTGAACTGCTCTGCGATTAGTTACAAAGTCTGAATTCTCAGTCACTCATGGTCAAGGCAGGATGAGTGTTTAAATAGAAAAAGTAAGGGCATATTCTTCTCTTTAGTGTGCTGGTGTGCACACTTATGTACCTCACAGAGGAGCACAGTACTTCAGAACTTTGGAACTCAAAGAGCAAGAAAACGATTCCAAGATGTGGTCTGGCATGATGCAAACTAACTTTAAAAAATAGTTTTCAAAATATGCTGGAAGTGTGTTATTGCCTGTAATTTCTGCTGGGCAAAAGACATGAATCTATATATAAAGTTTGAAAACACTTCTGGAACATTTACTGAATCCCCTTGATAACCAGATAAGAACAACCAGATTTTATTTTATCTGCAAAATCAGCTATTATTGAAGAGAATGTTCCCAAGCTGAATGGAGCACATTCAAATATACTGTCTGCCCACAAGCTGTGGCTAGGACATGGTATGAACTGAATGAAACTGTTAAGGGAAGTTGATTGGACGTTAGGAAGAGGCTCTTCACTGTGAGGGCGGTCAGTCACTGGAACAGGCTCCCCAGGGAAGTGGTCAGGACACCAAGTCTGTCAGAGTTCAAAGAGTTGTTTGGACAATGCCCTTCATCATATGGTTTAGTTTTGGGTAGTCCTGTGAGGAGCAGGGATTTGGCCTTGATCATCCCTATGAGTATCTTCTAACTCAAGAAATTCTATGATTATAGGACTGTCTCATGCTTTTACCCCCAAATCCATGCTCCCTGGTGCAACACAATACCAATCAGATGGTGGTTATTCTCCATCAAGAGATCATTCCATTTACATGTGCATATCAGTGTAACACCTGCCAAGACAAAGAATGGGGCAGAGCAAATAAAAGTTATTATTTAATATCAATAACCTTACCTACTATGTGCAAATCGTTTAATTAAAAAAGCAGCACATACATTCTGTGCACAAACATGCATTCCCATGCTTGTGAAGGGACAGGGAGAGGAGGTTTAGGAGCTATCCTCCTGCCACAGGACCTTTTAGCCATGGATGTATGGGGATGGTGCCCTTTTCTCACAAAACATACCTTGTCATTAATAATAGCTGATCTTAATATGCCTTGGGGCTGCAATTCTGTCCCACAGCTCCATGGTGTGGGCTGGGGGAGCAATTTCCTGTCCTACTTGTTGGAGGATAGAAATACACTTGGTTTGTACTAATCTTTATCTCAAGGTATGTATAACAGATTTATTTTCAATACAAATATCTGGGTTTGTAATGATGAGCTACGGTGTGGAGGAAAGAATGAGGTGATGACATAGGTTATTATTATAGCATGGATTGTCTTTTTCTCTCACTCCTTACCAGCTAGACTCTGCTTTGTGTTAGAAATTGTCATCTTGTGTTTGGCAAACACCTTTAAACAATTCTGTGCTTTATGGTGTTTTCTATAAGATAATATGCAAGGGTGGTTTGTGCTACTGCCTGTTGTCCTTTCTGGGTGTGTTTCAACTGTTAGGTAACTGCTCCTCTCAAATAATTGTATGACCATGATCTGCGCAGCAGGAAATTTTGTAGTGCAGATGCATTAGAAAAGCCTCTGACTTATTTATCCCATGTTTGGACCTACACGAATTCAAATGAGAGTGTAATTTTGTATTTAATTTTAACCTGAAGAGTAAGTAGATGAGAGCACTGCTGTGGTGCTTTCATCTCTGACCAGCTGCAGTCAGTCTGCTCGGGTAGGGCAGTGCCAGCGCAGGGCGATTAGAGCCCCGCTGTCCTCCACGGCTGTCCAGGGTCACCCATCGTAACTGTCAGCAGGGAAAACCAAAAGCACCCCCAAAGCCCCACCCAGCCCCCCGAATCACAGCCCACAACAGCTCGGGGCGGGCGGGGGCTGTCCCGCAGAGGGCAGCATTGAGCGGCGGATGCGGCCGCAGCGTTCCCGCACTTGTTCCCGGGGCCCAGGGCAGGGTTGCGGGCGCGGCACGTCCAGCCCCGGCACGGCCGCTCCCGCTGCGCGCTCCGTTTAATTCAGCACAGAGCGACTTGGGGAGCCACGAGACCCTGCGCAGGCCGGGGGGAGCGCTGCTGGGGCCCGGCCTCGCCCGCCATGGAGGCAGCGCCGTGCCGAGCGCCCCCGTCCCGCCAGGCCCCTGTTGGGGACCGGCCGCGCTGGCAGCGCGGGGCCGTGTCTGAGCACGAGGAGCGGAACGAGCCCCGGGCGGGGCGGGCGCGGCCCCACGGCCGCACCCGCGGCACCCCCCGCTCCGCTCCGTTCCGTTCCCTTCCCAGCAAGGCCGGCGGCCAGGGCTGCGGGTAGGTGGGAGCAGCTCCCCACCCGGCCAGGCCCAAGAGCCGCCACACTGCAGAGGCCGCCGGCGGCGGGTATAAATAACACGACGCTGAATGCCGTCTACGCCTCTTTACTACGCGCCGCGCCCCAGCCCGGCCGGGCGCCGCCGCCGCCGTGACGGACAGGCGGCGGCACCAATGGGGGCGCGGCGGCGGCGGCCCCGCGGCCGCGCTGAATGAGGGCAGGGCGGAGGGCGGAGCGGCGGCGCTGGCCGGGAGCCCGGCGGCGGCTCCGGGGATGGTCCACGCACTGGCGCCGTCACGTGTTGTTCTCCTTGGAGTGAGCCTGAGTCGCGGCGGCGGGCGGAGGGGGCTGGACTGGCGAGCGCGGCCCCCGCCGCCTGTTTTGGTGCGGGGCGCCGGGAAACTCCGAGGAGAAGCCGACGGAGAAGGAGCCGCCGCTGCGGTGCCCGCTCCCCCGGTGGGCTGGGGCACGGGAGGGGGCTGCGCCGCCGGCCGCTGAGGCGCTGCCGCCTGGAATGAAGAGGAGGAGGAAGAGAGGATGTTCCTTCGGCACTCGGGCTTGCCTCCCCTCCCGCCGCTGCCGGGCTGCGCCGCGTGTGGAAATGGCACTTTCTCTGCCTAACGAGATGGGACTGAATGGGGTCGCCAGCCTCCTCCGCATGCACAAGCGGGAGCAGCAGCCTCGGCGCTGATATTTGGGGAAGGGGGGTTGTATTGTGGGCTGCATTTTTTTAAAATTTGTTTTCTCTTTTTGGGGGGGAGGGCGAGAGAGGGGAAAGCAGCGTGTATTTTTGGGTGCAAACCCCGGACTTTGCAAAACAATCTCCGCCCCCGAGAGGATATTTAATCTGCAACAGCGATCGCTGCTCGCGGAGGCAAACTTGAGCCGGGGAAGGGGAGCAGGGAGCGGAGGAAAGGGACCCCCGCCCCGTTCCTGGCCCCGCCGGAGCCCGACCCCTGCGAGGGAAGATGCGTTTCTCATTCCCGGCGGCTGATTTTGGGACGAGACTTTCGTCAGGACTGATCGGGACTGGACTTTTTAAGGACGAGCTTACCCATCTAAGCGCGATTTGGGCATAAACAGCAACACAAACTCTGATTTGGTGCTGGAAGCTGCCTCTGCCACTGAACAGCTGCTCTCACCCTGCTTCTGTCCCTCCCCCGTCCCGTTCTCAAAAGAGGATCCTGAGCTTTTTTTTTTTTTTTTTTTTTTTTAATTGTTGTTGCATGAATTTTATTTTAGGTGGTTGCCTTTCCCGGCTGGATTGGCTGTTTTGGGGTCTTGCAGACTGCGAGCTGCAGTAACAGCTCCACCGCCTCTCATCATGGCCAGCCCCACGGATAATAACGAGGGCTTCTTCTCAGATGTCAGAAAGGTGGGTTACTTGCGCAAACCCAAGAGCATGCATAAACGATTTTTCGTGCTGAGGGCAGCCAGTGAGTCTGGACCTGCCCGGCTGGAGTATTATGAGAATGAAAAGAAATGGAGACACAAGTCAGGGGCCCCCAAGCGCTCCATCCCACTAGAAAGCTGCTTTAACATCAACAAACGGGCTGACTCCAAGAACAAGCACCTGGTGGCCCTCTACACCAAGGACGAGCACTTTGCCATTGCAGCTGACAGCGAACCTGAGCAGGAGAGCTGG
The DNA here is from genome assembly GCF_017639235.1 of Corvus kubaryi. Taxonomy (NCBI): domain Eukaryota; kingdom Metazoa; phylum Chordata; class Aves; order Passeriformes; family Corvidae; genus Corvus; species Corvus kubaryi. The sequence goes on along the minus strand of NW_024581136.1, from coordinate 5,355,450 downwards.
TACCAAGCGCTACTGCAGTTGCACAACAGGGCCAAGGGCCACCACCACCTCCATCACCATCACCACCACCACCACAGCGATGTCACTTTTGGAGGCAGCAGCACAGGACTGGGGGAAGCAGGTGAGGAGAGCTATGGTGAGGTAGCCCCTGGTCCAGCTTTTAAGGAAGTTTGGCAAGTAATTCTGAAGCCTAAGGGCCTAGGCCAGACAAAGAACCTGATTGGCATCTACCGCCTGTGCCTGACTAACAAGACCATCAGCTTTGTAAAGCTGAATTCAGATGCGGCTGCTGTGGTGCTGCAGCTGCTCAATATCCGCCGCTGTGGTCACTCTGAGAACTTCTTCTTCATTGAGGTGGGACGCTCAGCTGTCACCGGACCTGGTGAGTTCTGGATGCAAGTGGATGACTCAGTGGTGGCACAGAACATGCATGAAACTATCCTGGAGGCCATGCGAGCCATGAGTGAGGAATTCCGGCCCCGCAGCAAGAGCCAGTCCTCCTCAAACTGTTCCAACCCAATCTCTGTGCCCCTTCGCAGCAGGCACCATGTCAGCAACCCTCCCCCGAGCCAAGTGGGGCTCAGTCGGCGGTCCAGGACCGAGAGTGTCACGGCCACTTCTCCTGCCGGTGGTGGAGGTACAGGTGGCAAACCCAGCTCTTTCCGGGTTCGAGCATCGAGTGATGGGGAAGGCACAATGTCAAGACCTGCTTCTGTGGATGGTAGCCCAGTTAGTCCCAGTGCTAACCGGACTCATTCACACAGACACCGTGGCAACTCCAGGCTCCATCCTCCACTCAACCACAGCCGGTCCATCCCAATGCCTTCCTCACGCTGCTCTCCTTCAGCCACCAGTCCAGTCAGCCTGTCATCCAGCAGCACCAGTGGCCATGGCTCCACTTCAGACTGCCTGTTTCCACGAAGGTCTAGTGCTTCAGTTTCTGGCTCCCCTAGTGATGGTGGATTTATTTCTTCTGATGAGTATGGTTCTAGCCCATGTGACTTTCGCAGCTCTTTTCGCAGTGTAACCCCTGATTCATTGGGACACACCCCCCCTGCCCGAGGTGATGAAGACCTCAACTACATCTGCATGGGAGGGAAGGCCACCTCCTCTTGCTGCAGCCTAGCAGCACCCAACGGCCACTTCATCCCACGAACCTGCCACCCTCAGCAGCAACCCCGCTATCCTAGTACACCCTGCTGTCCTCGAGGTGGTAGTGAGGAGGTTGCCGACTTGGAGAAGGCATTCAGGAAGCGAACTCACTCTGCAGGCACTTCGCCCACCATCTCCCACCAGAAGACACCCTCGCAGTCTTCTGTGGCTTCCATTGAGGAGTACACGGAGATGCTGCCTTCTTACCCCTGTGGCAGCAGCAGGCTGCCCTCCTACCGCCACTCAGCCTTTGTGCCCACTCACTCCTACCCAGAGGAGTGCCTGGAGATGCACCCCATGGACAGTGGCCATCATCGGACCAACCCCACCCCGCACACGGATGATGGCTACATGCCCATGTCACCTGGTGTAGCCCCTATGCCCAGTGGGGGGGGGGGGGCCCAAGGGTGGTGACTATATGCCCATGAGTCCTAAGAGTGTGTCGGCCCCACAGCAGATCATCAACCCTGGCAGGGGTGGTCGCCACCCTCCAGCCACAGTGGACTCTAATGGCTACATGATGATGTCCCCCAGTGGCAGCTACTCCCCGGACAACAGCTCTGCGGGCTACGGCAAGATCTGGACAAATGGTTCTGGCCACCACCCAAAACTCTCAGTGGAGAGCAACGAGGGGAAGCTCCCCTGCGGTGGCAGCGACTATATCAACATGTCCCCAGCCAGCGGCTCCACCACCAGCACTCCGCCCGACTGCTACTTCGGGGCTGCGGGGCAGCCGGGGGTTGAGGAGGCGGTCACCGCAGCGCACCACAAACCCATCTACTCTTACTTCTCGCTGCCACGCTCCTTCAAGCACGTGCACCGGCGGGGCGGCAGCAGGCCGGCGGGGGCAGCCGAGCAGGGCAGCCCTCAGCCCCGCATCGCACTCGGCTCCAGCCGCCTCCTTTACGCGACCGAGGACTCGTCCTCCTCCACCAGCAGCGACAGCCTGGGCGGCGGCGGCGGCCCCGAGGGCGGCCCCCCGCCTCAAGCGCAGCCCCCGCGCAAGGTGGACACGGCCGTGCAGACCAAGGGCCGCCTGGCGCGCCCCACGCGGCTGTCGCTGGGCGGCCCCAAGGCCAGCACCCTGCCACGGGCCCGGGAGCAGCCCCCCGTGCTGCTGCCCCCGGAGCCCAAGAGCCCCGGCGAGTACGTGAACATCGAGTTCATCGCCGGCGAGAAACCGCCCTTCCCCTCGGCTGCCCTGAACATGGCCCTGCCGCCGCCGGGCAGCGAGGCCGCCGAGGAGTACATGAACATGGAGCCGGGCCCGCCGCGGGCCCCCTGCCCGCCTGGCTTCGCTACCGCGCGGGCGGCCCGGCCTGGCCGGGACTACGTGGCGATGCAGCGGGGGGGGTGCCGCGGCCGGCGGGGGCTCCTGCTCGGACTGCGCCGACAGTCCGTCCCCCGGCTCGCCCGCCCGCCTGCTCGGCTACGCCGAGGTGCGGGGGGGCCGCGCCGGCCCCGAAAAGCCCCCGCCGGCGGCCGCCACCGCGGCGTCCCCGGAGCTGCCGCGGCCGCCGGCCGAGCTGGCGGCGGCGCCGCCGCGCTCCTCCTCCCTGCTGGGGGGCCTGGGCGCGGGTAGCGCCTTCACCCGCGTCAGCCTCAGCCCCGGCCGCAACCAGAGTGCCAAGGTGATCCGCGCCGATCCGCAGGGCGGCCGGCGGCGGCACAGCTCCGAGACCTTCTCCTCCACGCCGAGCGCGGCCCGCGGAGCGGTGAGCGGGCTCGGGGCACCCTTCCCCTGCGGCGGCGCGGGGGGCGCCGAGGAGGTGAAGCGGCATAGCTCGGCCTCCTTCGAGAACGTGTGGCTGCGGCCTGGCGCGGGGGAGGCGGCCTCCCGCCGGGAGCCGGGGGCCGCGTCCGCCCTGGAGAACGGGCTCAACTACATCGACCTGGACTTGGTGAGGGACTGCGGCCACCGCCGCCATCACCACCCGCACGGCCCCGCCGAGGCGAAGCAGCCGCTGCCGCCGAAGCCCCCGGGCCAGCAGCGCGGGAGCGGCCACTGCGGCGAGGACCTGAGCGCGTACGCCAGCATCAGCTTCCAGAAGCGGGAGGAGATGTAGGAGCCGGCCGTCCGCCGGGGAAGGTGAGCCGGGACGGAGCGGGACGGGGCGCGGCTCCGCTCGGGAACAACTGCTGGGAGGGGGCTGGGGTCGAGGCTGCTCGTGGCGGTGCCATCCCGAGGGCGGGGGGCGGGCGGCATCGTCCCCCGGGGCAGCCATGGGTTAGGGTGGTTTCGTTGAGCCGTTGGCCTCACTGCAGCATGTTTTAGTGGCGGAAGCATCCAGGAACGCAGCATCTCTGCGAGTGTCCAGCCGCTGGCCCGCACCTGCACGGGCTGGAGAGTGCCTCCAAAGCAGGTTTGGATGCTCCTGTTCAGTCGGGGATGCTATACTGTGCTCGCTGTGTTGCCACGTTTTTTTTACCTTTCAGAATTAGCAGTGCTTCAAAAGTGTGTGGGAGAGGGGTGTGAAAGCGAGTTACCTCTAGTATTGGGCTGGAAACAGGAAACTTCTAGTGTAATCCTGGTTTGGTCAGTAATCATCCCGCTTGTGGCTAAGGGTGGAGTAGTGAACCGTGCTAACACGTGCACGTCTAAGGGCATCTACCTCATGGGGCTGTGACCAGCATTAATTCAGTTTTGTTGGAAGGTGCTTTGAGTTTGAAAACAGACTTCAAAGCGTTTAGAGCATTGTATCTATCACTTGTGTTTCAGTTGATACTGTGTGGCTGTCCCACACTCACAACAGTGTTACAAACAGCACAAAAAATGAGCCCTATGAACTGTGTTTTTGGCATTGATTGATGTGTTCTGTTTCTTCCTGAAGCTTTTAATTTTTAATTCGATAAAAACTTCTGCCAGGTTGTTGCATGTTGATTACAGACATGTAAGATGAGTAGGAGCCTTGTTGGAAGCAGTGTGATGTTTCTGTTGAGTGGGAACTTCATGCAGCCCATAACAATGTATCTCGTTAGGAGCTCACAGAGTACAGCGCCCCTGTGTTAAGTCCTTTCATGAAAGGTAAAGAGTGTTTTGTTTTTGTGTAGACAAGTACTGGCAGGTAGTTATCTAGTAAATTTTGTCACTCAATTTTAGCAGTTTCCTACATACCTGAGCAGCAGCAATCACAGTAGTTGAAGCAGTTACTATGAATATATGCAATGACATTAGGGGGTGAATCTCATACCACTGTTTGCATCATCTCAGTATTTGTGTTGCCTGTTGGCCTCGCTGAAGGGAACACTGAGGGCTGGCGTTGGTGTGATGCCTGAGATATGTTTTTCATTTTTAGGTGTTTTGAATCCTTATAACCTGAACAAAAGCAAAATAGTCTCTTCACATTTGCTACTTTGTACTTACTGCTGTTGCCCATTAGAGCAAAGCAATATTAAGTGTTAGTCTTACATGATCTATGAATACCAGGTTAATTTGAAAGTTCAAGGTAGGACTTAAGATCAGTGCAAATATTGCTGGTCTGGTTCAAGTGGTAGCTGGTAGGCAATGGTAATTTTTGTGGCTTTCTGACAGGACTGTGCTGACTGTCACCATACATTATTTGTGACCAAATGTACACAAATTTACACAGCCACACCTTTTCTCAGTTCTGGCATGTGCTTGTAAGAGCCCTGTTTTTGCAGATGGATCTTGTTACCCTGGGAATCCATATCTGCTTAGGACAGCATTGTTGTGAATTCTTCAGGAGGGGATTTTTGCCAGAGGATGCAATGTGTTCTGCAGTTAAGTCACTCAGCTGGGAGCATTACTGTTCCCTCCCACCTGTGTGGTGATGAGATTGGGGAGTAAGCGTGAGAAAAGATCTTTGGTCAGTGTGGGAGTAAATAATATATGAAGGGTATAAGAAGGCAGGTCTGGTGGGGAGCAGTGCCATAACTACTTGCTTAAAGTTTTTTTCCAAATGCACTGCTTTCATTTTGCTGTGGACAACTTGTTTAATTGAACTGTGTGTCACTTTTAACATAAAAGCTGTGGCAATGCTCTCTATGGTGGTGTTAGGTAGATACCTGCTGTGATTATGCTGTTCAGTGAAAGATTAGGATGTGGAAGACCTGATACAAGAACTGGCTGAAAAATATTATGCAGATATTTTTAAGGGCAGCATTGTGAAAAGGTAGCGTGTAATAGAGTCATTGCTGTTTGAAGTTGGTTCTTATTTCCCAAAATTAGGATTGGATTGAGGAGGCACAGCTTCTTCTGGGAGGCAAGGGAAGAATCAGGTTGTAATTATATGGGGAGTTTGAGCCATGGCTGTTCCTTCTCCCTACACACTATAAAGCTTTGTTGGTTGCTTGTAGCTTTCTCAGACATTAACCCTTGGGACTCTTATTTCCCAGGCTGGATTTCTTGCCATAAAATGAAACTTTCCTTGCAAAGTTCAGCCCAACTATCTCATCTCTTGAGTGTGCTAAGGAAAGAGACCCAACAATGTTTTGTCCATACTCAACCGTTCTTACAGCTATTTTTTTGACATATGTTTGTACCTTTTTTGCTTTAGACATAAAAGTTAGGTTTGGCAGAAGAATTGTTCCATGTAGGTTGTACCTTATGTCATTCCTAAGAAAACCTGCCTGGAGCTGAATGATTTATGGGACTGCTTGCACATGCCTGAAAAAGCTGTTGAGCACCTTCAGTTAAACCGTTCACCTGAAAACTCCACATGCAGTAAGGGTGCTCCAGTTCCCCAAAGCTTTGCCTGCCTTTCCCAGCGAGCAGTAGAGTGGGCTGTGCCTCCTTGGCCACCTTCCCTTGTGCTCCTTCTGGCAGCTGAGGCTGTTCAGGCTTCAGCTGAGAGTGGGGAGGGTTATGGTTGTGGTTTGTCCTGTTGGTGTCCGAGCAAGCGAAAGATGAAGGAAAAGCTACTTCATGTGTTTGCAGGTACAGCAGAGAGGAGAAAACGTCTGGAGCTGGGAAGGGAAAGGTGAAGCTGCAGGTATCACAACAAGGGTTGGGGAAGGCTGCACTAAGTACTCTTGCTTTACCTTCCATCTCTTTCAAGGGATATTATTTACACTTTTAATCTCAGAAATGCCAAAGGGACTGCATGTGCTTTTTTTTTCTCCATAGAGCAATCTTCCACCCCACCCCAAAGGCTTAAACTATCTGGATAACTCTTGTTTCATCCATTCTGGAATTTTCTGTTGTTGCAGTCTACAAGACAATGACGCCAAATGTTGGCTGTTCATCTCCTAATGGGTAAAATGATTGTTGCTGCTTTGATGCAAACTAGCTGACTACTGTCCTTTTCCCTGCTCCCCTGTCCTTCCCTCCCAGCTGCCTCTAAGTTGTTCAGGCATTAGATTCTGAAGTATTTATAGTCTCTTTCAAGTATAATTATTTCTCTAACATTAAGGATACTGGCTGAAATAATCATGTTGTTTCCCAAATTTAATTGAAAAACATCTCTCTTTCACCCACAGCATTCCTCTACACTTTCCAGTCCCACTGCCTTCCCTGTCATATATTCTTGGCTGTTTCCAAACATCTGGCCCTGCCCTAGCTCTTTTCTTTTTTTGCTGTTAATTTCAGCGCAGTTCTAAACTTTTACCTCTACTCTAGAGAACTGGGTACTGTTGTGTGTGTCTAGCCTAGCTGGTGACTCTTTGGTGCTTGGATCCTCTGATGAGTGGATTTTGTGCTGTAGCTGGAAGGCCATGTTGCTGCAGTTGCCAAGTTGTGCTGGGTAACACCAGCCCATGACATGGAAAAATCAAGGGGAGAGAGCAGTGTAGCCCTAAGGTGTTTTCCTCCTGCTTAGAGTTTTGCATGCACCGATGTGGTGGGCTGGCCCTGGCTAGACACCAGGTGCCCACCAGAGCCACTCTATCACTTTCCTCCTCAGCTAGACAGGGGAGAAAAAAACACAACAAAAAGCTTGTGAGTTGAGATAAGGGCAGGGAGAGATGACTCATCAGTTACTGTCATGGGCAAAAAAGACTCAACTTGGGCAAATTAGTTTTATTTATTACCAATCAAATCAGAGTAGGATAATAGGAAATAAAACTAAATCTTAAAACACTTTTCCCTCACCCCTCCCTTCTTCCTGGGCTTAGCTTTACTCTCCATTTCTCTACCTCCTCCCCACAGCAGCACAGGGGTATGAGAATGGAGGTTTTGGCCAGTTCATTGCATGTTGCTGCTTCCTCTGCAGAATAGTTTCCACGGATATCCACGCTGGTCTCAGATATCCTCACTCCTCTCTCCGGCTGCAGTTGTGCAGGTTTTATTCCTGTTCCTAAATACATTATCCCAGAGGTGCTGCCACTGCCAGTGATGGGCTTGGCCTTGGCCAGCAGCAGATCCATCTTGGAGCTGGCTGGCACTGGCTCTGTCACACATGGGGGAAGCTTTCAGCAGCTTCTTGGAGGAACCAGCCCTGTAGCCCCCCGCTGCGAAAACCCTGCACACAAACCCAAGACAGCAAGTGAGCAAATGTTGTGGGTATGCTGTGGATCCTGCTTTTGGGGTTGCTGTGAGAAGGCTCCTCAAGTGAGCAGGGGTTTTGAAGACAAACCGTTGATAGCTTGTGTTCTGAGTATATAGTCAAAAAATATTCCGAAAAGGAAACCATTAGATCTTGGCTCTGGAGAAACAGGAAATGCTGTAGTAGGATGTAGAATGAATCCAGGTATCCTGCTTTGATCTCCAAAGCTTCAAAGCTTCGTTTCCATTTTGTTGATGACTCTGAGAACTCCTGAATGTAAGTGCTAATAACACTGAATAGAATATGTGTAGTGTAAGCAAGTGGTAACTTGGCTCACTCGAGCTTTGATGCTGACTGTTTCACCCACTGCATGGGTGTTTTGGGGTTTTATGGTGATGTAAGAAAATGGAAAACAGTACAATGGGAATGCAGCACAAGGTTGTTAGACCTTTCGCTTGTTAAAGCAAAACACTTCTAAGGGTAGAACTAAACGTGTGTGGTTCTTAGGAAAATACACAATGGTAAACAGAAAATTAGTCATGTCATTCTTGTACTATATACTTGGGTTTTACTTTTGTTGGGACACTGCTCGCCTTTTAAATTTATTTCTTTTATCGTTTTCAATAGTTGTGTTCTTTTTCTCAAGTTAAAAACTTAAGGTGGAACAACAGAAACAGCAATTCATAAAATCATAGGATATCCTGAGTTGGAAGAGACCCACAAGGGTGCCAAAACAAGACTTGTACAGTTAAATTAAGTTTCTAGGGGCATGTTGTTTCCAGAACTGAAGAACAGAACTTTCTGTAGTTTTGGGTCAGCACCAAGGTAAATATCAGCATATTATGTAAGTTTTCTATGCTTTGTGGGTATTATTGTAGACAAATCAGTACATTTCCTACTGTATGCACACACCAGTTTTCCCCCATACCTAATTATTTGCCAAAATTGAGCCTGTGTCTCCACATACTTGCATATTTGCAGTTCTCCTGTTTAACAAGACCACAAGCTTATAATTAATGGCTTTGGGTGTTTCTCTTCTGTTTTCCTGGCTTAAAAACTGAAACAGAATGATTTATAAACAAATTCATATGATTATGAGGTACTACCTGGACATGTTTAGCACATGGTTTCCACATATAGTTAATGTTTAAACTGGTTTTTGAATGTGGTTTAAATTTGAAAATGAAACAGGACATTATAGGGTGAGGATGATGCTGATTTTTAATAGCAACTGTAGGGAGATCATAAATTTCCTTAGATAACACTTGTAAATAGAGAATTACAGCTCTTAAATAAAATGTAGCAAGCAGCTGTGGAGTAGGAATGTTATTTGACCAATATCTTCAGTATGTTGCATTGTTTCAGGAATACTTTATAATAGCTAAAATTTTTATATTCATTAGGACTGTACAATTTTAATGACTTCATAAATACATGAGTGGAAGTACTGAAAGTAAATGTACTTGAATATTCTTTTGAACAAGTAACTGTATAATAGCTTGTTTGTGAAGAAAGTGGGTTTTTTCTAGTTTATTGAAGCTCTGAAAGTGAATCTGTTCAGTATTGATTATTATGTGAATAAAGTCACATAAGCTTTAAAAAATAATTTTGGTGTCCAGTGATATGGAAGAGAAATAGATATTATTTTCCAAAACTAATCTGATTTTAGGTTTAACCTCTGTGCCAAGTTTCAGTGAAAACTAATTACTGTGTTTGATTGACAGATACTCTTAAGAGATGAGAGGAAAAAGGAAGGGAAAGTTGTTCATGGGACCTGTGCTGTGACTAGAAGAGAGACTGGGGGTTGCTGACATGAGATAATGGGGAACTTGAGGTACAGGCTGGGGAGCACTTGCAGAAACTGGTATGGGAAGGAGATGGGAATGAAAGAGAAATTACTTGGGGGACGCAGAAACTATGGCAGGATGATGCAAGAGAGAATTGCAAGGTGTTTGTGATGTGAGGGGAATTGGGATGGTGATATTTGAGAGGATGAGTATAGAGAAATGTGGAGAGCCTGGATATACACAAAGAGTTTGTTCTTGAGGTGCTAATTTTGTATGGTGCTGCAGTTTTCTGAAGGTGTTTTTACTTCTGTATTTTTCTTTTGATCTTTATTACAGGGATGGACACTCTGCTTGGGAAGCACATGTGTTCCTTACTTGTTATTGGATTTTATTTTTTTTATTTTTTTTTTTAGTATTTGGATGTTCTGCTGACCTTAATAAGATGATTTGCTTAGTAAGGCAAGCAGAATTTACCTCCAGCTCTTCTTTCCTGCTTTGTTTTGTAGTATTTCTGTCACAACCATAGCAGTAAACCACAGGTACAAATCTGAATTAAGTAGAAGATAAATAAGAATGAGTGAATTTTAACATTAAAAACCCCTTGATTTTATAAAATACATACAACAAAAGAAGAACTATATTCACACAGGATTTTTTTAACCTCCAGCATTTTCTTCTTTACTGTCTACTACTTGGACAGTTATAAATTTGATTTGGGTTCATTAGTTTAATAATTTGTCTTATGGATTAGTAAGTATAGATTCTCTTACTTTTTTTTTAACATGTAAAGAATATATTGTAAAAGAAAAATTCAGATGACAAAACTATTGTGGCTTGTTACAGCAGATCTTGTGGTTTTCATTTCATGGTAAGAGCTGCAACACAAATATATTAATACTAACAAATATGTCTAAATTCCCAACTTGTCAGATTGCTAAAAGCTGACTTTTGGTCATCTGTACATGATCTCATGTGTTAGAGTACCTGTTTGTAAACGTGAATAGCATTATTCTATTTTTACATATTTCTGGACCTTTGATGAATTGTGATTGTGACGATTATTATTTTGACTACATGAAATAGAGATAGTAAAGGAGAGATGTTGGTAACTTAAAAAAAGAAAAAAAGAAAGATTCACAAGTTTAACAGCTTTACTCTTTGCTTACAGAAATGATGGGAAATTTAATAAAAGCCAAGGTGTGAACAGATAAAGGAGATTTAAATAAGCCTGGCACTCTAACTAAAAGATGTCTTGATATATGTCTTTCTGATCATGTTTGACATATCTAGGTCATGTTCTCTGAAGACTATTATTAGAGATTTAACCTTGGGTAATTGTGAAGTGTATTTTCTTCAGAGTAATTTTTGATCAGGTAGATGAGACAGTGGAAATTTGTGTGTGTTCAAGTGCTTGTAATAATTTGGGAGTCTAGTTAGAAGATCTGGTGTCAGCCACCTGAGCTGGAAGGTGAAATGTACTGTTCTGTGGTGTATCACAGAAGATTTACCTGTGCACATTTTGTCAACTGTTGTAAAATTCTATTTTTTTGGAAGCTGGGTATGTGGAAGAAACGACCTGTTAAATTTTCAAGTAAGACACGCTTCAGGAGGATGGTGTGCACTTACAGCTGGTAGAGCTGTTGAAGTGTACTTGCACATTTGAACTCTCTGATGATATGTTATATAATGGAGGAACGTAGAGTCTGGGAATATCTACAGCTTTAATTGATTGTGTTTCTTCTTCTGTCTCAGCCCATCCCCTCCAGCCTGTATAGGCTGGACATTTTTAACCCATTAGGGCACATGCTTTCTTCAAAATACAGAATCTGTGTGAATAGAAAAAATGGGAATTACCTGGCAGCCTTGGTTCCTGTCTAGTTTCAGCAGTCTGTCTTTCAGTGTGATGCACAAGTACTTGTTAAGACATAACTATAGGGTAGGAACTCCATAAGCTGGATTTGCCAGTCAATAAAATACTTAAGTAGTCTGTGCACGGGAGCTTTCCTTCAGTGGCACAGTTCCCTGAAGGAATAAAGAGCTTGAAGCTGGAGTGGAGGAGACTAAGCCAGTCTGATCGTATGGGTTCCTTCTGCCCTTACTTCACTGAACTGTAGCATTAAAACCAAACCAAAACAAACCCTCCCATCATCCTCCTCACAAGATACTGCATGCCTGTACATCACCAGTAACATTCATGTAGATACTGTGCCCAGGGTTGTGTGTCTTGATTGAGAGAGTAAAAGAACATCAGGAAGCGTACATGGGAGGTAGAAGATTGAGTTTGTTTCTCCTCTTACAGCACATCTCAGCTGGGGTCTTCTGTTTGTCAGTTTGTGAGTGACTACAAAGGAATGGAAGGGAGGTGGGGAGCTTCAAACACCGTGGTTGGAGCTGTGACTTGTTTCAGGTCTGACCTGAGCTTCCTGTGCTGTGTGAGAGATGCAAAGACATCTCGAGTGGCAGCTGATGTGTGTCAGTGAGGGAATCTTTTAGATTAAAACATTGGATGGTAATTAATCTTCAGCCAACTGGCCTTCATTTTGAAGAGAAGATTGCTATGTTAGGAAAGAGAATTTTAATCTCTAGAGAGCAGGATACATGTGACAGGGGAGATGTTTTGGCTTCAGAGACAAACTTGGAGCTTGGAAGCTTTCTGTATGTGCTGCAGGGGAGTGCTGGTGTCCAAGTAAGTGATGCTTAGGCACTTTGCTGAAATACCTTGAAAATTGCTAGAGCAAGGAGACATTGGTCCTCCAGTAATTCCCTGTTTGGTTTGATGGTTCCTGTGCAAGTGATGGACAAGGTGTTTGGGAGTCACTGTCAGCTGTGATGCTAGAGCCTTCACACAGATATTAAAATAGGAGAAATACAGAAGCTCCTCTCTTTCCTGGAGAAGGTGCAGGTGCAACCATGTCCTTTGCTGCGCCTGCCATGTCATAGGGCTGGTAAAGTCTGCAGCCTTCCCTGCATGGTACAATGTGCTTTTTCACAGTACTTGGTCTCTGTGGTGATACCCAGAGAAATAAAGGTTGGGTACTTTGCTGAAATGATGGTGGCTGTTCCACTTCTGACTCATGCAGGCACTCTAGGTAAGTGATGGTGGCGTTGGCTGAGTGGTCTCTGAAAAATGGGATTAATTTTCATTTTCTCAGAAAAGTTTGTGGTGTCATAATTACTGATTCCTCTCCTGCAATTCCTCATCACAATTTCTGAATTACTTGATACTTCAAAAGAGCAAATGTGGCATTTATGGAGCAGAATGATACATAATAATGAGGACATAAACTAACAAGTTGTTTACTTAACTGAGGGTAAGACAATGTTATCTTACTTCTTTTCTTATTTTGGAATTTATCCACAAAGATTTTCCTTTCATAGTACAGTTGTGTTTCCTGGTAATGACCAACAGCAGGTAGCTCAGCTGCACAGTGCTTGAAAGAGGTAGGACAGCTCAGCTTGCTACAGGGTTCAAAATGACTCTTAGATGTCAGTAAGGTAATGCATTCCTTATTTTGGTGGAAATGAAGATCTGTACCATGGCTACATGAAGGGAAAAATGAGCAATACTCAGCTTTTTGCAGTGATGGTAAATTCAAGCGGAACCACTTTCATTTGGGGAAAGTGAAAGTGACTAATTGAAATCCTTAGGAGGACAAAAAGATATTTTAGACAGGTGGAAACTGCATTGTTAAAATTGAAAAAATTGTCTCTCTTTAACCTGCTACATTTACCCTGTTTCTCTTTTTGACTTCTTTGCTTGCAAAGCACAGGTACACTCTATCGTCCCTTCATGCTTTGCTATGTTACCGTATTTTTAGCATTTGGTCCATTTTTCTGTGTTGAAGATCACAGTTGAATTTTTTTTTCTTAATAGTGTCACTATTAAACTATAAACTACAAAATAAAAAATACTTCTTTCCCTTAAAAAAAAAAGGGAAATGCAGGAGTACTAAATAGCTAGTTGCTTGATTGCATATATAAAATGAAATACAGGTAAGGAAACCTTAGCTTAGGTGTACTGAAAACTGTTGCAAACAAAGGAGATTTTTTTCTACTGTGCGGGGTTCAGGAATCCCAAAAAGCAGGCTGGCTGGCACATCTGGGGTAGGGTCCTGCAGGAGCTTTGGGCAGATGTAACCAGCTTGCCTTACTAAAAAGGTAAGCTCACCTTGGCTGCCTTCACTCTCATCTGCCTGCTCCAGTTTCAGTGTGCTGGTTCCATACCAGTAAATGGTAAATGTAGTTAGGCTGGCCTACTCTTTAGTAACTGTTTATATTTCTTAATTTTACACATAATGGCATTCAGATTTCTGAGAAACGTCAAAATAAAATGTATAAAGGGGAATCTAGTTTATTTAGGAAGCTATGTTGAAAACTGTAAATATTTTTTCTTGTTGAAAGTTACTATTTGTTCTATTGTCAGTATTTTGGAAATAATCTTGTATTTTGTTGACTTTATCATTACCTTGTGAGCATGATACATAATGTTCTGAATGTCTTGGATACCTTGGTATGGGTGGATAGCCATGTGTGATTTACATCTATCTTACCAGTTTGAGATCAAAACAGAGGCAGATGAAACTAAATAGAAGAGCAGTGATGGAAGCCAAACAGCTCCAAATCATCCCTTTTCATTTTCCAGTTGCTGTGCACACTCCCTCCTTTCACAGCTGCTTCTTGGGAGCAAAAGTTAAAGAACGGGTGCACTGTGTATGAACATTGTACTTCAAACATGTAAATGGTGAACTTTACTCTTCAAGGGATTAACATAGCTGATCAATTCATATGCAAGGCAGTATTGAATCCTTTAAACAATTTAAGAGTTCTTAAAAGTGAAACAAATCTCTCAAATGTATTTAATTATTTTCTGTATGAAACTTCTTTCTCGAGCAAGCTCTAATAGAAGGGAAAAGCCCTTCTGAAGGTGTGCAGGCATGTAGCTAGGGCATGTTTTTTCAGGCCTTTGAACTAGGTTAGGAATGTGTCTCAAGATGGAAGAATGAATAGTTACTTGGTGCTTTTAGCCTCCGGGCTTGAAACTCGCAAGAGGAATGTTATTGTGTCTTCAAAGCCTGTTTCACACAAGCCTTTGTTGAGCAGGAACTTGGAGAGTCTTTGTATTATCATGCACACAACAAAAAGAGCCAGCCACCCAATTTGATCTAATTGGGCGGCAGTGGTGAGATGTTTCTTCAGTAGGAAGGCTCTGGAAAATGGGGTGCATATTTTTAATTAGGAAATACCCTTCAGAGTGAAGGGATTGCCTACACAGACATTTACCAGCTTGCTAAAACTAATTATACTAATGCAATTCCCCATATGCACATCCCCTCTTTTTCCCTCTTCCCTATGTAGTGCTTTCCCAGGAAGAGAGCAAATATTTACATTTCTTTTAAATTCTGTTTTGGCCCTGAGGTGGTGGTAGCACATCCCTGGAGAAGGCAAGCTGAGTTTGAGAAAGTGGGGTGTTTCAGGTTGAAGTAATTTTTGTCTTGCTTTCTCAAAAATAAACCTGTATTCAGGACTAAATATGCTGTAATATACTACCTAAATTAAGACAGAACTTTCACTCAATGTAACTACCAAATGTTTTGAGGAAATAAACCCATTGCTCTAGTGAACATGAGTGGGGTTTGAAGTGCTAAAACCTCATTTTTCAGAACAGCAGCTGCTTCAGTAGATACCCAGAGAAATGTATTTTCGTTTTAGTGTGAGTAGCCTAATGTTTATTCAAAACTGAATGAAATCAACAGAAAAGATTGGAAAACAGCTTTCATTTCTTAAGTTTTTTAGCAAAAAAACCCAAAGAACTCTACAAAATCGGAAATTTTGAATTCCACAGTAGCCAAATTTTCACCTCCTAAAGAGAGATGAGGCTTTATAAAAAGGAAAAATTGTCTTTAAATGCAGCATTTATTTTGTTAAGTAACTTCCTTATGTGTTTTGGGATTTTGTTTGTTTTCATTCTGTTTTTCATTCAAACAGAGCTTGAAAAGTCATAATATAAAATTTAACCAGCTACTAAATAGTGACCTGTGTTGGTCATTAATTTCTTGTCAAGAATCTGCATAAATATACACTAATAGTACTGTCTAACTAGGGACTATATTAAATGCTAAATTGAAAGGTTATATTGCAGATCATCATGATTTAGTGGTTATTGGTGTTTGAGAATGACCATTAAGGACATTAAAAAAAGTTTCCTTATTTGCTAATCTAAATTTGATTATTTTAATCACTTTAATTTGAATTAATCCACTGTGAAGCTAAATGTCAGTATCTACATGATAGTTAAATGTATTTGAACTGATATGATCATGCAGAAACGAAGTGTAGGCACAGAAAAGACCTGGTTACAGGATGTTGCCTGATCCAGAAGAGCAGGAGCAGACAATCCATGAAATGATAGGAAGTTGGGTGGGGGAGAGGAGAGGGCAAAACCACAAGTACAGAAAAGTGGTGGTTAAATGTATTGAAGAATAAGAGTGATAGGCATGCTGTGTAAATTGGCCAGCCCCTGGGTCTTCTGTAAGAGAAGTTTCACAAGATTAGAGAAAGTTGTGTAGGAAGGGGTACAGGGGCTGAGTGAGCAGAAAGAGAAATTGGAATAATGCCTGGAAGCTCAGATTTCAGTTGATGTAATTGGGCTTTAATGGCTTGAATGATTCATAATCTCTTAGCTTCATAGGCTGTTATAAAATTTTAAACATAGGTATGAATGAAGCCTGGTGCTGATAACGTTGTGGGATTGCAGCAGTGGAAAGCGTTGATGTGCCAAGAATTGTTAGAGGAAAAAAATTCCTCTAACATATAACGTGTTTGTAAGTTTTGTGTAGGCATATTTTGGAGGAAGGTTTGAATGATCTTCTGCATGAATGGGCTATGAGTTATTTTTCACCTTGGTGTGGAAGGGGAGGATTCTCCAGTTGATGTAAATTCCTGTACCTACTTGAGGTTGGTGGGACTAGGGCAGCACGCCTCAGTTTAGAATGTGTCCCTTTAACAGTTTTCTTTCTTTTTCTGGAAGCTGTTACTACACTGTTCCATTTGAATTAATAGTGAGTCTCCATTAATTTTAATTAGCTATAGTAATGAGGTAGCTCTAAAGGGCTACAAAATGATCTGTAATTCAGTGTCTAATTTATCTCCTACCTTGGTTATTTAATCTCTTCTGAAACTTCTTCTCCTGAAGATTGGTGAGATGTTTGATCTGTCTTGTTTCAAGCTTGTTTACTTCTGCGTTTCTTATAGTAGCTCATCAACTTTTATTCCTTTATCAAATAACTCCTGTGATGTTAATCATGGATTTGGTTCACATTTCAGCATTTGCATTTGGGTTGAAGGACCAGGTAAAAGCAAAATACTATTAGCAGGATTGCTTTATGCATAGAAAAAAGAGGACTACCGAACATGTAATGGTAGCCTTTGCATTACAGGACTCCTGTTATTTGTAGGACTTTGCAACCTGTTTGTATCTTTAACTGATGCACTCTTGTAGAAGCTTCTTACTATTTGTCACTGTAACTTTTTGAAAGGTTTTGCTTTGGTTTTATGAAGTCAAGAGTGATACAAATCACTATCTGAAGTCTGTTTCCCTGGATTTATCTGCATACCCTTTGCTGATACTTGCAGCTTTAACCATTGTTGCGTCTTTCTCTGTTATGATTCCTTAGGCTCAGTTCGTGCAGGTATGTCTGACAGAATTAAGGCCAGGGAGAGCTGCAAAAAGTATGGGCAATCACTGCACTTCAGAAGCAGAATGCGGGACACAGGTTTACCATCAGCTTAAAGTAATGGAAGGCCACACTGTTGTTTCTGTCTCCTTGACCATGTCTTCCTCTGGAGAGTTGTTTCTAGCACCAACTGGGGAACACTTGGGAATGTATTTAGGCGGGAATAATTTCTCTAGCATTTCTCTAGACTGGAGCTAGCTCCTAGTTTGGTTAAAACCAACTGTGAAACTTCATCTGCTATATTCTTCCAGGCAGCAAATCTTCAAGTAGAGCACCTTATGTGATCAGTGTCTTACACTGCCCTTGAAACCACAGTTGTCTTGGCCTACACGATTGCTGCTTCTGCCTGGGTTCTCCTTTGCCAGCTGCAAGAGCTGTGTCTGAGATGTCTGCAGGGCTGCTGTGAAACTGTACCTTTAGTGAGGTGTCATCCTGACACCTGCAGCACCAGTCCCCCTCAGCCCAGGGAGCCTTTGCAGTTGTGCTGGATTAGAATCTGAGAGAGTTTATCAAAGTGGGTTTGGTTCCTCACTCACCTCAGAGGTGCTGCTTTGAAGTGGGAGTGCAGGATAAATGTATTTATGCTGTTAAAAACCCCCAGACTTCTCAATTATGGCTTGTTTTTGTTCAGGTGAAAAAATAGCAGTCTGTATCTGAGAGAAGACATCTTTTACTGGGAAACCTGTGCTTGCTGCTTTAGTATTCATGCTAGTTTAGCTGTCTTAGTTGTCTTCTCAAACAAACATTTTCTGCCAAAACCCAAATCCATACTGACAAATTAGCCTTTCTAGTTTAGATAAGATCATTTATATGTGGAAAGTATTTTCAGGTGAAAATGAAAAATATATGTAATGGCTTCAGACAGCCGTCTTCCAGACATTCTGGTATAGTTACTCAAAATGTCATATGAGAAACAGGCAGGGTTCCCACCTTTCTGCCCCAAATTCTTGGTCAAATTCAGTGATTGTAGGAGGATTCAATAAGTAACTGACTGTGATAGAAGGAAACATCATTTTCCCTAAAACATTTCCTACTGGTCTCACAGCAATTCAGATGAGTCTGTGGAAGAAAAGTTTTGTTCTTTTATTATAAAATCTCTTGCATGTTTGTCCCCAGTGGTGTATTACAAAACTGGATCTGTCTGTTGTTCAGCAGATGTGTTTGTAAAAACAAAACTTTAACTATTTGTTGAACTTCTGACATTATGATCTACATTAAGAAGTAACCTCTTAAAGACAGCTCTGCCTTTCTGCTGCTCTGTGCGATGTTTCCAGATGTATTTAGGTACAGTTGGAGCATTAAAGTGCTCCAAGAGCTACTACAGTTGTCTGTAGCTTGGCTTTGGTTTTTTCCTTTGCTTCAGTTTTCTGTAGCTTTCTGTTTTAAGCCTTATTTATTAAGAAGTGTTACTGTGTTCTGCTTATTTTTTCAAACTACTGTGTCATTTATTTGGCAGGAGACGAGGAAGGTTAAAGTTCTCCTTACCTCCTCCCCTTCTCTGCAGTGAAATTTTTGATTGTTCTGTTTAATGAGTCATTTTCTGTACAGCTGAAGTTAATTTAGTGGCTAATCCAAGCAGTGAGTATTTTCTGAGAAGTGAGAGAACTTTAATTCTTTTCCCTCTTTTCAAATACAAAGGTATGGCTTGGGTGTTTCAAAAAAGCCCATGGAAGAGAACAGTGCCTGTTGGAGGTATTTTATCATTTAACAATTGGTAACAAAACATCCATTGACTTCACTGGAGTGAAGTTTCCTCAGGGTAGAGAGGGTGTAGGTACGCTCTGCAGTGCTGTAGAGCTGCTGTATGTGTGGAAATGCTCTTTTCCAAGGGTTCTTTATCAGTATGTAAAAGCTGATATCGAACGCTGTTGAACTCTTAGTTGCTCTAGTTCTGTCTTTCCTGCGGAAGTGTATGCGTGCATTAAAGTGAGTTGTGCGCTTTGGGCTGTTGAAGCCAATCTGGTCAAGAGCATTGCTTTCCAGAGAAAAAGGAGAGTCAAAAATTTGAAATGAAAATCACTTGTGAAATATTTCTGACATGTATGTCATAGATTTGTAAAATCTGTTTCATATACTTCTGTTTGCTGAACATAGGGTGTTCTGATTTGGCTGAATAGTACCAAGTTATTGTGTGGCAGTGTCCTCACACACAAGGCTTTGATTAAGCATGAAAAAAATACTAAAGGCTGGCCTACATACAAACTTGCACAGAGAAACAAAAAGTGTGAATTAAGAAAGTTAGCATTTTAATACAAGTGTTTCAATACCATGCATAGTAGTGGCTCGTCTGGGCAAATGAAAGGGATGGCATAGAGTGAAAGATTCATTTAGACCTTTGGGGAAGACACAGAGTCATTTCATACCAGATCAGGGTTGTTTGGGTTTTTTTTTTACAACTGGGTTTAATTTTAACCAGGGTAAGTTCAGTGACTTTGCTCATGTGGACCACAGGTATGCACAGCTATTCAAGGTTCAGTCATCAGCTCAAGTTCCATTTGACTAAAGCAGATTTCCCCCCTTGCCGTGAGCCCCTCATGGCTTTGGGTGCAGTGTATGACAGTGTATTCCTGTGTTCAATCAGGTTGCTGAGCTGAAGCTGCTGTCTGCTTCGGGCCTCCTCTTCCCAGGAAAAAGAAGGGGTTTAGTGGGGCAGGTGTGGTTACAGCCGTGTCTCTGAACAGCCTCTGGACAAGGGAGAGTTTGTGCTCTGTCAGTTCAGAGCATGAATGGGACTTGTACATGAGTACCTGCACAAGGGAAGCTTTAGGCATGCTTGGACACCCTCCTTTCACTGCTACTTTTTAGACTGTCATTTTGAAGAAGGATTCTTACTCAGACTCCTAAGCTGACACCTCCTTTGCCTGAGTATATGTGTTCCTGTAGCTGAGCCAGGCAGCTATCTCAGGGACCTAATCCAGGCTAAAAGCAACCTGTCTTAGGGAGGGCAGAAATCAGAATTCCGATTGATTTAATCATACTGCTACAGACCCTGGTGCCTGCGCAAAGGGGGGATGCTGTGTGTTGTGGGGCAGTGTAAAGTTGATGGGAACACTTAGGGCAACAGCAAGACAGGCTTGTACAGGCTTCAAGTAGACATGATACAGTGATCATCATCTCCTTGCAACATTTTCATTCATTTTCCAGAGAGCTTATTTTATTGGGCCAGGACAATAATGATGGTGTGAAGCAGAAGGGGCTTATTTTTTTCCTGCATTAGGATCATAAAAACTTTCTAATGGCTGGAAGTGAGCCTTATGCACAAAGGTTCTTTTGTTTTGTTTTTGTATAAACCCATTTCATGTTAAGCAGCCAAATCTCATCCTTTATGGTTAGTCTAATGCGTTTTTTAGAAGCTACTGCACTTCTTGTTTAGCTTTCAGTCCCTGCTCCATAAGGCTGCATCTCCTTACATGGTCTTGTCTCATACCTGCTAAGTCAGGGACACCAAACTGGCACTGAACACCTCTGGTTAGAAACCTGAATTTCTACTTAGGAGTGTCAATTACTACAACAATTTTGCTGTCCTTCAGCTATGGAGAGTTTTCTGGGTTTTTTTAAAAGAAGATTTCCAGTTCTTAATAGAAATGGAGTGATTGTGCTGAATTATGTAGTGAGGTGAGGGGTTTGTTGTTGTTTTGGTTTGTTTAATCTCGAATAGCTTTCCTGAAAGGCTTTCTGTCTGCTCTCTCTGTGCTTATGGAACCATACAAACTCTTGCTCCTTGGAAAATGTGTCACTGTGAACTCTCTGTAGCAGTTAGGCAGGAGAAAACTTTCCACAGTGACTGAGGCTTGTTCTGTAAGCCTGTCAGAGTACCAACAGCAGGTGAACTGGTAGTTTACCTTACCCAGCATATGACTTGGATGTACAGGACATAGATCAGTAATTTTTTGAGCTGTTAGGTGCTAGAAGCAGATGCACTTTGTGCCACAAGGTAGATTCTAGTTTTGTTCCTCAGATCTGCAAACAAGTATTTTGGTTTGAAATCTTTGCCATCTTACTGTTTATTTGAGAATTAGGAACAGATGTGGGCTTAATTTTTTTTGCAACAATGATTAAATGATTAAAGCTTAAGATATTCTTCCAAAGAAGAAGAAGAAATCAAGATTTTTTTCCCCTCATATTTTAGGATTAGAAAGAGGAGGGGGAAAAATAATGAACTTCAAAGAAAAACTTTCGGGATCTTTTCATGAAATGCCAAATAAAAAGCAGAACCCAAAGACCAAAATTAGTTCATGAAATTTTTACTTAAAAAGAAGAAACCTAAAAATTCATGTGTGGAATACCTGATGGGTGACCTTTGCTGTGGGCTCCGTGGGCTGAGTTTGAAAGCAATAAACTTGTAATCTGAGGCCTCTGGCCATGAAGGAATTTGTAGAAGCCACACCACTATAATCTGCTGCTTATCTTCTGACCATCCAAATGATAATCCAGTACATCATAGTAGTAAAGCTTGAGATGAACAGCAGGAATGAAAATACCCAAGCACAACTCCAAACACTCTCTCTTTTAATGTTATGTGTTGTACACTAGTCTGTTAAAGGTAAGAAGTTTCATCCTTTGGATGGAAGTTCTCAGATGTGGGTATAGGAAGGATGTTGAATAGTTGTGCAATTGCAGCCATATGGTCATTTATTAATGAGAAGCGGCCTGTCTGTGGCCTTTGGTGGGTTGTACATGAGTCTCACAACCTGTTGAGAAATACTCTGATGTTACTTCCCTGTGCCCTGATTTATCTACAGGTTTCTTTTTTTCTTTCACTGTAGGTCTGCTGGGGCAGGGACTGTCATTTTCCTGTGTTTGTGCAGTAGCCAGGAAAGTGAGGCCTTGAGCTGGGACTTGGGCTCCCGCGTGCTGTCACAGTGCAAACAATGCCAATAATCATTATCACTGGTTATCACTCCTTATCACTCCTTATCACTGGTTATCACTCCTTATCACTCCAGTTCTGTACAGCACTGGCTGGGTCCTGGCTGAATATGTAACATGCCAAGATTTAAAGTCTTCATAAACCCCAAATCAATAATCCTCACCTTGTTCACAAACTTGAGTTTTTAAGCTTTCTCCCCTTCCTCCATCCTGGTAGCTGTTTCTGCCAAAACTTGTCCAGAAGTGCAGTGGGATGATTTTCAAGCCTGCTTCGTGAAGGTTGTGACCAGGAATTTGATGTGTACACCAGCTTTCTTTCCTCTGTTTTTAACATTGAGTCGTGTGTGTGATTGCTTTCATTGCCCTGTAATCTGTCTTGCTGTTTTTACTTGCTAATTGGTTTCTAGGAATAATGGCGATCTTAAAAGGCACATCTTGTATTATTTAATAAGAATTGGACCCTTTTTTAACATCAAGTGATGCTTTGTTACAAAACAAATGACAGGTGATCTGTCTCCTTCCCTGCCCGCGGTTGTTAGGCAGTTGTTAGGTTGGAAGGCTCTGTGTACCTGGAGTGAGCTGCACATGCAGCTGCTGCTCAGTGCAGCAGAGGTGAGGCTGACAGGGTCACTCCCTGTAAAACAGCTTGGAACTGGAGCACTTTGGAGAGGAGAGAAACAGCTTCTAATTCTTTAATTTTATGACCACAGTCATCTAAATTTAAAACTTCTGTGATTTCAGGGATGATGAAACCAGATAGCTTGGGAGGTTCCTCCTTTGGGGCACATGAGAGAGAGAACCAGTCAGACAACTGGTACAGACAAGCAAGAGGCATCGAAGCAGACAGCATGATCACTCGAGCTGTGCAGGGGGGAGAGCTATATTTACCAGATACAAGTGCTAATAATGAGACTTCAAAGAGAGCACACCCTTTTTATTCCACAGCTGTGCTCTGCTATGCAGAAGAGACAGGGTAGTTTTCCAGTGGAAGTCTGCTGCATGTCTTTGCCTTGGGGAAGAAGTTCAGAGAGTAGAATTAGCACAGAATTTAAGAAAGGAATTGATCTACCCATAAAACCATTATCATTTACCTAAGAGATAGATACTCCTAAAGGATTGACAGAGTGGTGGCCTTTGGTCTTGCTGAAAATTCTTGAATGAAATAGTTTTAAGTTTACCCTTCTCTACTGTGTTCATTACCTTGTAGTCAAATATGACCAATTCAAAGAAGATGTAGGATAACAGATAATCATTGTAGATGCACTAACCTGTCATCATCATGTGCTTCATCTTCCTTAATGACTTGATACCTTATTAGATGAAAGTCTCAATCCAAGGAACCTCAATAATAACTGGTCAAAGGGAATAGAACACTTATACAAGTGAAAACACATAAACACTACTAGTCAGCTGAGGGTAAATAAATCTTCCGTTCTGATGTTTGGTCTGTGATTTGAAACTAGTCTGACTGCTGCTGAAAAGTGACCTCTGAAGATGGGAAGGAGGATGGTGTTCAGCTCAAATGCTACTGGGACAACCTTTTAAAGCCTTTAAAATGACTGTGAATATTTCTTTCCCACTGAGGTTAGAGGTACAAAGCAAGAAGTATCAAAGTTGTAAGTGCAGCTTTAAGGCAGTATCTTAATTTCATTTGTAAGCATGTTAGTTTTCTCCTGTTTTCTATGGTTTAGAGGGAGTTAAAAAAATTCATTTTTAAAGGCAAATGCAGAGTAGAGAAACCAAAATGGATCTAATGAATAGAGAGGAAATTGGAAAGAGGAGATGACCTGTAATGTATGACACATAGCCTTGCCTTGTTTTAAACAGATTATAAATTACATTATTTATTGCCTCTGACTTATGTGGGACAGATTGCTATTTAGGGGAGGACTGGTTATAGATGCCAAGGTAAATGTGATAGTAGTAGTAGTAGTCTTTCTTTGCTTCACTACGTTAAACTTGGGATGTGCAGGATAAAGAACCAAATACCTGAGTTACCCTGTGCTAGTATAGCCAGTGTGTGTATACTGGCAACTCACTAACAAGTTGTTGTATATACAGGTTTCAAAGTGTTTTGAAAATAGATTTGCCATACAAAAGCTGAAAATAAAACTTGAATTTAAATCAAAGCTATGTTAAGGTTTCAGAGTAAGAGATATGTCTCTTAAGACATATTCTTTTCACAGGGAAAGGCAGCAGACATAACGTGAGGTGATCAGTGAAATTTTACTGTTTTCTTTAGCTTAAGAAATTGCATCTAAGGTTTTCTGGTGCCTGATGTGATCAAAGTGCACCAAACATCTAGAATTGGACAAGGTGGGAAAGAATCCGTAAGGTGAAGGGAAAAACGTTGGAGAACAGATTCATCTTAGTGAACTATTTGCACCTTTTGTTTAAAAATGGAAAATACTTATTCTGAGTGCAAAGCTTAATTAAATTGTGTGGAAAAGGAAAGATATAAATTTATATAGGTAGGAATGTTTGGGGATTTTCCCAAGAGAACTGGATCCTTTAATAATGTTAAAATTTCTTTTAAATTTAAAAGTTGAGGCAAGTGCCTGTTTAGAATTGTAAAATAAAACCCCATTATGTGAAGAAACAGTGATGCAGATGAATTGCTCTTTCCTGATACCTGAGGAATGTTGAGCTGCTGCTTCTCTGGTCAAGATGGAGAGGCTGCAATGCATAGCACCATGCAGCTTAACGCTTCCAGCTATTCTCCCTCAAGTATTCACTGCAACAGCATTAAAATCTACTTTGTAAACTTCCTTAGTACATAAATCCTTCCTGTTTTTTATTTCTTCCCCAAACTTACTGATGCTTTCTGTGTTTGATAGCCTTTAATTTGCTCCTGTTCTGAGTCTCCTACTCCATAGGCTGGTTTGCCTTTTTCATCTGCTTGTGAAACTGAACGGCAGCCTTTATCCCTTCAGAAAAATAATCTGGTCACTAATGATGGTGGAGAAAGAGAAGAGAAGCTGAAATGTAACTCCCACTTGAGCTCTCAGTCCAGAAAGCACTGGAAAGAGATTCCTGATAGCAAAGTCACTTAATACTTTTCCTTGCATTTAAGAGTGGAACACTTTTTGATTTTGCTTCTCTCTCCAGAAATGTGTTTTATCATCCAGCTATTTGGTGACAGATGGGTGGAGAATATGGCAGTGGTTTATTTGACAGAGAAGCAGACGCCTGGTTGGGAAGAACTTTGCATAGCTGTCTGTGTGCTCACAGCTCTGCACTGGGCAGTCTTGTAGTGCAGAAAGGGCTTCTGTGGTCATTGTGAATCCAGGGCAAAAGCCTCTCTGTATTTAGGGTGACTTTGCCATGTCCATTACTGGGCATGTTTTGTTACTACTGACAGGGCAGACTTGGAAGAAAACAAAACAAAGAAACTTCTTCTTATGAGACAGTGCACAGAGTTTATATACTTGTTTTTTTAATCTGAGAGCCAAAAGTAGATCTTCTACAGGTTTTCTGGTTTTAATCTTTTCGTACTGGGTAAAATAGAGTTATGGTGCTGGAAGGATAAATGCCAAACTAGGCTTCAGTGCTTTCAGTTGCAGAAAATAACACTTAATTTATACCAGAATGTACTTGCTCTGGGCTGCTACCAAGTATCTTAGCAATCAGAATTTCAGGAAAAGAAAGTCAGTACCTATCTATCACCAGATCCCAAACAGAACTGATTCTTAGAGAGTAGGTGTTTCTGAAAACAGATACGCTGAGCAAACATTCAGAAAATCCCAACACACATACTAGGGGAAGACAGAGCAAGTAGGTTTTAAACCTGTTGAATTAATTTGCACTCTGGAGTCTGGAAGTTAGTGGGTTTATTTTTTGGGGGGGGCAGTGAGTTATGGCATTTTTTCAGTAAGTATGATATCCTAATTGTTATTTGCAATGTATAAGCAAGCATCTTTGCAGATGAAAAATGCAAAATGAATGTGATATTTATATTTGTTAGGAAGCAGTCTGTGCCCACAAACCTGAAACAGAGTCCCAAGTCTACTAGGTATAGCTAAAAAAGTTATCTTTCTCTTGTAAAGTTACTGTCTAGACAACAGAATCTGATAAAACTAATATTTAAAATTGGGTATCTTTTTTGTCTGAAATTATTGATGCTCAAGAGAGCAGAATTCTCTGATTCCTTTGACTGACAAAAAGGGGAATGGAGCTTTGTTAATTTAAATTAACTTTTGAATTTGAATAAAGGTATTGTGGGTTTGTTTTTTTTCTTTTCTTTCACAGAGCAAACCGCAATCATATCCAGAAATGGAAATTACCAGTATTTTTTTTAAACTTTAGATCTGCTACTTTTACTATATGAAGTTTCTGTAGTACATTTTAGGGGACAGCCCTTGGCAATTCCACACATGATAAATGATGATTTCTGTGGTGGTTTAACAGTGCTCAGGATGCAGCTGAGCCAAAATACTCGTTTTCTAAAGATGTTACATTAATCAGAAGAGTTCTTAAGGCTTTTGTTTACAGTTGCTGGTTAATTTTCTTGTGATAAGCTGTTGTAGCCTTCTAATTTGGGTAAGTTTTTGTACAGTTTCTGTTGGCGTTATGATGATTCAGCTTGCCCAAATACAGAATTCTTTAGCAGAATAATCTTGCTTCAATCTTCAGTATGATTTTTAATTAGATGATTTTTTTTCTCCTAAGTTACTTGGATTTTACATTAACTCTTAATAAAGTGACAGTCATTTTTCATTGTAAGGTAAAAGTGAGGGCTGGTAGCTGACAGATACAAAATGACATTAGGAAGCCTGATGTCTGTCTGTCATGCTAGAGTATCACCAGAGTTGTTGTTACAAGATGTAATTTCCTCCATAGTAGTGTTCCAAGTAGCTCAATCCATGGAGTCTACAATTCAATGGACAATCCATTGCAGGCTTTGTTTGTCATCATCAGCCGTGGAGGTGTGATGCGTGGGTTTGGTTTGTTTTTTTTTAAGTTTTCTTCTTTTGCACCCAATTTGTGTACTGTTTGATAAATCTCCTGTATCTGGTAATTTTCCCACAATGATAAAACTAGCTCTGGTGGTCTTGATTGATCTCACTTGCCTTCCCTGTGGCTTCTAGACATCACTCAAACCAACAGCTCGATTTGTTACTGTGCACCAGCCCCAGAATAATTCCAGTTCTGGTGAAAAATGGTAGTACTGTTACTTTTGGATAGCTAGATGCTGTGTAAGTGCAGAGGAATTCCAGAAGGCTATCACATAACTTCAGTGGGCAAGAATGCTGTAGACTAATGTCAGCATAGGTAAACAGAGGTTTTTAAACAGAATTTTTTTCCAGTTAGGAAAAAATTATTCTAAATCATGCTTGTGTGATGCTGAACTCAGAACTGATGGTTGCAACTTGGAAAAGAGGCTTTGTGGTTGTCACTGACAGTTCTCCAGGATTATTGTCTGCAATGTGGACCAGCAGCAGCCAAAAAAAGCCAGAAAAACCTGGGCAGTGTGTGCCTCTTGCATCATCAGGAAAAGGTACTGAGGACAAGAAAATACCTTTTGTTGGTATTTAAAACACTGCTGTGCTCACCACATTCTGAGCACGGGGTCCAGTTTTTGTGCCCACATCTAAAGAAGGTAGAGTTAGTGCCTTTAATTTAGGGGAGGTACAGAGGAGGGCAGCCCTCAGTCCAAGGGGGTGGTATCGCTGCTTCATGTGGAGTTGCATAATTTAAAAGGTTTGATTTGGAAGGCAGGCGGCTGAGAGGGGCAGCAGGTTCAAGGTTTACAAAATCATGAGCTGGTGGAAAGGTGAACGCCAAGCTCTTGTTGACAGAAACCCTGCAGTACCAGAATTACAGGATACTTGGTGAAACTGGTTGGGAATCAGTTGAAGACAGATGAAAGAAGAAAGTGTTTGTTTACATAGCAGGTAGTGAATTTATGCAACTTGCAGCCAGAGGATGTTTTGAAAACAGGCCGCGTAGGCAGGTTCAAAACAGGGTTAGGAGAGTTCATGGTCAGCGGGGAGAGTGTGAGGGGAGTGGACCACAGGACATGAGCTATTGGTTCTCTCTAAATAGCATCTTATCTGCCTTGTTGGAGATGAAATTTGGACTAGATGAACCATCAGTCTGACCCAGCTGAGTATTTCTTGCATTTCTGAGCTCTCAAGCTTAGTGGGATCTTTTTGTCATTAACTTAAAATTCTGTTCTTGTTCATGGCAGGGTTAGATGGAAGGCATGAAGCCTCTCTTTTATTTTTTTGTATATTCAGTAAGCTGTACCTCCAAGGGAGACTCTTGGATCTAATTGTTTAATTCATCAGTGCTGCAAGCCGACATTGCTATTACTTCTTAATAAGCTGGAAAAAGTTTCCTTCTTTCTAGCTAGGAAAAAGTACTGTGAATGTGATTCATCCAGGTCATAATTTTCCTCTCAGATTCCGAGGAGAAGTTTGGGATAGTGCTCAGATACTAGTGATAAGATTAATTTAGCCTTAGCTTTCAGTTGTAGTGGTAAGCAGCTACACTGGTGTTTATGCAACAAGACTCCAAACACTCTTTTTATTACTTCATCAGTGGGACACACTCCCTGGTATTTGGTTATGTCCCTGTGTGCTCTGAGAATGGGGCGTTATTTAGCCCCTGCCTCGCCTCACAGTTACCAATGTTCAGGAGCGAGAGCAAAACCCACAGCTAGGAGTCATTGAATGTGAAGGATTTGAGTAATTCTTTTGCTAGAGAGTAGGATAGAGTATTACAATATTTTCAAGTAATTTTTTTAAAATCCTCCTTAACATAGTTAACTTCAGTATAGCAGTGCTTTGTAGGGTGGTAACCACTGGTAACTGGAAGACAGTGAGCCTAGGCCTACTATCCATGTTTTTAGATTTAATTTGTGTAGACTTAATATAAAAGAGGTTAATAAAGAGAATTTGGAGGTTTTTGCATAATATTAAGACTGGAGAGACTGCAAAGCTGAAAAATAGTGAGGGCATTCCTTTCAAAGGTGGTGGCATTTTGTTTTACTTTTACCATCAGTGTCTTACAACAGGGAAATAAATGCCCCATTTTTAATGTAATGTTCTACAGTGTCTTTTATCCTGCAGGAAAACTTAATGGAAAGATCTAGGTTATGTCTAAATCTGGACACTGTTGAGCTTCATCATAGCCTAATGTCAAGCTGCTGTAGAATCCATCACTATGAAGGCTGTGCTATCAGGAGTATACTATTCATGTGGATATATACATCTGACTTTTCCTTGTTGGGGCACAGTTGTCTTGGAAGAAGACTGAGTATAAGCCCTTTGAGAGCTTGTTCTGCTTTCTTCCTCCTTCATTCCCCATCCCCACTTTCTCTTTCCACAACTGCAGTAAAATTTGATAGCTCAAAGTGTAAATTAATCCTAAGTTATAGAAGTCCTTCCTTGAAAGAGACTGTAAATATCAGTAATACACTTATTAGAATACAGAAAAGGAGCCTCAGTTTATGGAAGAAAGGGGACTTATTTTTATTTTTTTATAAATACTGAATAGAAGTGCATAAAGTAAAGCTTCCTCAATAAGTTCAGAAACAACCAACCAAAAGCCTCCCCAGCTTTTCTTCTTTGACCAAGAGAATGCTTTTTTTACTAAGTTATGAAATGCATCAAAGGTGTCAATATTTACTATTCTGCGAACAGTCTTTAATATTTACTATTTCAAGCAGCTCTCTACCTTTTTTTGTTCAGTTTTGAGAGTGTCTAGTATTTCTACCCAATACACTGAAAATACTAAATGTCAACACTGTATTTACTCATCAAAATAATCTTCTAAATTGCATTAAATGAGTTTGGTGAGGTGATCTAAAAGCCATTCTTAGTGAGTGGAAAAAAAGCACTAGAAGAATACAGAAAGATTGCCTGTTTACATGATGAGCACTGACACTGCAGACCTGAGCTTAGACGCATTAGGATTTTGGTTGGTTTGGTTCTAGTCACATCGTGCAACAGGGAAAAACAAATGTATGGAGAAAACCTCCTTTGCTTTTTGTCCCTTTCTAGGATGTACCTGCCTGAGTGACTGGAGAAATTGATCTTCCTACTTTCTAACCATCTTAGTGCTCTAACAATGGGGGAGGAGGGGGAGGATGGTGATTTCTTTTTTCTTCCTACAAATCATGAGCTGTAAAGAGTAAAGGAAGTGGTAGATAATGAAGTCTTCCTCAAACCTGTTTGGTTGTTTTATGGAAAGCTCCTTACAGTGTGAAGCTCCTTAGATTGCTTTGCTGATCCATTGATAGTCCTCCACTCCTTGAAATACTATATTGCTGCAACTTGGTCTATGCAGGGACAGGGTACTTGTGCTGGCTGTCCAAACTCTGAGGGACATGTGGAGCCACCTCTAGCACAGGGAAGTCTGCAGGGCCCACCTGTTGCACTGTTTTGCGTACAAGTACTCAGGGATGAACATCAACGTCTTCTGATCAAGTGCATCTGAGTCTGCTGAGAGAGCATTTAACAAATGCAGCAGAAGAGGAGCTGAAAGATGCTGGGGTTCCCTCTGTGGCTGAGTAAAGCTGTGAGCTGCACACCAGCAGTGGTGCATTTGGTGCTCTCAATATCCATTCAAGTGGCGTTGCTCCTTAAGGCATACATACTGCTGTTCTGCAGATGGATGAGTAGGGATAATGTTACAGCCTGATGGCTACTGAAAGAACAGACCTGCAGCACAGCCTAGAAAACTGTAGCAACTTTGTTCAGTTTCTCTGTTTCCATGGAAGTTGTTTTTTTCCACAACTATACCTGTAGAGACGAAACTGAAATTTAATCCAACTTCCTAATATATATGTATTTCTATTGGCAGCTGTATTTGAAGCTTTCCTTGGCTATTTAGCTTTGAGAAGTTGACAAAAGCTGTCTGAAATACTCTGATAATGAGGTAACTAACCATATCATAGCATCTGAGGAAAGCTTCCTGGGTAGCTAGAGATGGAGGAGAAGCAGTGAAA
This sequence comes from Corvus kubaryi, assembly GCF_017639235.1. NCBI lineage: Eukaryota > Metazoa > Chordata > Aves > Passeriformes > Corvidae > Corvus > Corvus kubaryi. The sequence goes on along the minus strand of NW_024581136.1, from coordinate 5,324,513 downwards.
AACATTCAGGTCCAAATCAGCTAGAAAGAGGGGAGAGCTGCACTGTGTTACTATGAACAGAAAAGATGCAGTCTGGTTGTATCAAATGGAGGAGTAGCCTCCCTGAGAAGGGAGAAGAGGTATGATAAGCTGTCAAGTAAGCCAGGTCCTGAGTTCTGGCTAGTGCAAGGATGGCAGCCTACCTGTGCATTTGAGGTGAGAACGGAGAAATTATTTCAATAAAAAGATGACGTTCTGAAGGCTACAAGTCTGTGTGCAGGTTGGATCCCTGTTTTCTGCCTGTTACAGCATGTCGAATATGGTGGTGTTCCCATGACAGCCTCACTAATCCAGCTGCTGCAGTTAGGAGTGACTGTAGCATGATCACATGTGGAGATTACTGAAGCTACAAACTAAAGTCTGGCCATTGATATTTTGCACAGTCAAGTTCTCATCCCTGAAGTTCTGTGAGCAGAAAAATTCCATCTGTTACTCTTGGAGAAGTATGCGAAGTATCCACATAATCTCTTCAGCCTTTCTATTCCCACAAATCACAGGGTGCTTTAACGGACGTGGTTACCATGTTCATTATGAGAAGGCTGAAGTCTTGTTGCATAGTTTAAAAGTTAACTTTAACACCTTCTTGGATGTTATCGCAAACTGTGAGATTTGTGGGTTTTTATATTTAGCTCAAATTGTCTGCTATAATTGGCTTTGAGGCTGCTTATAGAAGGGTAGCTGACTGCTCAGGAAGCACGCCTGCATTTCATACTTAAAAACATGAGTCTGTCTTTTTGTCATCTCAGAACCTGCTTTGCACAGTAAGATTTGTTGGCAGAACTCTTCAATTTACTTCCTTTATTTCCTTACTTCTGTAAGAATGGTATGAAGCTCCCTCTGCATCTTGTCACTTGGCCACACACTTGCCTTGACACCCCAGCCCACCCCTGTTGGTGCTCAGCTTGGCTCTAGCTTTAGTTTCACACAGCCAGGTGGCAGTGAAACCTGGAGGTGGTGGCTCTCCTGGGAGCTCTGCTGAGAGGGACCTACACAGCTGTGCTGCAGAGCACACCCATCCCTGTGCTGTGGCCATAGCCTGGCTTGGGGTCATCTTGTCCCCGATATATTGTACCTTCTAATTACAGAAGAAAGCAGTGTCATGACATAGTTGCTTGACTTGGACTTTTTGAGTAAAACGAAAATCTGTCTGTATGGCTGTGATGTTTTATACTGATAGTTGTTCTCAGTGCCTTGCTAGAACCTTTGGGTGATAAAGAAAGAAAAGTGAAAGTGAATTCCTTCAAAACATTCTGTGAATGGTGTTGAAACAAAATATAATGCAAGTCAGAAGTTTCTCCCCCCAAATAAATGTTTTTTTATTAATTTGCAGTTCAGTTGCATTCTCTCAAGGTTAACTATAGTCGATCCAAAATTACAAAAATAAATCCATCTAGGATGATGGTTCCTAGCTGATGTGCAGGGACATGCAGAAGAGCCAGCAGGCTGTTACATATGTTTTGAAATCTGAAGTAATTACAGGTTATAAGCATACTTATGCAAGGATTTTGGCACATGCAGGTATATCATGGAACAGTTAATGGATGTAGGAGAATGATGGGAAGACGGGCTCCTCAGAAGAGTTGAGATACATGGGTGTCAGGTACTTACCTGGTGTGGATCTTATTTGATGCTTTGTTTTGTAGTGATGTGAACTTATGTTTTTTCGTTCTTAGTGTTACTCAGAGGTCTTATTGCACTTCATGGAAGTGTTTGCATATTAGTGGTAACCAGAAAAATTGCAGCATAATTATCATATTAGTGACATGTATGATACTCTTGCTTGTTCTTTATTACATGTGGTTACTATGAATACCTTGCTGTACATGAAACAGAATGAACACCATCTTTTCACTTTTAAAAGAACCCTCCCACAGTTCATCATGACACACTGTATCAGAAACTCCAGTGCTATGGGTTTCTAGTATTGATGTAACTCTTCCTTTGGAAGAGCTATCCGGCTTAGCTGCACTCCCTTATATGATGCTTGTTCAGTTGGAGTGTAGAAATGCTTGTTAGTGCATAGCAGACCGTGCAGGAGGTGCAGCGAGGTTTCTGAACTGGACGTGCTGCAGATGCTGTGCAGGGGTTGGAGTGTCTGGCTGTCTCCCAGCTGCTGGAATGTGTGCCAGGCACATGCGCACACCCACCCCCTTCAACTTGGTATTGTAGCCCGGGGCTTGCTGCTTGTCTGTGCCTTGAACCTGAATATCTGCTTTTTCCGAAAGGAAGGTATGCATGAAATGATGGAAAAAACTATGAGGCACAGGGCCTGTTAAGAGATGCTCTGCACTGTGAATAGAAGGTGCTTAGTAATGGCCTTTCAAAATGATAAATCAGTATTTTTCATAAATGATAATATAATTAAAAACTAAACAATCCATTCCAGTATTTTTGCCTTCCCACCACCCAGCTGATAGGTTTAAAAATGAAGTATCACCTGCAGAAGGAGCTGCATGTTGTGGGGCAAGGAGTACAGTTAGTTTCCTGAGCTGAAAAGGGGCCAAATCCACAGGTGAAGAGGGTCTGGGGGAGGCCGCTCTGCTGTAACTTCATCTAAAGAACAGATAAATTCTTTTCAACGTCAAAGCAGGTAGTGAGTTCCCTCTTGGTAAATCAGTGGTATACTGATTTATAAATGTCTGCTATTTTCATGTTGTTTGTATAGCCTGTAAGATGGAGGGGTTGGAAGCTTTGGCGGGGTTTTAGGTGTGTAGACACAAGATTAATTTTTTGTATTTTATCTTATGTGGGCATACATGGGTACCAATACTTTACTTGATCTTCACAGAAACAACCACCACCAAGTGCAGAGAGTAGTTTAAAACCATAGGAAGGCTAAATATTGCTTGTTAACATAGTTTGATTTCAGTATTGTGTATACCGGGGCCTTTTGTAAGCATTTTTTTTTATAAATGTTAAAATCACTGAAAATAAAAGTCAAGGTATATTCTCACAGAACACCTGAGCCTCTCCGTAAGCTGTTTACCCCTTCTTAGCTCCTTGCCTAGCCTGGCTTCTTTTGGCTATGCTTGTAATGGAGGGTACAGTGGTACTTGAACGCTGCTTTGTTGCAGGTGAAGGCAAAAGGTAGTGCTTTAAAATGCTTTCAGCTCAAAGTACTGAAACACCGTTGCTCACCCAAAGGCTGTCCCTTAAGTGTTAAGTGACTCCAGTATCCTGTTTTACCTCTCAAAAGCTGAACCTCCAGGCTGCTTCAGGACAAGATCAATGGGAGCTTTGCAAACTCCTGGGTCATGTTTTGAGCACACTGTTTTCTAGCAATTGATAAATCTGCATATAATTTTTACCTGGAGCTGGACCATGGCACATACTGTAGATATTTGAAGGAAATGCTAAATAAATTTGGCTTTATGCTAGCCTGTATCAACAAAGTATGAGTGCTTGAATGTGTTGTGTGCATATATGCCTATGCTTATGTGTATCAGTCTGTGTGTACCTGTGTGTAGAGGGAGGGGGAAATAAAACCGGTTTGTGGCAAATGGAGGCAAAAAGTGGGATAGGTCACACAAAAACACATCGAAATGACTGCAATATCAAGGCTGGTGGAAGGGGTGATCTGCAGTAAAGTAAAATGTCCCTTTTTCTCCCTGCCACCTGACAGCAGAAGCTCTGTAGTTGCTGCACCACTTGGAGTACCCTGTCTACTTGGGCTGCAGTTGAATTTGCAAAATATTACAGGGAATGCAGTGTTTTAAAGCTACTATTGTTTTGTCCTTCATTAAGGCACAACATGTTTTGATTTGTATGGAGAATATCTTAAAGACTGGATGCTTCAGCAATGTAAACAATTGGAAAAGGAAAATGCATCTGTTTTCTATTACAGTCTAATATTATGCTCATCTGTGCCTTCTAAATAATGGGCACTTGTTTACATATTACAGAATATGGATTACAATTTTATAAACATAGCTTATAGTTGCATATTGGTTTCCTAAATAAAAGAAAGAAAAGTAATAGTGGCTTATAGAAATGCTTGCACTGAGACAGTCCTGGAAGTCCAAAGAAGCAGCTGGTATCCAAGGGTGGGAGTGTTAAGCCTCTGCTTTCTGCACTGCTTTTCCCATAGCTCAGATACTGCCTCTCTTTTTGCTCGAATCTGTTTGTTACTACTAATGACTTCTGTTTACTAAATTTAGGATTTGTTGTAAATGAAGATTACAGCATTGTTTTCCTGTAACTGAATCTGATTTGTAAACCCTTAAGCAGAAGAGAAAGTCTTCTTCTTTGAATGTTTTAAAGCAAAATGTCAGTAGACATCTGTGTGCTTCCCTGGTTTAATCACTACATCTAAATTGCAGCTGTGGGATGTTTCCAAGCCCCTGTTTTCCTTTCTTACATTTCCATTAATTTTCAATGAAGCATGGCTTTGTTGAATGAATTGGGTTATTATTTTATGAATCTCAAATACATCGTGAACGGTAGTGGCCAGGTCAACATTTAAAATCCACAACTTTGATATCTTACATATCTGAATGTATTATTACTTTTTGTTAATATGAGATTGCTCTGACTGAAAGAACAATGCAGAAAAATTTGGTTATTTAGTCCTCTCTTGAATGTCTAAGCTGACAGTACACTTCAAGCAGCGGTAAAGAAATCATCTGAGCACAGAAGAGAAAGTAAGTGTATGGAAGCATGTGTAGCTATATTCCTAAGCCGGTGTGGAAGAAACCTGGCAAATAAAAAAACCAGAAAAAGATGGGAGGTTTGTGGGTCTTCTTATTAAAAATCTGTGTTTACAATGATGCAAAAATTGTCCTAGCAAAAATCTGATGGTCTAAGATGAGGTAACTTTAAAATAATTGTTACATTTGCCCTATAAGGAAGTTCAGGGTATTTTAGCTCAGTTGCTTATTCTTTTGAAAATGTATATTACAAGAAGATTTTTCACTTAAAAAGTCATATGAATATCTGTATTGTCTATATTTTGCATGGTAAAATAGCAGAACATCTAATTTGCTCATATTTTTGACAACTTTCAGTGCTTAAGGCAGAAATTTCCCATGCTTGTTACTAGTCCCCCTCCAGTTGAATTTCACTGGAAAGCTTCAGCTGAAAGAATTTAACCATCTTCAGTGAGGTGAGAACACCATCCCTTTTTCCTCCCTTCCAAGCACTGCTTCAGACAGTACTGTTTTGCAGATTTTGAAGTGACCTTGAAGTTTGGAAGGAAGCAATTGCTCCATTTCAGGGGGTCTATTTGCCTGAAAGCCACTCTTTGTTATGTCAATACTCTGAGTAACTGAGAAATGCCAAGTTGCATTTACAGTAGAACTTGCTAGCCTTCAGGTATTATTTTGAAAAGCTGTGGCTCCCACCATGTGAGCTTCCACAGACCCTGGTGCTGCTTTTCTCAAAGCAACCAGGACTTCAAGCTAGGAGAGAATCACAGACAAAAATGGAAGTCTAAAAGGCTGTTTTTTCTTGCTGAAATACCAGGACTTTGACATAGAAAAAGTTTCTGTGATTGTATTTCATCATATTGTCTCTGTAGAACAGGATGCCTACAGATGCTACAGAAACTCCTGACGTCTAGTTGTCATGATTCTTAATTAAAATTAAACATTCCATTAAACCTTATGCATAGTTGGTAACTAGAGAGAGATGAATACCAATTATTGAGACTGGAGAAGATGTAATAGAAAAACAATCATTACCAATACAGGATGTAGTTATCTGTAGAAAATAACTGTAGTTAGTTTTTCCATTCCCCTTCCATGATAATTCTTATTTCTAACAGTCCTCAGAATCTGAACTGCGAATCATAAATTTTGTCTGACAATTTGGGGGAGGGTGTTTGATTTTGGTTTTGAGGCAGGGAACTGTCCTGGTTTTGGAGAGCTGTTTTTTCCAGTAATGCAACTGAACTACTTTTTAAATGCTACTATAGCATACTTTAGCTCCTTTTGTATATACACACACTTAGAGGCAGTGGTGTTACACTCTAACCTTTTGTACATAGGATAAGTAGAAAATGCATGTTACAGAAAAATGTGATAGGCAATATACCTTCTGATAGAATTCTAAACTGCAAAGTATGTATTTTTATATGATAACATATTTGTAGAGTTTTCTTTTGTTCCTTAAGCAATTTAAAATGATGAAACATATCTTCAGAAAAACTTTAATAATACAAAAAATCTGCTGTTACTGGAAAACAGATGTACAAAATAACATAGACTGAGATTTCTTTAGTTGCTGTACTGTGTGCTTTTTTTTACCCCCAAAGACCATAAAAATTGAAGTTTTATAACAAAAATACTAGCTTTATCTTAATTAAAACCTTCATTTAAGAGAACTGGACCTTAAATTAGAATATTTTTGGCTCTGGCACGAAGATAGCAGATTGAAAAGATACCAGAAATTGCAATGCTCTGCCATTCTTCATATGTCCTCCTTACAACTGGTCTTTATAATTTGGATTAAATTCACAGCTGTATCCAAATAGGGCTCCCCCCTCCCCCTTACTGTAGCAAGGACATTCAGAGTCCCTATCACTGGAGCTGCAGGAGTTTCCAAATGTGTACAAAACTTAAAGAACCAGTGCAGTATTCTGTTGGATAAGGGGGTGATACAGGAAGAACTTATAGGTAGCTTCTGAAAGGAGAAATTGTTTTAAAAGGGAACAAGCTGTAAAATGTCTTGAAAACTGCACTGCTGCTTGTCACAACCACTGATTATTTTTTAAATTATATTTTAAATTTTATTTTATAATTTCCCTCTATGTTTCAGGCTGCCTTCTTCCATCTCAGGCATATGTTTGATCTGCACTTGCTCCTTGAAGTGTAATGCAGGCTTCTGTTTTTTAAGTTACATCTATAAGGCTGCATGGAACATTACCCTCCTTGTTTGACCTCCCACATGCGATACACAATCCATTAAATCTCATGTAATATTTAAGAACTTAATACATTCTTTGCATAACATAACAGTAATAATACTGACAAAACACTGCTCCAAGCAAAACTGCTTATACAAACATCTGATCTGTGAGCACTGGAACTAATGAAGCCGTGTTTCCTATAGATTTTTCTCATATATATTAATGGACCCTTTCCCCTCTGCAGCTTCTCTGGAGTCTGACCAGCAGTGCTGGGCTGATGAGGGGATGGGTGCAGGGGTTGAGCATGGGTGCTGACCACCCTGCTCTCCTCTTCATTTTGGGGAGAGGTTCAAATGTATCATCAGGTACTTTTGTAATCACTGAGACTATCAGCAGGCCAAGTTAGTTACAGATTCTTTTCATGGTTAAGAGGACTGAATGGTCAGTGGTACAAGTTTGTGTGGTAGGTTATGAGAAGAGAGAGCTTTTCATTTTATGAGATTATAAAGTGCAGTGATACAGCATGATAAGGCTGGATTTTTATATGTTTTGTCAAGGTTAATGTCTAGTGGATGTTTTCAGTCACTGATTAACCAAGACATCTTAATAATAGATGATATCGTGTACAGATCCTTTAGTGTGTGTGCTAAGCCTTTAATCTGTACTGCTATATGCTTTTAATTTTCAATTGACTTATACTAATAGCTTCTAAAGGGTTATCCTTAATGCTGGATTTGACAACTCATGCAAGATTCATGGGTGACAGTAATAAAGTGTCTATCATCTAGTGAGATTCTTACTGATACTCTTGGGAACAACTTTCATTCTATGGAAAAAATTTCATGTGGCATTTTTTTTTTAAAAGTTTAAAATATCTGACTGAAAATTCTGAGATTAAGAAAACTTTCACCTACTTTGACTTTTGCTTGTGTAATTATGCAGTTCCATAATGCTAGATTGGTGTTGGAATTAAATAGCTAATGTGACTGTTGATTAGTTTCTCATTTGAAATCATGGCAACTGAACAAGTGAAGGTTAGTCCATTTAGGCTGTTAGTAACTTTAAAATATAATATTGGCACTCATTCAGGCTTTTAGGATTTTGCTGAATGAAACTCAAAAGAAACAGCAGTAAAATACTTGATTTGTCTAATTGGTCTTTATAATTTGGATTAAATTCACAGCTGTATCCAAATAGGGCTCCCCCCTCCCCAAGTGCCTGCCAGGTGCTGCCTCCTCTACTCATGTACTTCAGACTTGAGATAGCTTCATTGTTTTGAATGAAATTGTATTTCCTTTGTGCCCTTTCATCACCCTATATTTACTATTTTCTTGTTACTATGGTTTCTGGAAATAAATTGGTTGACAGTTGTTTTGAAAACCTAATCTATATACAAACAAGTTTTTCAGTGTTTAAATGGTGCAATGAATAGTTCAGCAGTAGACTATCTCAGAGTTCATTAAAGTGCTCAGCATTGTTATTGAGGTTAATCCCATTGCAGTCCAGGGTATGTTGATTGCTAATTCAGTGGGAGGAGAAGGGTAGAGCTCTTGCTTTAACAGTAAAGGCTTATTTTCTGATGTTGGAGTTTTGTTGTCTTTTTTTTTTTCCCCCAGCTAAAAATTCTATTGCACATAGTTTACTTAATTTTATAAATCTGTTTTAATGTGGACTAATGCTTAGCTGTATGTAGTTGCACTCAAATGTAATTTATTTTTATAAGTATTGATACTTTTGCCTCCCACCCTTGTGCAGATGGGTTCTTGTAGTTTCAGACCATGTAGCACGAAACATACATTTCCCACATAGAACGTATTCTTCAGTTTGTAGGAGTGATCCAAGAATGAGGCACTTTTTCAGTTCTTTTTATTCTCAACAGTGTGTGGCTGGCCTGATGTTTTATTTATAGCACCTTGTCCAGATGCTGCCCTGTGTCTGTCTTCATGTGGGCACTGTCAAGAGATTACTGCCCTGCTGTCTGGCCCCTGGCACAGTCTGAACTCTGCTGTCAGGTAGCAATTCTCAGCTCACAGGCAAGGCACTGAGACACAGGAAGATTAAAGCAGAAAAATTATTCCCTAGATGTTACAGTGACTGTGCATGTTTGAGACTTCATGACCTTCTCCTCCTCACAATAAAATTTCATGTAGAAAATAGATGGGGTTTTATATTTTCCTTGAGACTAAGACAAAGTAACTTGGGTAGAACTACAGAGCAAATCAAACCAATTTCAGAATTAGATTTCAGGTCTTTCTGCATGTGGTCGTGTGCTTGTCCACCTGGCTGTAGGTCGTGTACCCCAACCACAGCACTTTAGCGTTGGCAGCTTTTGAGTATGGCTGATGCTTTGAATTTCAGTTACCAGCTTAAGTGTGAAAGGAGTCAGAACACCAGATGTGAAGTGATGGGAAGAGGAAGATGCCATGTGACTCTTAGGGAAGTTTTGCAGTTTACAGCAGAGAGGGAAGGTAAAAAGGTCAGGTCGAATGAGTGCAAATTACTAGAAATAAATTGTGAATGTATGTGGATGTACATGAACATGTATTCTTACTGAAACAAATGATGTTGTATGTCAGTAGTTTTCTAGGATTTCTTATCATGGTCTACAAAGCAGAAAACAACGTGTCAAAGCAGTTACTGTAATGCATTTAATGTCAGACTGATGGCAGTATCTTGGTGAAAAACTGAATCTGTGGTTAAACTCGTTTTCTAGTCCAGCTTCAAGATGTAACAAACTTGGCTGTTGCTTTTTGCTTTTTACCAAAAGCCTTCTCCTTTCCCTTTATTGGAGCACAACCTCTAGTTTGTTTTCTGCTGTATGGTAATTTTTATATTAAGGCGTAGCAGATGGTGTCAAAATAATGGATCCTTCTACCCTGGCTTTCCAAACTTTTTGGTACAGTTTTGTCAATTTTATGATATTTCATTTGTTCTTATCCCTTCCCTGCTTTGTTTTCTTGGCATGCTTTTCACAATGTGTTTTCTAGTACCTCCTTATTAATCTTTTTTTGATATTTAATGCACTGTTGTTTTGAATTGAGGAAGTGTTTCATCCAGAATCACTGTAGAACTTCCTTCCCATGCTGCTGCCCAGACATGCTGCAGACTAGCTACTTAATTTGCACTGGCAAAATTTCAAAGTGCAGGTCAGCTGGCCAGGTTATCCCCCCGCGGGGCTTCTGTATCCCTTCCTAAATGCCATTTTTCTTCTGTCTGTTCTGCGTTTTCCCCTTATTTGTCCATTGGGAGGAAAATGGCTCCAGAAAAGTTGAATGGTGTGACTCCTTCCTTGCTTTAAGCTGTAACTCTCACAATTTAACATGTATCATGAAAACAGTTTCAAGGCAGTTTAGACTATTTATGTAGGGTTTTTAACATGTTGTCAGAGAAAAGTAAATCTGGCAGAAAATGAGCATTATAAAGTTGAGTCAGAAAAGCACAGGAGAAAGTGGTAAGGTTTGGCTTCTGGAATGGGGAACCAACCCAGAGTGCCAGAAAGGCATGTGAAATACAAACTCATAGAAGGATAAGGATATTCAGCAGCTGAGAAATACTCTGATTATGTGGTAGCTACACTGGGTGTTATATGTTGTTGAGTTCCACTGCTGATGTAATTTAGTTGATATGAGCACAGCTTTAGCGCACTCAGTTTTGGTCAAAATTAACTGTGTATGTTTAAATTGCTGACAAGCTGAGGGGATGTGAGTGCATCTAAAGGCACCCAGGTCATCTGCTTCTCTATAGTGAGAGCAGTTGTAATGATTCCCAGCAGTGGTGAGTTCTGTTGAATTCGAAACTGCCATGAAAATAATTTGATTTTAAAAATAAAAAGTTCTAAGAAAGCTCCTTTGAAGAACCAATTGCATAATGAAGTTGTTTCTGGGTTCCCCTTATTAATGTTGTTGATATTTGATTATATGTTTGATAAAAATAGAAACTGAGTAGTTTTTTTGTTTGTTTTTTTTTTTTTTGAAGTGTACAGCCATACAAAGTGCACTTCACCAGTGCTTTCTTGAACTAGGTGTGGGTTATTGGGTCATCAGGAGAGGTGTGAATGCCACAAATTTTTCAGGGTTACACTCTGCAAATTTGGTGAACTGAACAGTACAAATTCCAAAATAATGAATGATCCCAGTTGTTAAATTTGCAAGTTTATTTGAATCTTAAAGACAGAAGCAGTGTTGCCCTGTGAGGACTGAAGCTATTAACTAGGCAGTGCACATTTAGGGTTTGATACCACTCTCATTATGGCGGTCTGGGGAGGGGAGAAGACCTTGGGCCAGCAGCGGGTTTATCTGAAGGATATCAAACACAAACAGGACTGCCAAGTGAATTAGAGGAGCATTATGAGAAGATTTGGGATGAACTTGGAGTATTGATCTCATGAGATCCCTGGCTTCATAGTAACATCATTATTTTCAGTCCTGAAACAAAGGGAGGTTTTTCTTCATTGTAAGCTGGACTCAATCTTTAGCTGATTACTCAGATGGACTATTAGTAAAGGAAGGGAAAGATCCAGACCTGCAGTCCTTAGAAAATTGGAAGACATAAACATGAGAATCTCATTTATAGTGTCACACCTTTTAATGAGAAAGGTTCTGCCTTTTTGATTTCGTAGAAACTAACCAAACAAAAATCTACAGGCTGCATCTTGGATTTTTGTAACTTGAGACTGCTGGACAGTTGTTTTGTTTTATGGCTTGCTTAGCTGTGCCACCACAAGAAAAGTTGTAGAATTTCTGTACAAAACATGCTTTTGAATTTAAACTCTTTCTTTCTACACTTAATCTTGTTTCTTTTAGTCTTCAAAAAACCCAAAACCTCACTTCTTCTTTTTTCCAGAATTAAAAAGATGAAATATTTAATCAGAAATTCAGTATTTGGGTCATCAGTCTTGTTCAAACTCCTAATTGCTACTGATTTTGTGCAATAGAGCAGGAGATCCCTTCAGTATTTTTTCTACATAGAAACTCTGTGATTTCCTTTTTCCAGTATGTTTTTATACCAGTGCAGAGAGATGGCTGGTGTCGTCTTTATTGGTGGAACCAGGTAAATTTGACGTCCAGCAGCTTCACTCTCTCCCATGCCAGGTGCTCGGGGCAGGCAGTCCTTGGCTTCCTGTCTGTGGCAGCCTTTCTTGCTGACCTCAGTGATGGGTTTAGTTTTCTCTTGACTGCGTTTAAATCAGGTTGACATGCTGTGAAGCTGAAATCAAACATACTAATTCTTTCCTGGGCAGAAGCTCATCCAAAGAATGTGTGTGGTTTAGTTTGTGCTTTCCCACTGTACTTACATCCCAGGAAATGGGTTCTTAAATGAAAAAAACCTCGTTCTGCTCATCATTTTATTTTTAAAGTCTCATAGTTGTTTTTTCCCACCTTCTCTTTCTGGGGAAAGGAGGAAAATTTTCTGCTGTAGCGAGGATGGCTTTTTCCCCCAGTGCTATACATGAACTTTACCTGAACCAATAGCAGAAAGACGGTATCATCTGTAAATGGTCCTTAGGTTCCTTCCTCCAGCAGTGAATGACCTTTATGAAGACAAAACCGGGTGGAAACACCAAATTCAGTTACTCTGCCTAGTAGGAAAGGATTTGGTGAAACCGAATCGTCAGTAATTCCCCATTTAAGACGTTCACGGGAAAGCTGAAATAGGCATTTTGGGGTACAAGAATGAAAAGCTTATCTATTAAATGTAGATTACAGCCTGTCAAGTTAAATAGCAATGTTGTAATTACTTTGTTTGCTTCTATTTGGAATTGCTTTTGTTAGACTCGGGCTGCAATTAACACACTGGAGCAGCCATTGTTCCTGCCTGCATTCCTTGGCTCTTTCAGCGTCGCTGGGAGTGGGGAAGTGCTGCAGCTTATTTGCATCTCTTTGAAAAGGAGTTACTTGAGCTAGCTTAATTTTTGGTCTGTGTTTTTAATTTCTCCGAAGGAGATACTTCCCACGCCTGTGCGCACGTTAGTAATGCGAGGAAAAATGTAAACAGGCATGGGCTGTGCTCATCAGTGTGGAGAGCACGGAAATGGGGATGAATTCGGTAGGTGCGTCCCGTTTCGTTATAATTAGCTGACGACTCATGCCGATGTCACCACGACGAGCCGTAAATGAGTTTTTCAAGACTTCTTAATGTGTTTACTTTGTGTCGGATTTCCAAAGACACCCCGTTATACCTGTCCAGGCAAAGGGTGTCCAGGCTGCATGGAGACCTCGACTGCTGGAATCCTGCATGAGTCCTCCCGAGTATATTCACAATAGCTCTCCTTTTGTTTCGAGCTTTTGTTCATGAGCTTTTTATTTTTTATGAGCTAGATCTGTTCATTATGTGGGAAGTCACTGTTTAATCTACACAGAATAAGGTGCTCTATATGATCCTAAAGTAAACAACAAATGCATTTACTTCTAAAACCTTTTATTTAGAACTAGCAACTATGACAGGGAATCTTCAACTAGCTCATGGTTTCGAATGAGGTGTTGATGGGATGGGTACGGTTCTGGAGAATGTGTTTGGATTAGCAAGGTTAATGGCAGAGCTGCAAAATATCCTCATTTGGTAGATTTGGAAAAAATCTGCATTTTCTTCAGTCAAGAATCTTCTTTTCATCGACCTGGCTCTGTCACCTGTGGAGCTGTTTCCTAAATAGATGCCAGCTGACGCTGGAAAGGTGTCACAGTGTGCTGAGCAGGTCTGGTATTTGGGAGCTGTGTTTCGCCCTGCTGTGTTAATCAGTGACAAAGTAGTTGCATTTATTTGCTGAAATGATCGTGGAACTTCAACAGCAACTTCATGTTATTGGACTGTTTTGAAATTAAATGACCCTTTGGAAGGGCATTTCTATTGGTGTTTTAGGGACAAGACACATTATTGGCTCTTAATAGTAAATGGAAGTTTAAGTTGGCTACTGGAAAGCCTTTTGCTGGAATATTGCTTGAGTTTTCACTTTCGTTTGCTTTGTTTTATTTTTTCCTCCTTGGTTACTTTCAAAGAGAATGCAGTGCAAGGAAGGAGTAAGGATTACACTTTAAGTGTAGTTTAGCAACACATCTATGTTATGTATGAAAGGTCTGTTTAACTTCAGAAAAGATATATTAAGCTGTCTAGACACTCTGCTCTTAGTTCAAAATTTAAGTACTCTTCTCCAGCTCCCCAATAGTGGAAATAAAATGAAATATCAACTTATTTTTAGTTACTGGATTTAAGAATGGGATTTCAGCTGTAACAGGAACTGCAGCTCGCTGTGCTGTATCCATCCTGGACTAAGAGATTTGAGAAGGAAGCTTTGCCAGCTGGAAAGTGCGTCAGTGTTACCTGCATGTGTATTGTAACAGATGTTGAGCAGAGACTACTTGTCAGAGGTACCTTATAGTAACTCTTAAAGATGCTTGTTTGTTTCAGTACACTTTTCTTGCATCGCTAACTTTTTTCCATAAAGTCAACCACAAACTGCATTATTGGGGATTTCAGCTGAAACTTGTGGTGAATAGGAAGTAGATTAAACACAGGTTTTCCCTTTTCTCTGGTTGCCAACAGTGATGTCAGTAGTTCTAATGATCCTTACCTCAGCTCACTGCTGTCCTCGCACTCTCTATAAAACACTTGTCTTCTGCACTGTTTTGTGTGTTGTTAAGGAAATGCTGATGGCTGGAGGTATCCAGCTGATTACTTCATTTCCAAATAAGGTTCTTTCACCTTGAAGTACACTGTAACAGTTCACTGAGGAGAGAGGAGATTCAGATTGTTTTGTCAAAAATTTGGGAAATACTCTTTTGAAGTCTAGCAAAGAACATTTGTATGCTAAAACTGAGGATGGGGCTTTGGGTTGGGCATGAGGCACAAATAATGGATCCAAGGTTTATAGGTTGAATGTATTTCCAGTGACCTCGGAGGAGCAGCTTTGCTCTCAGATTGTCTGTTTCCTACACATCTTTGTGCATTCAGACAGAACAGGCACCACTGTGCTGTAACAGTAGTGTGGGTTGTCATTCTTGGTTACTCAATTCATGTTTTATTGAAAGAGATTGGTCAGAGGAACTGGGTATGAAAGCCAGTAATTGCAATCAATAGTTTCAGATGGTCCTTAGCAAAGATCCTAGTTGATTTTTTTTTCTTTACCAAAATTAAAAGAAAGCAAAAGCTACTAATACATTTTTAGGAAAGGGTGACAGATTCCCATGTTGTACTGCTGAAGATCTGGAGGTGTAAGTAGCTTGAAACTGCTCCATGCCCCTGTGTCCTGTTATACATGCACGTGACGTTTGTATGCAATTCAGCCTGTACCAGGTCATGTCCTACATGATTCTGGCTCTTCATCCTGTCTCCAGCTCTTGGATATTTCAGGCTTCTGTGATTTTTCACCCTTTTTGCGCATTTGCAGGACTATAATGTACGAGTGTTTGGGTTTCTGTAACTGTGGGTTTCTTCAGTTTTATTTTCTTAATTAATTCCTCTAGGAAGTGTTTTGTTTTTCCAATAGACTTGTTACTGTCTTTCTTCTCTGCTCTTCTGACTTTGGAATCCAGGAATAAATGCCCTCCAGAGGTGGTTGCAATGACTTCTTGGCCATATTGATGGAATTGGTGAGGAATTGGATGGGACAGGCCATTTTGTTCAATACATGATGTATTTGAGTGTAGATGACCTGAATACTGGTGAAGAGGTGTAGAACTTGGCCCTGCTACTGCAAATCATGTATTATTTATGTACTTAAAATCTCTTAGCAGAATCAAGTCTGGCCATGTAGAAAAGCTGTTTCTTGCTGTCCTTCCACCACTTGCCCTGTCGGTGCAGAGCAGGTCAGACCTTTGGGCCCTGCTGGGGGCACCCAGCTGTTCCTCTGGCCCTGCTGGATGGGAGCTGGGTGTGGAACACCCACCTTGGATATGCAGCACACAAATTGCGCACACTTTGCTCCTCCATTTAAATGAAGCCATTTCTCCTTTGTTGCTTGTCTTTATTAATAAAGTATGGCATTACTGGCTAATTTTAGGTCAAACGTAGTTGAAAGCTGCACAGCTATGTGAAGCTGTGTATAGATATTTGGGTAGGAACATTCCAGTAGATCGCAATGTGAGTGCAGAAGAAAGTTGAAAGTAAATAAGAGATCTGTGAGATAATTCTCCAGGGAGTTTTCACAGCATGCCACACATCATTTTCAGGGATAGGCTTTCCTTTCACTTGAAGGATCACACAAAGTAAATTTTGTTTCTTGTGCAATTAAAGAATATAGGACAGGAGGTCTTTTCAGTTTTTTTACTTCAACGTGTCTATGGGAAGCCTTTATTTGTACTGAGGAAAATGCACTGTTTACCTATCTCTTCAGGAGCACAGTTAATATTGAACATAGAAATAGACACACTTTTATGTAAAATATGAGTCTTGCTTCAGCAGATTTTAGCAAAATTACTGAAATGTAAATGCTGGTAGTCCTCTAACTCCAGTTAAAAGACAAATTGTACTCATTTCAGTGCTGCATGGTTTGGTCCCCAGTGGGTCTGGCTGCATGTCAGTGGTGTGCAGAGAGGAGGCCAGGACTGTGGTGTGGGAGGTGCAGGGGTGGTGGGCAGTGGGAGACACCAGGGCTGTATGTGTGGCCAGCCAATGCCACAGGACCTCAGGAGCAGTGGGAGGCAGCCCTGGTGCCCCAGCGTGTGACCTCAGCTCTGTGTCCCCCAGCAGGGAGTGTGCTCCCCATGGGGGCCGGAGCAGCTGCCGGCAGGACACGAGGCCATCCAGCCCTGAGTGCATCCTGCTTGGCGCTGCCTCGCTCCTGATCAGGGCCTGGGCCTGACAACCTGCCTGGGGAAAACCTGCAGAAAAGCAGAGTCCAGAGGACCTGCTGACCCAGACTGGTGCGCTGGGTCAGGGAGGCTGCAGCCAGCAGATGAGAAATGGGAGGACAGGGTCAAAAGCAGTTTCTGGCATTCATTCCCCACTAAACCTGTGCTGTGCATTATCGGGGTTGCAGCACTTCTCTCAGAGAGAAGCAGAAAATTGATAAATTCATGGACTTCACCAGGATTTTCTGCGTACAATTTTTTTTAGAACTTGTATGTCAAATAGGGAATGGTCATGCTGCACCCTGAATGCTCCATTCCCTGGTCATCCTTCCCAGGCAAACTGTGGTGTTTGCAGGTGGCCAGGAAGGCCTCTCATAGGGCCTGACATTCAGTGGATCTTTCTTGTAGCTGGTAAAAACGCCAACAGCAGGCTGGTGTTTAGAGCTTTCCTTTCTCTTGTCACAGGAGCTTGTCAGAGTTAATCAGTATGGACACTTAAATTGTTTCTGCTTAGGTGAATCTCTTGCAAGTTTTAAATGTGTTTCTGACTACTTTGAATTTTATTGCCAACATCTGTTTTAAATGCTTTTGGGATTCACATGCTTGAGTACAGTTCAACTGTGTATGCCATAATTTTTCAAGGTGCTAACACTTTCAGTTTGGATGATAACTCTTTTAAAGAGAAAAAAAAAGGAGGGGGAGGGAAATAATTGCAGAAAAGTTTTAAAGTGCCCATGATGCTAATTTTCTTCCTCTTTCAATTTCAGAATGATGACCTACACAACCTCAACAAATCCTTCTTTTAAACTCATGGGTATCAAGACTATAAATGTTTCATGCTATCACAACTAGGACCTCACCTCCTCCTCCTCTTCCTCTGTAAATGGGTACGATACATCCAGTTCAGTTTGTTTACTTTACACAAACCTCAGGAGTTGTTGACTGAGCTGCACATCCTGTGTTGTGCCAAGCAGAAGCACTGTGACACCTGGACAACAAGTCTCTCTTATTTCATCCTCTACCATAAGGACTTAGCTGGCCACATGAACTGATGTGCCCACCACTACATCATGGTGAGAATGGGTATTTTGCTAGCACATTTACACAACTTCATTTGCTGCTGAAAACCTGTATGACAAATCATCATTGTAAATTATTGCATACAAAACTTAATGTTGGTTGAAGAGTATTAAATATTTAACATAGGTTTTGATTTATACATGTACTTTTTTAATTAAAATGTAACTTTTCCTACAGCACATCTTTTTTGATGTGGAACTGAGGTATACTATATTCTGTTGTAAACAGAGTGGGGAACCTGCTTAAAACAAGGCTTCTAAGAATAGAGTAGGGTACTATTCTTGTTTTAAGATTGTAATTCAGAAAATAATATAATACGAGTCATTGGTCCCTGGGCCTTGATTGTACAGTCATATTTACTGATACTATCAGTTGTAAGATAACCCTGATGTTGAGTTGAATTCTTTCCAAAAGAAAACTAATTTTGTACTCCTTGTAAAATAATAGTCTGTATTAACTACAATGAAGACAAACATTACTGTACATGGGTATTTACAAGTGTCAACTTTAATTCATCAATTGCACAGGAACTGACAAAAAAAATCAGAAAAAAGAAATCAAAGTCTTCCATTGTATATATTATAAAGAAGAAAAACAAAAAAAAACAACCAACAGGAAACCACAAAGCAAAATGGAAACAAAAAAGGGTGAACTTTTTAAATTGACTCTTTCCCTGGAATGAAAATGTGGGTGTTTGTAAATTCTGGAAATCTCTTTCTATATGTAATAAACTAGATACTGTTTTATCTGCTGTAGTGGGTTTTGGGTCTTCTTTGTTTTCTTTTCTTGTTTTCTCAATTATCTGAAATTGTCCCACCAGGTTTCTGTGATGTTTCTATGGTTTGTCATTGAGAATGGCTGTGGACCACCATAGCTTAAGAATGAAGTCAAGTGTAATTAGGTGGAGTAGGGAGTATGCTTCCTTGCATTATTTCACTAAAGCCCTTGTTTCAGTTTTCTGGAGACTCTTCAGGATACAGCTCTCCATCCACTGGATTCGGGGGAAGGGTTCACAGCATGTAAAATCACTTGGAAACCATAGCAAGACTTCAGCATAAAATGTAAAAAGCGCAGCTCAGATGATTGTCTGGAAATCAGTGCAAGAGGCACGACAAGGAAGAATTCTTCTGTGACTCTCCTCTGCTTCACTGGTTCTATGTAGATGAAAATTCTTTTGTGCATAGTATTTGCAGAGTCTTAATTCTTTTGGGGACTGGAAAAATACTGAGATCATGGATTTTCAAGTAAAATGTTGTTGAAGTGATAATTGAATTTGAAGCCATGTCAGGTCCCTGTTGGTCCCTCCTGCTTCTGCGAAGAAACTCCATGGACCAGTGCACATTCAAAAGAATTCTTGTTCTCAGGAAAAGGCAGGCAGGCACAGCAGCAGCTCTCCCTGCAGGAAGGCTGTCAGACCCTCAAAGAAGGGGTTTCTTCCCCTTGAGATGTTTATGATGTCTGGGATTAGGCTGTGGTTAGTGCCACTTCTGCCTGCAGTATAGATGAAGGGGCCATTGCACAGCTGCTCTTCACCTCTCCTTTTGCTGGAGGCCTACCAGTCCCTTAGCTTTGCTGGTATTACTGCATGTACAAAATCACTTTGACCCTGTCAAGTCAGAATATTCACTTAAGAAAGGACTTGTAGCTTAAGAATGCTTAAATCATTCCAGATCACTGGGAACAACTGCAGCAGTGGTGATGCTGGCAGAGTGAAGGGTGCTGGTGCGTGGGGAGCTTGCAGCCTGAGAGGGACTTGTGCCTGCCCACGTGCTGCCTTGGGAAATCTTGGCTTTTGCTGACAGAGCAGTGTCCTCCCAAAGGTCCTGATACCAAGCAGTAGCAGATAAGAGGCTTTGCTGCTTTTTTATGTAGGAAGGGGCAAGTGGATCTGGAGTAGCTCACCTGTTACCCTTGATGAGCAGTGATGTGGATTTTTCCAAAGAACCATTAATACGTAAGAAGGCAGCACTTGCTTTTAAAAAAAAGCCATGTACATCAGACCAGTATTTAAATTTCCAAGTTACCAATTTTAATTTTATTTTAAGCCTTCTTTTTATGTTCTTTTATTAAAATGGGGTTTATTTGCAATGAAAGCTTGCATATATTCTGAAGTAAAAACTTAAGAACAACTCACCCTCAACCCCTTTGTCCAGTCTTCTCCAGCTGAGTGAATTAAATGACATGTTCACTGTGTTGATTTGGTTGCTAAATATTAGCCTGTGTTGATGTTAAAGTGCCTTGCATAGAAAAGCATTTAATGTCCATTGAGCTTTGCGTTGTTCCAGGTAATTTGCAGAGTCTGGCAATTATTGAAATCACAAGTTTGGAGGCGTTGGAAGCTACTGTTAAGGTTTAAAAGGCACCAGGGAGTACATTTAATGTTGGTAGGAGTATTTCAGTTATACCTCTAAGAGCAAATTTTGTTCATAAAACATGAATTCTACAAAAGTGTAGGAATTGACAGTGGTCATTAGGGATAGTAGGGGGATGGTGCTGATCTGGTGGGTTTCCATTCATCTTAATGATGAGATATGGGCAGAGAAGGAGCTTGTCAAAGATGTTAATGTGCATAGGGTTTATGTTAATCATTATTTTTTCCTAAGTAAAATTAAAGATGCTTTACATTCAGAAAATGTTTTGAAAAGACTTTTGCAACAAAATACATTCATAACCAAAGCTAAAACTCTTGATTATTGCATAGATTTTTATTCTTATGAATTACAAACTTTAATAAATAGATGATTATGAACTAAACCTGTCTAAATTAAAGCATAAATGCCTCAATAATCCAGTACTATACTATCTTATCCTTTTATGAATTCTTTTGCACTGTCTGCCACAGAACAGATTGTCATTTCTCTTAAGTTTGAAAATGAGCACATGGGATCAGTCTTAGATCAGCTGGTAAAACTCAGATGCTTGGGTGTTTATTTTGCTTTTAATTTTTTTCAAGTGGAAGTTTCTGGTTATTATTTGAGTTCATTTTCTGGCTCCATTACTGGCACAGCTTCAGTGTTCAAAAACTCTGTACTGAATGCAATTATTAGTGCTATTGGTTGAAAATGAGAGGGGTTGGGAAAACCATTTGAAGCAGTCTCCAGGAGCACAAGGAGCATTTACACACTTGGGTTTTGGCAAAGATTGCTGTGTTCAAGCTCAGTTTGATTCTGAGTTGATGTGTATGTTGTGGAACTCTAAATAAATTTTTGTCCTTCTAGTATTTGATACTAACCTCTCTACTTAGTATTTAAAATATCATGTCTTCCATAGTGGTGTTTATAGTTTTTTTTCCAGTAAAAGTACAAAGTCAGAAAGCAAAAAGGGAACTCAGGCCATGTTCATAAGCATGTTCTGGTGCTGTAGCCTTACTTTGTGCATATTTAAGAACCAAGCACTGTGTCCATCTTGCTACCAGCTGACTTTCAGCTGAAGCTGTTTTCGTGCCCTGTGTTTCACTCAGCAGCTGGGTAATGAGCAGAATGTGCCTGAATGGGTTCCATCAGCGTGTGCCGTGTTTGAGTTGTGTAACTGCGGCACAGCTGAGCGCAGCAGCCAGAGCAGCCTCCACGGGTGTTTCTGCAATGATTAGCTGACTCCAGCGCTTGGTAGCAGCTTAAGTACAGCATGTCAACTGCTAATTGAGTCAATCTGGGGAGGTGCTGGAGCGCTTGTTCTGCAGCTTCATTCACCTAAGCTAGTTCAGTTTAAAGAAACAATACTGAAAATAAAGAAGTTACAGCAAATATTTGCCTGTCTCCTGTGTGGCCTCCAAGCCATCTTTGGGTGCAGATGATTTTGGGGGGGGAGGGGGGTTTGGGTTGGTTTTTTGTTTGTCTGATTTTTTCAGCCTGCAAACTTTGAGGCTAGTTCATTGGCGACAGTTAAGTGTAAATACTGTAAAGTGACAGTATTCACCCTTGTCCAGTTCACCATGTCTTTTTCTGCCTACCAGTATTTCCACTGAGGTGTGACTTTGAAGATACTGTAAACAAGTTGGTTGTGAACTTAGCAGATGCCCATTAAAGAAAAAAGTGAACGTGGGAAAAAGTTTAGGACTTTCAGTTTGTAGAAAAACTTCTACTTTGTCTTTGTATCTTTAAGGTGATACTATTCTCAAAAAAGATAAAATGAGGAATCTGTGATTTCAAGATGTGTGTTGAAAGAACATTTATATGTAAAAGGTGGAGGCCAGTCAATGATTACTTGAGAAAGCAGTCATGCTTTTCTCATGGTGTTATGGTGACTTCTGTATTTAAATATTTTCAGGTTGGAAGCTTTGGTTCTACATTTGGAATAGCAGTAACAGGATAATGGAATGTTAATGTGTGCCTGCAGTGGCCAGGCTTGGATGTCACAGAAAACAGCCCAAGAACTCTGCATGTCTGATGTAAGACAGGGTATAAGGCTGGGTGCAAGGCCTCAAAAGGGAAGGATGGAGGGAAAACTCCAACAGTTTGTGCTCTGTGAAGTTTGCTGGGGACATGTTTTTTGGTAAAAGGTTCTGTGCCACTCTGGATTCCTGATCTGAATTGACAGATGGTTTGAAAATTGGAACTTCATGTTACTGAAGGGGCATGGAAAAGTAACTGCTAGGAAATCCCCCTAACACTCCACAACCTATGGAAAGGCTTTGCTTGGTGGAATCCCCAAAACTCATTACGATACTTTACAATTTTATTTGGAGATGGACACCAAGAAAATAAAACAAAACCAATCTGCCTTCTGCAGATGTTGAATACCTCTCCTAGAAATCAAAGTCTGTCGGCAGATAAACTGTATTGAATCAGAACAGTGTGAAGTCAAGCTGTGGTGTTGTCATGGCTTGATAAAATGGTTCTGCTTTTTCAGCCAGTCTTGGACACTACTTCTGTCTATAGAAATCGAAGGGCTGGTTATTTAGAGGAAAATGACCTGACTGGAGAACTTGCTTACAGTGTTTGTAGGGGAAAGAATCTTGCAAGGAAAAACCATTAAAGCAGCAATGCTGGTACAGAATTGATGAAAACCACCAGATAATGTCTTTGGTATTTTTACCAGTAATTTTTGAAGAGGAAAAGTTGTGCCTTACAGCTCTGCTCCTGTCTGTCCATCCAAAGGCTTGTGGCATTGCATTATATTTTATATGGCTGTCACAATCTGTGCCTTTCTTTTACACTTCTTTTTTTTTTGATTTAAGAATCAGTCTGGCACCATTTGGCTGTTGGATGTCATGGCTGAACCCTTCTGAAATGTCAGCAGGGAGAAAGTCCCTCCTGCTGCACATGGGGCTTTTCCCAGGGCCCCCTCTTGGACTGGGAATGAGAGCTCTTGTCTCTCCTCATCTTGTTTGTTTGGTTTTTTTTTTTTTTAATTGTAATAACCAACTATTAGTTAGATTGAATAAAATGTCAGGTTTGTTGTGAATTATTTACTGTCAATAAAGTACAATAAAGCTGAAAGGTCAGGGGTTTTCTCCTCGGGTTATTGTGGACATGGCTACTGTCCTGCTTGGTTTCGTCATTGCAGTGGTAGTGCTTTGTTTTTCCACCTTTTTGAAGATGAACTGAAAGAAGAAATGATAATCTTTACTATCTATCAATTTACTGTTTCACCTTCAGCTTGTGAATTTAAAACAGCAGTTCATTTTTCTTTAAACTGTTTGGAAATTTGATGAAGGCAGGAGTTTGAGAGCAAAACAAACCCCGAATTTCTGGCGCATCCTGATTCTACAGTCAGCTGAGCTGGGTTGGGTGCAAGGCAAATGTGTCACTGTTTCTTCCTCAGGCTGTATCTTTTGAAGTCAAGGCCAGGTTGGCTTTGTTTTTAAAAGGCTGATGGAAATAAGGTAAATTCCAGTTCCCGTGGTTGTGGTCTCAGTCCAAAATATGCATTTGAGCCCATGCAGGGCCAAAAAGTCATTATTTGTCCTTTAAGTGACTAACTTCAGAGAAAAACTGTTGTCTTCTCACTAAATTGGTGTCTTCAGGCACTCCTGTGGTTTCAGTAAGTGGGTTTGGTTATCGTTCCTCCCAGGCAGCCGCAAGGCCTGTGCACTGGCTCTGGGTGCTTGGCCCTCCTCAGCAGTCACTGCCGTCCTGCCCAGCCGCCCTTTTCCCACAAGGTCTGGCTTTCCTCAGCTACCTGGCAGTGATGTGGCTCGTTCTGACAGCCTGCCCTTATTAGTAGCATGTTTTGCATTAATTTCAGCCTCTTCACAGCGTGCCCATGACTGTGGGAACACAGCCCGCTGGTGAAGAGCGTCCGTCTCGTTCAGCCACACGTCGGTGCCACCTCAGCGGGATCAGGGAAAGGTAAACTGAAATTCTGTTTCCTAAATCTGCCAGGAGGCAATTTGCCTGGATTTATTCCCTGTTAGGCTGTGTGAAGTGGCCTGGTAATCTGTTGGCTCATCACCAGTCTCCCAGTCATGTGGGTAATCCTGAGGGTTGTCATCTGAGGTGAAAGATAAGGAGAAGGGCGTGAACATGACACATGGATGTGAAAGATCAAGAGACTTCTGCTTGCTGTGTTATTTTTAAAATTAGAGCTAACAATGAGACGTGAGCGAGCTGTTTAGTTTTGCCTCTTCCAAAGCATTATATGAATGTGAATAAATCATTTGGTATTATTGCATTTGTTTTGTGTATGCAAAACAAAACTGATTTTTACCTTCATCAAGGTGTTAAGAGGATTAAGTAATGAGTAAGAAGTACTTAACTCCTGTAGTGTTGGGTAACAAGTGCTGGTAAGGAAGCTAGGTAAACTGTGTTCTTGCAGAGCAGTAGTACTGTCCAGGCCTTTTTGTCCCCCCAGATTTCAGTGTCCACCTCAGTGCTTCCCCTGTTCTTTTCAATGCCATCTCGACCAGTCAGAAAACTCGCTGGAAAGTTTTGTTTTGTGTTTAGTCCCTTCCACTCCTGAGTTTCTTTCTAACTGTTGCACAGTTAGCTAAGGTGTTCTCACCAGAAGATAAGCAGTTCAAGCCCGGTCTGCAGTTCTCAAACCCCTTCTTTGTAATCTATTAGTGGAAGTCACACTCATCCCTGACTCAGGAGGCTGCTGCTATTAAGGAAGACCAGTTCAATGCCCGCTAAAGGTTCATCAAAGTGATCTCTACTAAACAAAGCCTATAAACAAAACACAGAAACTTAGAGCAAGTGCATCCTTAAATTAAAAGTGCTTTGGGGAGCCTGTGTTTGTTATTCCAGCAGTCTCATTGTGAGCACTGGAGCTCTATGAAATGCAGATCTTCAAAGCTTCCTTGAAGATATGATGCTCTTCTCCCTGTCAAAACAGAAGTCTCCTTTATTGTCACAGTCAGCAAGTTTTCTTCCTCCTACTACCTCTTCCCTTGGATGCTTCAAGGAGGGAACTTATTGTTGAGCTCCTCACCTCTTCACCTTACCATTGAGCTCCTCGTGCCTTTCTGAACTTTTCCTTTGCTTTCCTCTTTTCTGTGAAGCACTTTTAGCACCTGAATGTTCTTTGACTGCCATATGCTGACTTTGGGGACAGTGCTGCCTTAGTGAAACAACAAACCAGCAGAACTTTCTGGAGACATCCTGTGAGCAGAACTGACTTGGACTTAAATGACCCAAGAACAGGGGAAAGTGTGAAATCCTTAACTTGAAATTGCCGTAGTAGGCAATGAGTCCTGAAACGACAGCCTCTTCAGTTTTACTGTGAGTAAATGGGCTTATAGCATAAATTTGGGTGGGGAGGGAGGAGGGTAAAAGAGGGGGAAATAAGATTATTTTTCCACATAAAATAATTATTTTGGTTTCAAAAGATTTTGTCTTCTATGGTATCTTCAGCTGGAAATGAAGGCCTGATAGAATACTGGGAGAGTTTTACCTGCTTGAGTAATTTTGTTCCTGACTAGATACGTGGAATGATTTCACTTGAAATAAAAAGTGAATTCACTGTTTGTTTAGGTTTTTTTTAAACATCATTAAATAAACACAATTTAGAACATGGTTACACAGGTAATAACATTACTCAAAAGGCAGAACTTTCCAGTGTGAGATAGCATCCTACTAAACTTATCCTGGTTTTAGAATAAGAGAAACAAGAAACCAGAAGACCAGCGCCCCAGAGAACATGTGACTTTCTTTTTGATGGGATCCCAAATGTACTTGGTGTGCAGATCAGAGTCTCTTTCCCACAGTATGTGTTACACACCTTGCTGTCTGGCTGTGCAGTGGAAGTGTTTCCTAATGAAACTTCCATCACTGTAAAATAATCACATATCCTTGCTAAGCAAATAATGTCATAACTGTGATGTGCGTTTGTCAGTCCATTTGCTTAACAGCCTTGTTATTTAAGCAGGATTTTTGGCATATATAACGGTACTATAAATTGATGCCCAATAGATGAGATTTTTTTGAGAAGAGCTGTGCTCAAACCTGTAAGAATTTAATGGCTTTTTGAGGTGTTTTTTCTTTGTTTTCTTGAGGTTCTTTTGTTGCTTATTAGGTTTGTGTGTGTGCAGAGTAGAAGTGACTTTCAGAAGCTTGTCAGAAGAATCAATGACTGATTATATCATAACAGACATTCAGATAGGTGCTGTCTAGTAAATTTATATTTCTTTGTGTAGACATTGCAAGTGCCACTTTCCAGCAAGCAGCAGCTCTTCTAGCTCCAGTGATTGCCAAATGTTATTTTGGGAGGTTACAGGAAGTACGTGCTTAGTCTGAAAATGTTAAGGCTAATTCTTAAAAAGAGGAGTTAAGCCATCTATGACTTGCAATTGATATAGATAACTGTCATTATATTATAACTATTCCCTAAAAATATTTCAGTAGCTATAATGAGAAGGAAACAAGAAGTGAAACTCAAAGGAAACAAATTACAAGTCCAATGTACTTAAATTCTCCCTTTGTCATCTTTGCATATTTTGTTGTTTTCAGTATTTCCACATACTTATTCAAAGCAAACTTTACCCAGAAAGCAAGTCAGATTTCTCATCCCTAACATTTACATTCCATGGTTTCTTCTCTGTTTTCTAAGGTTGACAATGATAAATTTAGATTGACTGTCCTTGGTTGAATAGCCTTGGTGTTTCAGTCTAATTCCACCTGTAGTTAGCTGTTTGGTTTCACTGCAGTACTGTGGTCTCTCTAGGTGTAATATTGAATGCATTTTCATTTGCTATGAGGGAAAATAACTCAAAAACAAGCTTGTGAGAACTCTTAAGGCAGTGTCTTCAGAAACAGGTTTTACCTCCTGTGCTCCTTCACAGGAAATGAAAGGTCAGGAGAGTTAAACAGGAGTGCCAATTTTGCTGCAGGAAAATGCAATGCTTCTGTATGATCATGATTTTAAATTACTTCTCCAGCTTTGTCACTGCCAGAATTAATCAGGGTAATGTATGGCAGAGTGAACTCAAATAGACAAACACAATAAGGTACCCTGACTTCCTAAGACAGGAAAAAAGCACATTAATTTCTGAGAGGGGTCTGAATTAACAACATAACTCTTTACCATATGAAGCAGTCCCTAAGATATTAGTGTATTGTTTTGTATTGTGTTTTGTTTAAACGGTGAGACTTAAAATGAGGCTGCTTAAAGGAAGTTCAATATCATAAGGATTCTTTGGCGGTGAAGGGAAAAATTCGTGATTCCCTGCCAAGATTTTTGTCTGATAATGGGGTTGGTGTGAGAGCACAGGCTTCCATAAACCAATGTCCTGAGGCACACAGCAAATAAGCACATTGGAGGTTGTAATTATTGTTGATCCCCTGTTTTAGAGCCAGTTTAGAGAGCAGGGAATAGATCTCACCCTCTCCCACCAGCAGAATTTGAAGGAGCTGAAAGCTGGGTGCTAGGCTCAAGCTTGGACATGTGGTTATGGAGGGATGCAGTGACGTAAAAACAAATGACAAGGATTGGGAAAAGCCTAACAAAGTCCACAACTGCGATCTTTGCCCATGGAAATGGTGTGATCCAAGTGGAGCTTGCATGCAGAATTTAACCTTGATCACATGGTTCTGTCCTGCCTGGCCTTACCTGGAGTCTGCTGAGCAGAAATGACCTCAGAGGAGGGCTCAGGCAGCGGTCAGTGCTGTCCTGCCCCTGCCCGTGGCCCTGCCCCTGGAGCACCAGTGTTTGCAAGGGCGATGCCACAGCTCTGCCAGGCCCAGGCAGTGGCTGCACCCAGCCCAGCTTAGTGGGAAATCTCAGTGCTATTGATCACTCATCCCTGACACATCGAGTTCAGTGCCACTGTTCGGGTGCACGGTGGTTATGTACCTGAACAAAACAAGTGGGAATTAGGCTGGTCGCAGAGCAGTCAGAACACGTCATGATGAAGTAATTTCCTGCAGTCCACACAGTCAAAGTGGTCCTCCTTCAGTTTTATAATTTATGAATATGATCCTAGGAATAAACACAGGGCTTGTGTGCTCGAGGCAATTGTTTAAAGCTATCTTGCTCTTGTTTCACTGCATAACAAAATCCCCATCACAGATGGCAGGTAGTCAGGCCAGAGACAAAGCTTATAATAAATTGATGATAATTTGGTTTTTTTCTAACACGGTTAGATTTTTGGAAACATTTCTTTGTTAGTACCTTCTTGTGTACAGAGTATCCCCACCTGCATGGAAAGTCTGCCACTGCTATGAGAATGACTTGACCTAGATTTTAAAACAAAAACTGAACCCAGGAGGTTTTCTGCTGTAGGCTTACATTTTCACTGGATCTGAACTTTCCCAAAAGTACATTGGCCTTGATCAAGGTCTGGAACGGGTGAGCCAAGAAGGGAATTCTTGCAACTCAACCCTGACTTTCTGATCCAGCCAGCATAATTATAGTTTAGCTACTGGCCAGTAGCACTGTTCTGGATAGCATCAAAGCATTCTTGTGAAGCGTTTTGAACTAACTCCCAATGACCACTTCTGCGGTCGCTGTGCAGCAGCTTGTGAGCACACCCCTGAGCCGCGCCGTGCCCGGAGTGCTGCAGCTCCTGTGCACAGAGCCCAGGTCGGAGCTGTGTGAATGGCTCATCTACCAAAGGCTCCCTTGTAAAGGCCCGATAATTTGCCTGCTCGGGCATTGTGGCATCCATTGCATAACTGCACTTCAAACGCTGTCTGGAGTCCGTGGCAGCTTCCCAAGCAGGATCTATCGGATCGGATAATGCATCCGGAATGGACTCTATCAAAAGCTTTAGCAAAATGCCTACAGAAATGTAATTTGTCTTTAATCAATTTTATTGTTAAGAGTAAAAGAGGAAATCGTGATAAAAGCTTTAGGAGTACAGAAAGGAAAAATTTAATTTGTAGGAAGCTAATTAATTTGTTTTTAAGATGTGGTTTTTTTTAGTTCTTTGCTGGAGTGCAGCTTGTTGAACAAAACTGATGTGCTGGAAGGAAAAGACAGTGCCCATAGCAGTTTGTTTCTCTGTGCAGAGAGTAGTGCAAATTATCTGTGTTTGTTTCTTCTTTCTTGAAGGCCCTTAAATACACTGTGGTGTAGGTGTGTTCTGATTCAAGAGAAAAAGAAGGAAAAAGAGAATTAGGTGAAATTGTAGAAGATAAGGAAAGAGGAAATGGGGAAAGCATCAGAGTGACTGTCTGAGAAAGTCTGTGTGTATGAATGTATATGTGTAAAACCAGTAAATGCTCCAACAGCACTGACTGCAGCTTAACTAAAAGTCACTAACTGCTCTTGAAAACTCAGTTCTATTTTTATCCCACAACAGCCTTAACATCTGTATTTAGCAGGTATTTATTCATTAGTGAATTACAGGAAGTGATGGTTTTGTGTGGGGTTCAATGTGTGGTTTCATTTCTGTTCAGATGCACATGTCCTATGGGGTGCATTTAAAGCTGGACATTCATCCATTGGAGGAAATGTTGAACTGTTTGTGTTTCAGAGGATGTTGAATATTCACCCAGGACTCAATAGCCCACCCCTGTGAGATGGGCTACAGTTCAACAGTTTCTGTTGGACCAAGGTAAATTTGGAGTTGCTTTCCTGCAGGTGAAAGCTCACTTGGACCTCTGTCCATGTGAGAGAGGTCTGTGTGTGGTTCTTGCTGCTGTAGCAGACTGCTCAGGAAATTAGGTAATCCTCTTCTATTGCTGTTTGGTTTGAGGGATGGCTATTCTGGGAAAGACAAATACATATAAATCTGCCTACCTGTTTAGATGATATCTGAAGAATGTCTGTGAAATTAAGAGGCCATATATTTACATTTAACTGTAGTCATTGTGTAATACTTCCTGTTCCATGTGCCGTGAAAGAAATTAAATAATGAAATTTCCTATAGATGTATGTAAGATTAGCTGTCAGTCAGCCTACCCTGATAATGCTGTGAATCCAAGCATTAATTTTCAAATGTTCTCCTTTTCCCAGTTTTCTATCAGCTTACTGCTGCTATTCTTAACTCCTGAGCAGTCAACGTTTGGGCTGGGGGAAGATGGAAAGTCAGGATTTAATGTCTGTGTTTCTTATTGAGGACAGGTTAAAGGTGGAGAGGTGAATCTGAACATTTGTGGGGAAGAACTGTGTGAATAGAAATCGGAACTAAGCACTATGAGTTTTTTCTATTTATTGTTTTTAAGGGAAGTGAGATTTTTTTGTAAAATCATTGGAAATTACTTAAATGTGACAGACATAGAAAGTATCTTTATTTGCAGCTTTTGGATTTGACCTGATTTCCACAAGTGCAAGGCACTGACAGATGCTGTCTTTTACATTGGGCTCTGAGGTTATGGCACATTTCTGAGAACCAAGCCATTTGCTGCTACTTCTGAAACTAACTTCTTAAGGTATTCAGGTCTATAGAAAGTGATTTACATAATTTACAAATACTGTAAATTATTTGAAAAAAAAGTTGTATTTGAAGGAAAAGCATTGCAATTGTTCCAGCACTGTTAAAGAACAGCAAACCTATCAAGAACACCACAAGGAAAGCATGTTTGCATGAACTCTCATGCATCATTTGAGGACTTAAATGTCTTCTTTTTATTTTATTGCCATTTGCAGTGGTTTTTCTGTTTTGTTCTGTTGAAGTGAGATAGTGCTGATAAAAAAACAACTCTCTTCTCCTTCTGCTTGATGTGAACTCTTGCCTTTAATTTAATAATCCACATATTTAAAAGTGTGTGTCTGTGCACATACATGTGGATGAACATAAATAGCAATTTACAAGGAGAGAGAGAGGGAATGCTGTGAGAACTTTATGAACTTAAGTGCTGACTGCTCTTCAGAGTTATGAACCTTCTGTTCTAGGGTGAGCATTGCTGGAGGGTCATATTACTATTCTTTGTGCTGTATATATTTCCTTGACTTCTTGCAATAAAAAGAACCCCTGCTTTTACTGTAAGCATTTCCAATTTGTAACAGATCAGCAACCCAGGGTTGTTTCTTTGGCAGAGCGAGGCCATCAAGACCTGTCCTTTATGGATCTTTCCAGGTGATTTACTAGCTATGACTTTCCCTTCATATCACACTTGAAGTTTCATCAAAATAATTTGGAATGTACTGGGACTAAATAAATGGCAGAGGCTAAAGCATCTGTTTGCCAAGATAACCACACTACAACTTGCCAAACCAAACATTATTGTTAGAAACATGGCTTGACCATAATGCCTATCTCTGAACTGGAGTGGGAATGGTTTCATGGGAAAAAGTTTACTCAACAATATATGGGCTCATAGAGCCTACGTTGGAAAAGAGACAGCATACTTAGTTTAAATAAGTCGAAACCACAGCCATGGCTTGTGTACTATGCCATGTACTATGTCTTGTGGCTGATCTTTATTATGTGCTATGTTTTCAAATTCTACTTTTTTTGCTTTTAAAATGTTATCTCAAAATAATTACTTTTTAAAATCTTGCTTCCCCCATTGCTGTTTTTGAGGACTCATTAGAGAAAACAAACTGTATCTTCAACCATTCTTCTTTCATTTTGCCTTTGAATTTTGTGACTGTTCCGCCTCAAGGAACATGCATCTGATTCTTGACTTTACAGTGTTTGGGTAGCTTAGCATCATTCAGCATTGAAAGTTAGAAAAAAATAAAGGTTTCATGATGACATTATTGGAAAGGAAGTAGAAAGAGATGGACTGGATGTTGGGCTCACCAGCTTAGCATTCAGTATTGGTGGGAGATTCCCAAATTTAGTAGCATCACCTAAGAACGGCTCATTCCTCTTAAGTGGCTTAAGGGCTGAGGCTCTGAAAGGCAGATTCAACACTTCCATAACCTACCTGAAGTTGGTAATACAGTTATGTCAATTGTGGATGGGAACAACAGGATTGATTCCTCAGTACTCAAACCTTGCCATCCCCACAGAGAAAAGCCAGCACAGGCTTATGGAGCCAGCTTTTCAGCAAATTTAGCTGAAAAGTCTTTTCCCTTGATTTTTGTCCATGGATCACTCAGGTGAGGCAGTGCTGTGAGGACAGTGCAGCAGCAAAGCCCTGTGTACAGTTTGTCACCCAGGGGCTGGACTGAACTAGTGCAGAGGCAGAGCACCAGATTAACAGGATGAAAGGGGATTAAGTAATCAGGGTAAGTTCTTTTTCCTGGAAAACTTGGAAACTTGGCAGTTGTTTCTCCTTGCTCTTTAGCATTTCATGGCTGAGCAGAAATGCTGGGAATGTTTCTTGCCTGTACAGAGTTTGTTCCAGTAGGTTCTGAAGAGGGAGAAGGGATGATGGAGCACTTGACTGCTGTGCTTTCAGCTGGCCTTTCCCTTTCCCTTAGAAAGCTTTTATATTGAGGATCATCCAAATATATGCCATCTTGCCTCATGAGTGTGTCTAGTGTTTCATTTTGACCTCGATTCAAATTCTCAAGTGGTTTGAGTTTTGTTTTTTTCTAAGCACCAATGCAGCTCATGCTTTGTTCTTCCCATAGTTTCCATCACACTTTGACAAATTTTGACTAATCCTTTCACCAGCTTTATTGTCAGTTGTCTCTGTGTTACTGTTTCTCAGATTGTCATTTAATAACTGAAATACTAGGACATATAAGAACATGGGAAATGCCATATATCACCCAGTTGTCATGTTTAGAATTGCAGCAGCTCTGTTGCACATGATACAGTTATAAATTAAAATTTTCCATTGACCTGGAGCTTAGAAGGGTATTCTCAGTGCAGTATTTACTTAGTTTTGCTGATCTTGATATATTTATATCTATTTATCTTTTATGTATCTATTTGTATTTTTTTTTATATTCCTATTTCTTATTTCATTTTGCTATTCCTAGTAAAAATCCATTTCTCTGGCATGCCCTTGCCTCTATGGAGTTGATGTTTGCAACCTTTTCTGAGATGGAGTGAAAGGTTTTGATTGTAAATGGATTGGCAAAAATATACAAAATCCTGCATGTTTTATCTATGCAGGGAACTAGGAAAGTTGACTTTTCTTAATACCAAAGGAGAAAGGAGAAAATTATGTCTTTCAAAAATGGCTGTCTCTGAAGTAATTCAGGATAGGAAGGTTTTATGAGACCTGTCTTTATAAATTCTGGAATTGATCCATTTGTCTCTTTAAAATTTAACTGCAGTCAAGAGAAAAAATAAAGATTATGTCGTTTTGATAATGTAGTACAGAACTATTTTTGGTAACTAAAAGAACTTGCCAAAAGCACTTGCTTTCCACCAGGACTAGCACATTGAAGCCAACATAGGACTTGAATACAACCCATTTTTGAGTCATGACAGGCCCAAGACGTCTTTAAAAAATGTTGAGATGGCAAATGCTGTTTGATTTGGTTCAGACTTTTCAAGTGAGTTCTGCCTTGGCACAAGGTCGCGAAATTCCCGATATGTGGGTGTTACTTTGCAGGAGCTGGGACTGTGTCACAATCAGCTCTTGGAGGGAAGGCCTGCTGCAGGTCCCTGTGGAGAGGCCATTGTCTCCTCAGGATAAAGTGAGAGATGTTTCAGAAGTGCTTTGAAGCCGTGCCAGCTTCCTCACAGGGCTGTGAAATCTGATACCTCTGCTTTTGAGATGTTGGGGAAAGTACAAACTGTAGTACTTGTGGAATTCATTCACTGACTTCCAAACTCGAGTCTGGCCTGGGAATGGAAGAAAGAGTTTAAGAAGAAGGCGGAAAAATAGACTTCAGTAGTATGTGGCAGTTAACTGTCAACTTTGGCGTCTTTTCAGATTTGCAGCTTCATGCTTTCTAGAGATGAACTGTGACTTTTCCCTAAGGATTGGAGGATTTCATTTTCCTTCCCACTGAAGCTGCTAGGATTGTATGACTGTAGGAGCTAAGTGAAGTGCAAAACTACCAGCAAGATGCGTGCCATGCTCTTAGGTAGTTAATTTAAGGTTATAGAACATTTCTTGCAGCTTGTTCCTATTTACATTAGCTTCTAAGTATTTTCCATTTGTAAAGCAGATCAATAGGGTCCTTCTGGCTGTATTACTATGCCTTGTCATGTTTCGTCTGAGTTTCCCTGAAACCTTTCGTCTCATTAAGAGGTGGATTGAAGATATTCTGTGGGCTCAGAGCATTCCTGTGCACCCTCTGTGACACAGGATCTTGTGTGAAAGCAGAGAAGGAGCAACCAAATCAAGTCAAACTTTGTTACCCTTTTTGTTCCTCCTGGACCTCAAATGCGAGCAGGCAGCGAGGCCTCTGTTTCTGCTGTGTCACCTGTTGCTTTTGTTTCATTCCAGCAGAGTTGAAGGGAAGCATTTACTTATGTCTCTCATGGTGCTCTCTTGCCTTGGCCATGCAGGAGTTGTGAGGTGCAAGTTCTATTAGGAATGCAGAAGCCTTTCAGGTGGGGATGGTGCTGTTTGCACTGAACCGAGTGTCTTGCCTGCTCAGCCAGGCCAGGCTGGAGCCAGCACGGTTTGCCAGCTGCTAACGCGGCTATTCCGTGCAGTAACCCAATCTCTGTGTGCCATGCCAGGGGCAGCTTGCAGCTGCTCTCGGCTGACAGTCCCAGAGAGAGGGCAGGGGGAGATGTGAGCGTGGCTTATCACTCTGAATGGGGCAGAAAAAGATGGCAAAGGTGTGTTTCTCCTCACAGGGGACTGGTGTGACAGATTTCAGGGACACATAAGAGAGAGTCAGAAAGCTCAGGCTTAAAGTGAACTGCAACTGCTGAAGAAGGAAGAATAGTAAAAAAATACTTAAGTAACCAAATTGGATGAAAGTAGAAGTTTATTTCTTAATATGGAAATGAGCAAATAATAGGTCATCTATTTGATGTCTTTCTCCTTTCAACCACCACAGAAAAGGTGAATTATGACCAGACGCTTAAACCAGTTCATTTGAATAAAAACAGGACTAAAAAGGAACAGGTCAGGTGTACTTGATAGATAAGAAAGATTATGCAAGTCAGCAGGACTTGATACAATATCCTGTAATGTGAAAAATTTGCAAATGCTTACTTATCTGCCATTCTCTCTAAGAAATGTGGGGTCTCCTGATGATGTCAAGAAGACAAATGCATTACCTCTGTTTGAAAATGCAAGGGTAGCTGAGAGGGAGGAAGCCATGGAGAAGTTAGAGAAACTTAATACTTATTCAGTATTAAAAATGAATAATGGCACAAAGCATTAGATGATACTTTAAAAATCTTTCTTGTCCTTGCCAATGTGATAAACAACTATCATGATGCCACTATGTACTTGTGCGTAGTAGATTTGGCGGAACCTTATTGCAAAGACAAGTTAGGACACAGTCCCACCTGACATGCTTGAAGGCAAATTTTGCTGGTTTTATGTGGTAAGGTGGGCACACAACTGACAGAGGCACTTGTGGGTAAAGGGGTATTTGGGGATTTAGAAAGGGGTAAATGGGGATTTAGGATTTCTCATGTGAAGATGGCCCAGGGAGGTCATGATGACTTTGCTGCTGGAATATATCAAAAAGAGTGTAGATATATGGTACTTGATTGTGCCTCAGAGGTGGGATATGAATGAGATGATTTCCTGTGATTCCTTTCACTTCTCTGTTCCTGGGACTCTGACATGAGGCTGACTGGGGACATATTAACTCAAGTGCAAATAACTCAAGTTAACTGTGCACTAAAGACACAACCCTCAGCTTAATAGACGTCATTTTAAAACCTGGCTGGGAAAACGTGGTTTCATATGTGGTAATAATTTCCCAAGAGGACATCCCAAGATGATTGGTAGATTTGAGAATGATGTGGGCTGATTGGAGAGGTTCCAAAGTAGGAATGGTCAAACAACTAGGAAACAAACCCAGAAGGCAGACTGAAACAATTTGGATTGTGTAGGGAAAAAAAGACAAGAAAAATTACAAAAGTCTTCAAATACAGAAAAGGCTGCTGTAAAGAAGAGCAGTATGATACTTACAGAGAGTCCTATCCCTGCAGAAGATGGAACAGGAATTAATAAAACTAAATTACAGCAGAAGAGATTCAAAGAAGGCATTAAAAAAAAGGGAAAAAACCCAAAACAACAACTATCCAAATCAAGGATAGAAAGTACTGGAAAAGATTGCTTGGGTGATTATGAAATATGTGATGATGGTAAGGGCAGGTTAGTGAAATACCTCTCAGAAAGGACATGGAGATAGTTGTTCTTACTTTGGGACCTGGGACGGACCAAAAGTCCTTTCAATATCCCTATCCAATTTCTTCAGAGTTTTTTTCTCCTGAGAAGGAATGCTTTGCCTTGATAGTTGAGGATTAAATTTATTCATTTACTGCTCAAAATAGAACTGCTACTCTCTATTCCTACCAAAACTGTCTGCCTAGCAAGTAGGGAAAGTAGCCAGCCCTGCATCTGGGGTTTTCACCTTTTTGTTCCCTTTTGCCTGTGACAAGGAATCCTGGGAGCTGACCTTTACCCCACTGCAGCTTGTGGATGGGGAGACAGAGATGCTGTTTCTTTGCAGGAGATGCTAGGGCTCTTCACAGAGAGGCCATACTGAATATCCAGACATGCCAGTGAAACTGCTGTGTGCAGTCCTGAATGCAGCTTCCTAATTAGCGTTTGCAATGGTCCTTCAAATAGCACTTTCATGTGTGTTCATTGCACATATTTGAATTTTGTTTCAAGTAAAATCCTCACATAGCTAGAGTTAATTCTAAATTGTCTTTGTCTTTTGGGTGGAGAATGTGCTGTAAATTAAAAACAAACCTGGATGCAAAAGGCAGCTCCTATTAAGGCAGTGTCAGATATGTTTTCTGAGGCTAGATCTGTTAAAAACTACAAACTGATCTGTCGTTTCTGTTTAGAAGTTCAGAAGGAAGCAGACAGTTTGGATCAGGCAACAGTCTGCAGTGATGTGTCCAAAACAAGAGCTTTTGTTCCAAGCGGGGCTGATGCAGGCCACCAAATATGCCAAGAATGCGGGGCCGTTTGTGGTGCTGTACAGATACCATCACCGGCGCGCTAAGCACCCACATTCCTGCTCAAATAACAGCGCACTTGGGATGAAGGCAACTGAAACAAGGGAAATCCAAAGCAGAAGGTTGCCGCTGCCTACATGTACACTAATGACAAACATAAAATGATCTCTGTTTTTCTTTGAAATCCACCGTTTTCAGACCCCTCCCTCAAAGAGGCAATTATCTGTGAAACCTCTCAGGGTCAAACGGTCAAGGTTAGTTACAAGAAGAGGTTAAGAATTTTGAATCAACTGCTGTGATTTCAGTGAAAAATCTGTGAAGTCTGTGTCCTTTACATCAGGAAATGATGTTTTTCCAGTTGACATAATTTCCAAAATCAAGCATAGCCATATATGTGAAAGCTCTGTGTAAACATGTATGAATTGGAGTTGTTGCACTCCGTGGCTAATGAAAAGGCTCTACCAATTGCTCTGAGCAATTTTCATACCCATTTCAGTGGTATTTTTGTAATGCCATGACAATTAACTGCTAAGATTGTATTCATACTTTTGAAGTAAAGTGGGGTTTATTTCTTGTTATCAGGTATGAAAATACTAGTTGACATAATGAAAATAAACAGTGTTCTTAGGGAAAAGATTTATTTTTCTCGAAAATTGTATGGAAATATACCACATCCCTTGGTAATTCAGAGAAGGTAAAAGAAATGTTCTTTGAATTTTACAAGTTCTGTGTAACATTTGAACTGTCAGGACATCGTAATGCTTGAAGCTTTAGGCAGGCATAGATTGCAGTCCACTCCAATAGCTTGTCTACTTTGAAAATAATTTAAATGAACCAAATTTCTAACATGACACCTCGTTAATAATGGCTAAAGGATCTAAAGAATTAAAAATCCCCAAACCCACAGAGCACCAAACCTGCCATTTGGCACATCTGAACTCTGGCATTGCCAGTTTTTGAATTTGCTCCTTTAAGCAGCCGGTAGAGTTCATCTTTAGTAAAGCAAATATTTTGCAGCAGCAAGTTTACTTTCACCCCAGGATGTGGGGTGCAGCAGGGAGCTGTGCTTTGCAGGACCATGACTCTGAGAGGTTGCTCTGTGTCAGGATCACCATCTCCTGATGTGTGGTGTGCTGCAGGGGAGGTATGTTCATCATCCACAGGGGTGAGCTGAAGTAAATCTGCTTGCTGTGGGTAACCCTTAATAAGCCCAGCTAAGCACATCTGGAGAACAGGCGTTCATAACCATGAAACACCATGGCCTTGGCTGGCTAAAAGCTCTCCTCCTGCTGCAGGGAGGCTAAAGGAGCCCTTGGCCTGACCAAAGCTGGCATTTCTGATGCTGGAAATCGGAGTGTTAGGAGTCCGTGTGCCTGGACGTTACCTGGATGGGTGTAGCAGAAAAAATGGTTTGGAA
Source organism: Corvus kubaryi (assembly GCF_017639235.1). Classification (NCBI taxonomy): domain Eukaryota; kingdom Metazoa; phylum Chordata; class Aves; order Passeriformes; family Corvidae; genus Corvus; species Corvus kubaryi. The sequence goes on along the minus strand of NW_024581136.1, from coordinate 5,286,069 downwards.
AATGCTGATTAATAAGTAAAACCAGGCTGCTACTGCAGAAGCGTGGGCTGACACCAGTGGTGAAATGGGAAGCAAAGCAGATTAAACTCACTCTGGAAAGATCAGTTGGTGAAGGCAATGATTTGGATCCCAACCTGCCAATTAACCCATCTAGAGGAGTCACTGTGGAGGATTCCCCTAGCCAATGTTTTGATGAAGTAGTCGAGTGGTATAAAATCACAAATCCAACACAACTGGTATTTTACTCTCTTTCATTACAACAATTTTTCAATTATGCTGCTTTTCATTAAGCTCATAATGCAGATTAACAGATTTCCCTGCCTTTTTAAGGGGAAACTGTGTGATGATACTAAGTAAAAAATTTAGGGAAGAGGGACAATTTATTTTTCAGAATCTTTATCATCTGTCAGTGACAAGATGGATGATCAAATCTTCTCTGTCTTTGCAGAATGGAGTTTATGTTTCAATGGGTGGGCCTAGTCAAAGCTAAAAGGAAATTTCACAATATATTTTTTGTAGAGAAGACTCCCAATGCTAATGAGCAGCCAAATCTGTCTCGGGGAAACAGTTTGTTACTAAAAATAAATTGCAGCCTAACTGTAACTAAAATCAGATTGCAGAAACCAAGCTACTCCAATTCCTGATTTCTGCTGCAGAATGAGATGAATCTATTACAAACAGCTCTGATTATTATATATATTTAAATATGCCAACTGAATCTTGTTTTGAAATTAATCCACTTGTGAGCTTCTATCAAATATGCTTACAGCATTCTCCAGAGATTTTCTTCAGACTCTGCAAAGCCAGTGAGGAACCAGTTCATAGTTATGACGCCAAAAGGAAAAACAGTGCACATGAGCTATTTATAGAATATGAAGCAAAACAGTGTGATAAAGGGCAAATGAAAGCTTTCAACGAGAGGCTTTTCGTTCCCAGTCACGTGGTCTTTACATGCAATTTCTTTTTTACTATACAATTTAGCAGGGAAATTAAATCACTTGACAGCAGCCTTTTTCTGGTTAGAAAAGAACTGTTCAGTGCTCCTTTACCATTTATAATATGCTCACTTGTGGCTGCTGCTGTTTGAGAGAGTTTGTTTGCAGAAGTTTCTGCAGGGCTGGTACTTTCCTGACAGGTGGAAGCAGAAGTGGTGGCCAGAGGTTGCCCTGGGAAGATTTTGGTGTTGAGCATTGAAAACCACCGTGCTGCTCAACACAGCATGCAGAGTTCTTAGTCATGAGCCCCAGATGTTTGGGAAAACAGGACAAGGATCCACCTCCTCTGAAACTCTGACAGTTAAAGGCAGTAGTAGAACCAAGTAAAGGTAAATCCAACCTTTCAGTCACCCACTGTATATAAATGTCCTTGTTGTGTTCCTGCCTTTTTGTTCTCAATGCAAAGAGCAAAGGACATTTCTGTCCTGGAAGTTTGTCAACTACCTCATGCATTTTGAATATATTTCTTCCAGTGCTAGTTAGTTAAAGTCATGTATCTGTGCTCCATCTCTGGGGGCTGCCTTTAAGCAATTCTTGAAAAAAACCCCAACCTGACCTGGGTGCCAGATTGTGGCTTAGTCTAACACCATATTCAACTCTTTCAGAAATACAGGAGTTGCCAATTTTTTGACAATTACTAAAATTAGACATTTTACTGCCTAAGTGTGATGACTCCAAGAAGGGGAATGGTACAGAGGTGAAATTGCATGAACTGTGTCCCAGAGGTCCAGGCTGATAAAAATAAATGGCTTCTCAGATAGATTTCTTTTTGTTATCTTTCCTTTTTCTTTGTGTCTGTGATAAAGTTTGAGGGAGGCTAGAGGAACTGGATAGTTTATCTCTCAAATATAGAGGCTGATGCTGTCATTTCAGAATATTTTCACAGACAAGGTGATTTATGGCAGCAGCCTTTTTTCCTCGGACATTAACAGCACGTTTGCAGGTTCACGTGTGTGCATTACCTGAGCTTCTCACCACTCAGGCCATCACCCAAACTGTCATGTCTCATCTGTGCCAGATCCCTCCTTAGTCGTGGGAGCTCCTGTGTTTGCTTAAAAATATTAGTGCTTCATAGACTCATTCTGCGTTGTGACAAGTGAGCAATTGGATAAAATGCCAAGGCTTTAGCAGCAGTGATGCTGCATTGGAGCTGAGTGCTGCAGCTGGGGAGCTGGGAAGCAAGGACCAATGAATGTGGTACATCTGTCTGTAGTCCCATATGTCAGTCTCTCAGACAATTTCACAGATCTGCTAATGGGAAAAAGGCTCGTTAGTGAAGCTTCTTCAGGCCCTTACAAAGATGTGAATGTACTCCAGAACCTTGATAAATGATAAGCAGAAGCACTGAAAGACAAATTTCCACTGCTGCTTCTCAGACACATGAACTCCTTCAGAAGTCAGGAGTTACTTGAATTTAAAGAAATCAATGCTGGCTTCCTCCCAGGATGTAAACTCTTTTAAAGAGCTCTGTTTCATGTGTCTGTGTGTATGTGTGTATATACATATATAATGTTGTTTTCAAATACCCAGTGGAAATTTAATGGAGTTAAAGGAACAGCAGAATGGAGGAGAACTAAGTCTATATCCAGCACATAACCCAAACAATGCTGCTGAGTCGATCCCCAGGAGGAAGGCAGGGCAGTAATGAAAAACTGGAGTTGAGAGGTTTGGGGCTGCTCAGTCCCCTTGAACAGTGAGAAAAATCCCCACCTTCTCTGCTCCTCTAGTGTTCTTGCTGGACACTAAAACCAGTTTAAAAAAAAAAACCAAACCAAGCAAAACTGGAAGAAAAAAAGATATTGGAAAGAGTGGAGGAAAAAAGAGTTATTTTCAGCAATGTATTCTGTGCAAGCTTTACTTTGCTGGGCAAGAATTAAAATGGCAATTTTGAGCCATCATGGCTCATTGAAGTTGTTCAGAGATGTGGTGCTCCCATTCCCCTCTGCACCTGGAACTTCCTGGCCAGACTGACGGTATCTCCTGGGGACACTGCCGTCCCATCCAACAGCTGCACTGGGGTGAGACAAAGGAGTGAGGAGGTGCTGTCACAGTGGGTGGGGAGTGTGCAGGGTGGAGGGGTGTCCCTCTGTCACACCCTGTGGAAAACCAGTAGGGCCCAGGCAGCCCAGCTGCAAGGGGAGGTGACAGGAGTGCAGAGTGCAGGGCTTTGGAGCTGCCTGAGCCTGGCTTTGCTTCCCTCAGGTGTTTCTGGGTGCATGATGAGTCTTCAGCTCATCTGTTCCTGTCTACTCTGGCATTGCTGATATTTTTTCACTTGTAGTCCCTTGTGTGTGAAGCCAGCATAGCTCTCTTCCTAAGTCAGACTGTGACCACAGCTACAGTCAGTAGATTTTAGATGGGAAACAAGAAAAACCTCACATGCAGGTTCTCTTACCAATGACCTGGAGCGAGAGAGAGTCCGAGAGAAGGGCTTTAAAGCTGTGGTGTTGGAGCACAGCTGGACACAAATCTGCCTCCCTGCACTGCGTGTCTCAGCCTGAGGCTCAGGCGCTGCAAGTGAGAAACAGGCTGATCCCATTCATTACATTCACCTTCAAATATAAACTTGCTGGAACAGAGAGCTCTTCTCAAAGCCATCCCATACTCCCACTATGCGCTTACAAACAAGACCGTGCTTGTAAGAGCACACCATGAAGTGTCAGAGTGTTCTTTTTTTTTTTAAAGTTGATCAAGAGGGACAAGAGACACAGGAGAGTGGCTTAAGGGTATTCAGATCACAACATTTTTTGATGAAGAGAACATGCAGCTGGCTGCATATGCTATTCCAGAAAAATAAACACCACTTCTAAATATCTAGCCCTCTTGCCATCTCTGAAGAATTTCTGCCAGCTGATGTAAGTACCTGAGGAAGAGGTTGGAAAGCTGTCACCCCTAGGTTGCCACCCTTGTGTGTTGGCAGGTTGCAATGGGCAGCCTGCAAAATCTGGGGCAGGCAAAGATAAGCAGAAGGGACTGTCCTGCTCCTGGTTCTGCTGGATCAGGTGTTGTGAGCCCAGCATTCTGCTGAAGCACACACAAGAAGAGTATGCACTGCAATTTACACTAAAGACTTAAAGGGTGACCCTTACTGGGCACAGGCCTGTTTTAAGGGGTTGCTGAAATGATCTCCTAAAGTATGGGACTACCTCACATGCTCTTGCGTGCTCTCAGCTGTCTGAAACTGGCTTTTATTCTGCTACTCCAGATGCAGGGAAATCCTTTGGCACAGATGGGATCCTCCGGCCTAGCTGAGGGGGGCTGAGTACCAGGCAGAGAAGGGAGCTGGCTGGAAGGGCACCCAGTCACAGACACTGAGCTGAGCTTTCAGCCCTAGGAACTCTGCTATGAAGTGAAGGAGCCCTTACTCAGAGAGACTTTTCTGGCACAAAGGCAGCACTGAAGCAGGATCTCCCATGTTTTGAAGGAAGCACAGATTTGTAAAGTATTATATAAAGTGATACGTCTCCTTCCTGAAGAGTGGCTGAGGCTTCAGAACAAAACATTGTGCCTTTTATGTATTTCTCTTTTCTTTGCTGTTACAGTTTACCTCTACACAGTTATAGAGACTACTGCAAGAAGTTTTAGTTTGGGTATAAGAATTCATCTCCATCTGCCCCTCTTTCCTCATATGAAGTCAGTGAAGTGGAAGTTCAGGTAGTATCTGGGTGTGCTCACTCAATTTCAAGACTGAAAGTTTCCAAAATATACCAGGATTGCTGGCTTTGGACTCCAACCCACAGACACATGCGATTTTGATACAACATGTCTGCTTCCCTGCATTGTTACCTCCTCTTTCAGCGTTTTACTTATACTGCAATAAGATTAACTTTATTATGAGACACACATGAGCACACATGCAAGTCTGTATGTACACAGAAACAGGGAGATGGGAAAGACACTATGATACTTAAGAGTGCTTAATATCTTTATATTTGCATAACAAAATCCAGCCTATTCTGTTTCCATTTTTACACAGACTTGTCTGATTACTTAATCCAAAGCCACATCCTCCTCTTGATGACTGCCAAAGCGAGCCACAGGCAAGAGGTGAGCTGAGTTGTGTTAGGTCAGTCCCCATGCAAGTTGTTCTTTCCTTTTTTTCTTCTCCTGCTCTGTGGTTTGCTTGCTCTTCCTTTTCTGCTTGCTATTTTTTTCCTCCTGATTTTTGTTTTGTTTTGGTTTTTTGTCATCATTTTACATATGACCTCTTGGTTTGGGATGTTTACCTGTGTGTTTACATTGCACCTAATCACATTGGGCTGTGATCCCAAATTTGGGTCTGTGTGCTACTGGACTATAAATAACAATGTCTTGTTGCTTCAGTATGCAGTCAGGTTGGAATCTGCAACTCTACTCTGCTTGTGGGCACTACCCATTGCAAGACTGCTTTCTTAATTATTACCTGAAAGTGATACTGTATACAGTACAAATAACCCTCAGCACAGCAAAATAATGAACAGCAGCAGCATAGCAAAAAATTCAGCTGTGCTAATGGTAAAAGCATTTTCTTGCAAGACTGAAAATGTGCTGTAAGTACTTGTTGGTTTGTTAGAAATCTTGGGATGTGTAAATATAACTGATCCCATCTAGGTCATCATTAAGGGAGTTTATTGGTGAGTCCAAGGTTAAAAAGCCCCTAGGGCTCCAAGGATAAGGGAAACAGGTGCTTTCCCAGAGCCTTGGAAGCTATGCTACATTCAGTTTCTTCCTTCCCTTTGGTCTTAATAATATACTGAAGTTGGTAGGTTATAGCTATGGTAACATTTGTAATAAGAAAATATTCAAATACAGCAGCAACATAATTTTTCCAGACAAGTAAATGGTTGTGTACAGAATAGCCTTCAATCCTGTGAGCATCCTTCTGTCACAGGCAGCTCCTGTTATTTACGACAGCAATAAAACTACTGATTATTATTGGACAAATTTCTCAGACATGAAAAAAAAACTTAAGACATTTTACTTCCAAATCTTTCAGTGTGTAACAAAAGGTTTGGGGTTTCAGAAGTTTAGTCCCTGAGGATAAACAAATAAAGTTGTAAAGAGCACACCTTGCTAATATGATTGTTCCTTATTAGCATAATAGTTTTCAAATAAACAACCTGCTAATGTCTCTAATAAGCAATTACTCTATGATAAAAACTGCAAATGGAGCCCACTGGTGGGTATCAGATAACAGTAAAATCTGTCAATAAAACAAATATTGTTCTGCTTGAACAGCTCTCTTCTTCACTCCAAGAGAAGAACAGAGCTGCCTGGGTATTTTTTTAGGTGATGTTTGACAGGCAGATATGTTACAACACTGCTCCTCTGATGCTTTGCTGTGATGGTATGTGGAGTCTTTACAGTGTTAGTGTTACAACAAAAAAAGGCAGAGATCTTAATTAGTTGGAAGATACCTACTCTTGAGTCCAATAAAACCATAGTAGGGTGAATGTTTGCCTAGGAATAGGGATTCGACAGATTTAACAGAGTTTGCTTTCTTTCACAAAAGGAAAATGATAATTAAAAATTTGGAGTCCATCCTATCTCTGAAACATGCAAATGAATGGAAATAGCATCTCAGCACTCTTTTCTTCTTGCTATTCTAAATCATTTGCAGTGGCGAAAAGGTGTTAAATGCATGCAACAATCTCACTTTCCCAAACATTGAAAAGTGTGAAAAAAAAAGTCATAATTTTTCAAGCATAGTTGACAAACTATTTTCAAAACATTTGCAGTGTAATTTACATACTTGCCTAGTTGCTCTACCATTGATTACAAAGCTGAGTTGTGCTTGCTTTGGTCCCAGTACTTCTGCACTCATTTTTCTGAAATAATTTTGCATTTAGTTTTCAAGAAATAAGGACATGGAAGATTAGAAAATCACAAATCCCCAAGTCTGGTCCTTTCCAAATTCCATGGTGAGTATGAGGGTTTTATTTTATATATAGCTTTGTAGAAACAGGATCATTTGAAGGAAAATCTTGAGCAATTCTTATCTTTGTTCCTTTCTGGACTGACATCATGGTATGAAAATGCAAGGAATGTACAGTAAAGCCTGGTGTGGGAAGAAGATTTTGACGGAGGGATGATTAATGGTGTCTGAAAGAGGGAAAACAGTTATGTAAGAAATACAGCCCATGAGGTTGAAACTGAAGAAACCATCACAGGTGCAGACTGTAAACAGGCCCCAGAGGGAAGAATATTGGTCTTTTAAAGGTGGACTCTGTAAACAAACAGATGAGGCATGAGAAATATCCTTCCATATAAATTTTTATGGTACAAATAAGTACATGGAGCACATAAGCACTGTAAGTGTTTATAAACTCAAAGAACATCCATATAGCAGTAAAGCAGCACAAATAGTACCATGGTGTAAATTATATAGCGTGAGGCAAATGTGTGGTCTGATGGCTCAGTTTGGTTTTTTTTGACTTTAGCAAATGACATGATTTCTCTGTCTCTGGTTTGGTTTTGTTCCATTTAGCTGCTCTCAGCTACATAATTGTTCTTTCAGCTTGTAAATATTATGGTCAACCTCCAGCAAAGTTTAGATGAGGCCAATCAAATGTAAACAAGTGTGTCTGCACCAATGATGTGAGTAAGCAAAGTCATCTCTTGTGATGTTTCCTCCCCCTTTTCTTACTCCCCTGGGAATGCAAGAGCTTTGTGGAGCCTGCTGTGGTACTGCACAGCCTGTGGTTCAGTTTAACTGCCTATCTGTGATTTTTTTCTTTTTTTTTTCCTGGCTATTTGGTGTAGGATTTATCTAATGAAATGAGAATAATGGACTGGGATCACCTCTGGGGAGTGTCCTCACATCTGTCCTTGCTTCTGCCCCTGCCCTAGATGTGGCTGCCTGCGATCTCAGCACAAAGTTAATACAGGTGTGAGGTGCAGTGCAGGGGACCAGAAGGGTCCTGAAGCAGTGCTGCAGTGCTGTGACACAGAGGGGTGGCAGTGCTGCTGGGCGATGGTGTCAGACCCTCTGTGCAGTTTCCCAGCAGGACTCAGCCCCCCTGGCTGCTGCCCTACAGCAGGTGACAGCCAGCAGCACAGGGCTCTGGCCTGGTGGCTCTGGCAGAGCTGATACTGTGTGGGGGCCCCAGATGCTCGTATGCTGCAGTCACCAAACCCTCTGGGTGAAAGCCTTTGCTTTAAAAATGTGCACATGGCACACTTTTTACCCTTGAATGTGATCTTTAGTGTTTCATTCCGCATTGCTCTACTGTCACTGTGCAGCCCCTAGCCTGCACAACATACTGTCAACACAGTGAATGCATCCCATGGGCTTTCTGCTGCAAACACAAGCCAGCAGGTTTGTGTTTGCAGCAGAAAGCTCCCCTTGCTTTGGAGCCTCTCACTGTTGTGCACTGAACACAGGCCCTGCCTGCTTCCCTGCTTCCAATCTTTACCTCTCTCACACCCCAGCTTTGGGTCTTCCAAGTGCTCAAATCCTGCTGTAGCTTTTTTGCAGCTGTAGCAGTTCAACACTATTGGCAGCCTTACGTTCCACACCTCATGCTCCCATAAGCAGTGAACTGTTGGGTCACGATTTTTGATTAGATACGAATTAACCTTTAAGGAAAAAACCCACCAAAGTACTGACTGCAATGCTATTGATCTCCTGGGAACAGAGCCTGGGAGGTGTCTGACATTTTGCATTGTTATCTATGGGAGAGGAAGGAGCTGGGCTGTTTTTTCCCACAAGAAATGTATCTATTTTTGAGAGCAAAGTACTTTCTTTGCCATGGGACCCAAAACAGTTTTCATTCACAGACTCACAGTCTCTGGAGGCTTCTTCCTTGCTTAGGAGGCAAATGCTTAGTGGTTAGCAGCTGGAAAAGTGACAGCCCAATTAGCTAAAACTGTTAATTTAAAGGTAAAGATGCTACCTGTTTACAGCTATCTTGGCTCTGAGAACCAAACAGTCTCCATCAGCCTCATTCCTCTGTTTTTACAGAGTTGCTGTAGATTTGGTCATAATAACTATTGGGTGAGAATCTGAAAGCAATGTATCAACAGCATATGATTTATTCTGTGGTTCCTGTGCAGAAAGCCAAAATATGATTTCATGCTTTCCTGTTTCTCTTTTTGTCTTCGTATGGTATAAAAATAATTTTTTAGGTATTTGCTATTAAATTTCTCCAATAGCCTATTTGCTTAATTATGGATGGGTGCTTATTGATGAATCTTTCCTTCCCAAGAGAGGATCTCACTAAGACCCAGGCAGAAACTACAGGAGATATATTTGGACAGTGTTCACATTGTATCTGTTCTTGTGGTGTATGGCAGAGCCAGGATGGCTCAGCTTGGCAGCTCAAGGCCTTAGGCTGATCCACAGGATGATTCCATGTGCTTTGCTTTTTATTCTTTGAAAGATGAGGAATGTCTATAGTCGTATTCATGGTCCAAACAGCTGAAAACTCTCTGCTGCATCTCTGCAGGGTCTGAGGCTGGATCCACATCTGCCTTGTCCCCATGGAAGGACAGGACTTGGTGGCAGATGTACTCTGGGAGCTGCCAGTGTCCACACAGCCTGGGAGTTTTGGCAGGTATGGGACAATGGCAGTTGGGACCAGACGTCTAAACGCGCTTTTCTGTTTCATTCAGAGATTTCAGGGGGACTGTTTAACCTTTAGACAAAGCCTTTCCAAATAAAATGCTTTACCAAAGGAACAAAACATCAAGGAAAGGGGTATAACAATATTTAGAATTCTTCCACATTGCAAAATCTGTGGAAGGAACTTCGGAAGAGTCACTACCAAATGCACCCAGTAGTGTTTCTTAATATTTGTAGTTGTTCTTAAATCTATATACCTAATCAGCTCCTTAAACTGTGCTCCAGGCATAGTGAAGGGGAAAAAAATATTTTAAAAATTGCCTGAAGGGATGAAGCCTCTTGGTATTTATGGTAAATGCACTGCTTTGCTCTTGTTGGGAGCTTTCATTAGTTTAAATTGTCTGTCTTAATGCAGCTTGTAAATTACTGACACTAAAGGAGATTCCAAAATGGTATGTGTTACCATGGAATACTTCTACTTTTAATATATAATAAAGAGGTAACTGTCATATATCCCGAAGTCAAAAAGCAACTTCAGATTTCTTATTTAGACGATGATATCTTAATTGAGCTCACCAGAGAGATGACTGGGTAAAGTTCATGTGGTGTTTTTGCTTAAGGTGTGTCTGTCAAGTGCAGTTGGTTGTTTTGAAAAACAAACCAAAGAATTTCAGTGCAGGGAAACCATTTTGCTATCTGTTCACCACAGCCCATGTTTTCTGTTGGCTTTCTGAAGCTTGGTGTGGCTGAGGCTGTGCCACAGTAGGGCAGAGGGTCCATGAGCTTATGTATCTTGAGGCACAGGGGCAACAGAGCCACAGGACAACACGCTGGAGGGGGATCCTGGCTGTGTTGTAGCCTACCTTATCAAACAACTGAGAGCTCCTTGCACCACATTTTTGACACTAGTGGGCAGGGTATGGACGGACGGACATACAATGGACTGAAAGTGTGGACAGAACTGGCAGTCAGTACCTTTCATCTTTAGTGAAGAACTCCAGTCTGTAAAGGACCTGCTGCAGCTGATTTTGTGCTTTTTCCTCTTATTCTTTTGAATCAGCCTCATGTGCACAATCTCTGCTCAAACTCTTTCCTTACTGATGTTTCATGGTCTCTTATTTCCATTATTTGACAATTACTAAAAGGAGATCTTGTAACTCATGCAGCATTAAGAGCAGATCTTATAATAATCAGTAGTTTCAGCAGCTCTTTCTATTCTCCCTTCTTTCGTGGCTTATTATAAAAGTGTCAATCTCTCACTGCTATCTAACAAACAAACTTCTGCCCTGGATCCATTTCCTCTTGGGCAGTTTGCCAGGAATAACAAATTAAACTTCAGCTCTCAGTTTAAGAAGTTTCACTTCACTGGGTAGAGTTCAAGTACAGTCTATTATCCTGACTAAGTGATAGAGGAGTCCTTTGATGTTTGCTTCTTGAGTGGTTTATACAAGCCAGGGCTTCCTGTAGGAAAAAGAACTGCAGCTGAAGGAAATACTTGATTGATCAGGTAACCTCTTCCTCTCACTCTTACTTGAGAGTGTCTGAGTGCCCAGTGACAGAATCATGCAGAGATACAAAGGGAGACCTGGTACAGTCTCCACCAGAAGAAGTCACACAGTTTGATGATGTTGCTCAATTTATCAGGTGAGAGGGACCAATCCTGCTCCTCCCACCTTCCTGTTCCCCACTGCTTTGCCCACTTCAGCTCTGGTGGTCCACCATGGCTTGTTCAGCCTACTTAATTTGTAAGAGTTCACAACTGAAATGAAGTGTTCTGCCATGCCCATGAACTGAACTGGATAATTAGTAGTGCTCCTCCACAGAAGGGACAGGGCTGCACAGGTGGCACCTGGAGCAGGAGGCACAGGGGAGAGAGGAATAACATTATGCAGGAATAGAAGTCCTCCATCTGCACCTGCCAGCCAGCAGGTCAGCCTGGCTGTGTCACTGAGCCATGCACTCAGGGCCCCTCCACAGCCCTCTGACCTTCAGCTGGGTCCCACTCTGAACTCTTCTGGAAGATGCTGGTTTTCTCTTTTGATCACTAAGGTCTGTGCTCATTTTATCACATAAAATGGTTAAGTGCTGTGTTTTTTCTCTCTGTAAGAAGGTATAGTGAGGCTCCCCTCCCAGTAATTCTGGCCTGGAAGTCTGAAGGAAAAGCAGAAGTTGACTAGAATATATAGAGGAAAAACAGGAAGTGTGCAGTGCAAGGTGATCAGAGCACAGGGATCAGCCAGGAATAAAGAGGAAAGGAAAGCGGTACCAGCAAACCTTACATTGTCTGAGTTGTTTCAAGATGCCTGCTGTTCTGTGGTCAGTGGTAGTGAACTGCTCTGCTTGATTTCTGAATCAGAGTATTTAAAAACTCCCTTTGTTAGCTTGTCACTCACAGATAATTGGGGTATTTTTTCTATGCCAATAACATTTACAAAAATTTTGCTTCCCCCTGACTCTTTAGAAGTGTGGCCACAACATGTGGTGGGTGCAGCATTGTTTTCCTGTCCACATTGGAGCACTGGGCTCAGAAGTGACCTGCAGAACTCTTGCCTCTAACCAATGGGACAGCTGAACAGCTCGTGAGCAGCACTGCAGTGACAGAAGTAGCTGTGCTAACAGTTCAGTATTACAGGCAGGAGAGGTCTTGCTCTCCTTCTTAGCTCCTGGCCTTGCAATTCTGCTATTTTCCTTGACTTGGGTGTGTTGGGTGCCTGTCAGATGACTATTGAGCTGATTCAACTCACTAACCCAAAAGAAAATCATCTCTATGTAACATTGTCGCTGTTGGCTGGAAGGAGAGCATGAGGAGATTTGGAGGCAAACAGCCTTTATTTTGCAATTAGATGTTGCAATACCTGTGGATATTGCATGCTTCACAGTGTTGCAAGAGTCCCTTGAGCAGAACTCATTGAATTTGGTTTGTAAAAGCTTGTCTAAAGTATGGGTATTGGAAGTTATGAAATTACCCATTATTCAGTACATGCAAAGAAACCTTACACTATTTTATTACAACTTATTTTGGGTTGTGTAGAAGCAATTTTTCCTTCAGCTATATCCATGCCTGAAACACTTTTAATCCCAAACACCGTGACTCTCCTGACCTCCTTTGTTATATAGAGAAACACTTTAATAATATCTAATTACCTGTAGAAATGCACATGTTGGAGACCTCAGTGTTTCCTTGCTTTGGAGCCTGGTAACAGGCAGTTTCAGAGTACTCTCTGGATGACTGAATAAACCTGGGAAGTGTCTTTTTTCCACAAGCGATTTGCTGTTGCTATCCACCTTTCGAGATCTGGACTCTGGTCACAGAGAACTTTGGAAGCTTTTTGCATGTAGCCCCAGGAGTTTGTCCCACGTAATGGACACTGATGTTTTCCAATCAGCAATGTTATTTTTAAGCTCTGCCATGTCACATTATCTTATTGCTTCACAGACCCCGTGACTGCTTGTGCCTGCAGACAAATCTAGCACAGGCCAGGGGGAGGGTAATTCCTCCTTTTTGGTCTGCCCCCTCCCCTATTATATCCCAAAGGTCTATTTCTATCTGGGAGTGGAGGCTGGGCGGCCACTTGACTATATGTGGCTTTATGTGACAGTGCCTCCGTGAATCCAGGCAGCTTGGCTGCCTTCTCTGAATCTCTCCTGTAACCCACGGTGTTTCTTCTTCCCCCAGTGAGACTTTTGCCTCTAAACAGTAAGTTTTCTTCGGAATAATTTCCAAAGCAGTTATAATTTTCCTGTTGTACACCCAAAATATGCTTTCTTTGAAACCCCCCTCTTCCTGCCTTCCCACAGAAATGCTGCTCATCAGCTAGTTCAACATTTGTGCATTCCTTTTCTTGTCCTAGAGCTCAGTGCTACTCCTTTCTCAGTCTGAGAATGGATAAAGGATGGTCCCTCACTAAATGGAAACATATTTTTCCTCTCAAGAGATTTGCTTTTATCCAAGTTGATTCTTGAAGAAAGACAAAAGTGCCAGAAAGAGAGATGTAAGCTGAAGCAATTTGTTTGTCTGCCTGCAGGCCCACCCTTACATCAAAGTCCAGTGGAGTTGTTTGGTCAGATTGTCAGGTGTGTGTCCTGAGTGTGAGGAAATGAAGTTTACAATGACTGCAAAGGGATAAGCTTTTAGAAAAGTTAAATTGGCCGAATCTTAATCACCTTTCACTTGGTTCCACTCATTAAAAGACCTGTTCTTACTTTCTCGTGAACTCTCTTCTGAATGGAGCATTAGAATGAATTCCATTATGCTCGTCCCATGCACATAATAAATATTTCAGGACTCCTCTGGAAAAAGTAAGTGATAAAATTCTGCTGTCTTTGCCAAGATACTAATTTTTGCATTCAACAAAACACATTCCAAGGCGGTGGAAAACAGAGTTTCTCATTTGTAGAAAATTTTATTGTTGGTGGTTTTTAATTTGGTTTTGAATTTAAATTTTTAGGATCATCAGCTTTGAAGTGGTAAACCAGGCTGGGTCCAGTTTCTGACCTGCGGAAGGTTTGGAACAAGGTGTTACAAATAAACAGCATTTTCTTTGGATAAATTCTGATGATTTGAAATGTCTAATACTTCATACTGCTGGTCAATTTGATTTGTTGTGCAGAAGAACCAGACTCTGTCCTAGCTGCCCAAAACCCTTGTATTGTCCCTGGGCATGCACAGGGAAACACAAGAGCAAGCATATCAGCATCCCCTCTGGAAAGTCACTTCAGTGTGGGCTGTGGTATCTCCCCTTGCAGTTCCCCTTGCAAGGCTGAAACTGCAGCTTTTGTGACTGACTGCAGCTCTGATAGTAAATATAAACGAGAAATACAATGACTACTTGCTCTGGGAGACAAAGCAGCCCTATGGCAATAGGACTCCTAACTGCCAGCATTTCTTGCCTGCCAGTTTACTTCCGTAGTAACTGGGATAAGGCCTTAGGGGGAAAAAAAACATGACTATGAACATGGCAAAATGTGAAGCCCCTTTTCTTTAGTAGCAACTGCTCTCTTCCCAAAGCTGGCAGTGAGGGAGAAGACATGAAGAGAGCCTGAAGCTCCTTTGTACCCAGTGTGTATGTTTGTGATTGATTTCTTCCTCTAGCAAAGCACATGTAAAAAATACCTGCTCCAACATTGTTCCTGTTGCAGGGTTTTGAGCTGGCATGTCCCAGAGCCAGTACACACTGCCCCACAAGCAGCTGTACCCGTGTTCCTGGCATGGTAAGCTGCTGGTGGAGTAGCTATGGGCATAAAGCCACACTCACAGCACACCTTGGGCAGCCAATGTAGCCCAAGAGAAGGGATCCTTCCTATTTGTTGGCCAAGCAGCACCTCATGTCCTGTGTTGCTCTTGTTCATTGTTTTTGCAGGTGATTGCAGTTGGAATGCTGAAGGGTTGGATGTTTCTCTTTATTGAGAGGAAAGAAGACTGTGGCATAATCAGCTGATTAAAAAATATGCAAGGAAGGACAGAGGGAAGAGAAGCAAAGCCTTGACATCTCTCCACCAAGAATGAAAGAGGAACATGATGATAGGTTCTTTCTAGGAAAGCTTTTCTGCTTACTTATGAGTCACTCGCATTCAGCTGGAGGGCCTTGTGTTGTCTTTTGCCCAGCACAGGAATAGCCAAAGCATCTCCCACAGAAATTGTAGGAGTAACAAGTCCATGTCCATTGAGTTCAGCTTTGGGAATGTCATGTTTGTTGTGCCAGAGGCTCAGTGTGCCTCTCTCTGTATGTGCTACTGGTAAATGCATTCACTGCAAATTGGTTTTGAGGCTTTTTGACTTTTACTCTTGTGGTAAAACAACCCTCCTAAAACTTTGGAGAAAAGGAAAACTGAATGCAACTGACATTTTTACATCGTTATTGAACTATTCTGATGAGAGAGAATCCTAAAAGTTTTTTAGTGATTTGAAATGTTTCCGTTTCTTTGGAAACGTCTTTGCAGAAGCAGATTCTGGGTTTTTGGCTGGCATTTCCCAGCAGCTGTTGCCAGCTTTCCTACAGGTCTGCTAGAAAGTGCATAGACTCTGGTGTGCTGCAAGACTATGTGTTCCTGGATGTGTTTTGTCCCTGTGACAGTCCCCAGTTCTCATTTCAAATTTTAGAAGTCTGCACAACGATAAAGGCTTGAGCATCTCACTGTGCAAGTGCAAATGGCAGCTGCCTTTGCTTGACCCTCTAAGGCCCACTATCTTTGCTAATAAAGATTCCCTGTGTAACTCCCCATTAAAAGTGGCAGTTGGAGGCCGGGAAAAGATCAGTTATCCAGTGTTTGAAATATCCCTTTAGCTGCTGGGAGCCACTATTTGATCTAAAGCAGGATACTTAGATGTGTTCATTTTTAAGTGTCAGGTAGTTCAATGACTTCACTCAGCATTTGCATTTTATGGGGGTACATGTAACCTGAAGAATGAAAGGAAAGTTTGCTATTTCCTGTAAACATTTTTATATAAAAGTGTCATATGAAAGGCTGTTGAATGAAAAAATTACTGTATTGTGAAGTGCCTGGAAAAAAATCACTTAGGCATTATTTTAATCCCTGGCAGTAACTATTCCAATGTATACTGTTTGTTTAAGAAGCCAAGAACACTGTTCCTGAAATGACTTTCTTATGACTCTGGGTACAGAGCCAAGTGTAGGGAATCTGTGTATGGGTGAGCAGATAGAGGCTGTCCCCTTCGGGACAGTAAGACCATGTAAGGATGCAGAAGGATTCTGACTGTTTTACCTGGAATTTGATTCAGACCACATTGGCTTAGCAGTGGCGTAAGCTTGTAACCAAAGCAAGTAAGCCTAAAGGTCGGCAGTCATTAGGTGATTTTGCTTATATGCCAACAAAAAGCATTGATAATGAGTTCTCTCTCTTCATCTTCTCAGGCTCTTTCGATTGGTTGAAAGGTGTTAAACATGCCACTCTTTTAGGACTTTCATCTTTATGGCAACAGTGTTAAGTTGCTCTCCTTAGGTAATTATAGGATAAAAAAGAACAGGGAAAGAAAGAACCTGGAAAAGCCTGAAGATACCCAAATGAAGCAAGTGGAAAACACATTTTGTGAGCATGAGGTGTAAATTCAAGATCTCAGAAATATTCAATAGGAAATTTTGTCCTTTCAAGTGGCAAAAGTACATTGGTGATTAATTTTATGTTTAATCTTGTATCCCACCACAGAAATAGAAGTTTAAAGAGTGATCTCATGCCTGACAACCGAAAGAGATTGAGAATTTCAAGCCTTGATATGTCCCCAGCAGAAAACAAGTGTCAGTAAGAAACAAACCCATCCCTTTAATAGAGAAATTGGTGGCACGGGTCACCACCTACTTTGACAAGTCCTTTTCTCTTGTGTCATTTGTTGGTTTTGCTGTTATCTGTAGGAATGATCAAGGAGACTGATTCATCATTGGAGAGGAGGAGAGAGGTCACACATGAAACTTGTCTCCTGTACTGTCTTTAATTGAACCTTCCCTGGTGTTTTTCCAGGCTGGTGGCTTTTCTGCACAGATTTAGCTGCAAGCAGTGCCTTCAGAGAAGCCAGATTAACATGACAGCTTGGCCAGAGCAAAAGTCTTGAAAGATTGCAGGAGAACTGCAAACATTGATGGAGGAAGAATGTTTGGTAATGGCAGATGGCAAACAGATGCATACAAATAGAGGAAGGCAGCTGGAAAAGGTCAGGAAAATGCAAATGGAAGAGGACAGGACACAGTCTTTCAATGTTTTAAGGACCTTCTTTATACATGTGGCAGTTCTGGACACATGAGGTGGTCTCATGCAGTCCGATACTTTTCCCAGGAAACCTTTAAGTGATTTGAATGTTTCAAATTTATTTTTTTGGTGCTTAGGCAGCCTGTGAGCAATGGTATTAATGAAATATGAAGTGGCTGACAAAACTGCCAAACAGCAAACTGTGTTTATCAGGACATAACCTGTCCAGCTCTGGTTTTAATTCAAGAATATTTAGTTACCAGTTGCTACAGTGAAGACACACAGATCTGAGGAGGAATCAGCCTCTTTCCTGCCTCCTGGTGTCATTGTCCCTGAGGGAGGAGGGAGAGAATACAGAGCCCCTTATTTCAAATATCCCTCTTCTGGGGCAGGCTTCTCCAAGAATTTTAAGCTCCTAATCATTTTGTGCTCTTTGCTCTATGGAAGGTTGTCTAGGAAGTTTGGAGGCTGTTTGTCTGTTGTACCAGAGGAATTGGGGAAAAGCTCCCTCCCCCCTTCTCTCCTGCTCCTCGGAAGTAGCCACCTGGTATGTTGCAAATTGTGGTCTCTTTGGAGGCAGGTCAGGTACATGTTGTCCTCATAAATTTTCAGATAAAAGTGATGCTGAAAAAGGTGAACATGTTTAAGAGGTGAATTGGCCCCCAGGGGATACTTCCTCTGTTGTACTTTCCTTAAATGCTATAAATAAAATACTATGGGACACTTATTTAATGTATGGGAAAAGTTATATGACTTGAAGTTTTAGGCTATTGAATTGAATTTAAAGACTTTTCTCTTTGCTCTCTGTGTATTTCCAGCATGTTTGGTGGTTGGGTTTTTTTTATTGTTTGTTTTGTTGGGGTTTTTTTCCCCCCCTGGAGGGGATCTTCTTTTATATTTTTCCAGTTTTGCTTGCTTTCCTGGTGCATCCCTGAGCCTTCAGGAGGGATAAGAAGCAGCCCTTCTTCAGACCTTTATTGATAGGCCGAAGTAGCAAACCAGAAGTAGTCTTAACTACGCAGAGCAAAATCATTCCTGTGTTTGAAATTTAATTTTATGTAACCAGGACAAGAAAAAGCTTGTCTGGGTAGAAGATAAGTATAAAATGGTACTGAAATCAGATAAATGGCTGGGTTGTCAGAAGCTTGAAAGTTTTAAACAAGTTTAAAACTTGCTCAGTGGAAGCTTGGTCTGAGCCCTGTTCTGGCCCCCCGTACCCTGCTGCAGTGTAACTTCCCTCTGAACTGCAGAACTGCCCTTGTCAGTCCCTTCTCTGGGAAGGTAAAGGAGGAATCCTTAGTGCCAGCCATAGGAAAAGCCACAGAAGTTTCAGGACAGGTTATTTATTCTCCTGGTGTTGCATTTTGTGCATTCAGGACAGAGCCAAAGCCATGGAGGCAAGTGGGTGAAAAGCAGTTCTAAGCTTTTCCCTGTCACAGCAACTTTTCACGGAATGTCTAATAGCTGTTTTCATTCTCGCATTGGTTGAGTCAGATCCATTTGATTCAGAACTGCTGCCCTGACATTTAGACCTTTCAGGCAGACTGCTCTGGCAGCACCTTATTTTTCTGTTGGAAAAGGAGGGGAGAAAAATCGTTGACATGTAATTAATGGAGCCAGATAGAACCTGAATTCTGAACTACACCCATTATTGAATAATGAGATATAAATTCTTTGTTATAAATCACTTTAACATCACAATGGCATGGGAGGACTCAGAGGGGATGGTGACTTGTTTTGCTTAAGCACTGATCTTGTACACAGACAAATGCTCATGAGAGTTGTTCTGTTAAAGACAAATCTTTACAGGGCAAACAAAATCATGGACCAAAATGGCAAAATGGAGCTAGTAGGAAGGGTGGAAGGAAAGGCAGAAGGAAATTAAGATCTTACTTGGTCTTTTTCAACCTGCTAAGTCCCTGTCTGGCTGTCTAATTTTTTTTTAGAATCAGGACTGTAGAGTTCTAGAGTTCTAGACAGGTGAACTCTGTCTTACATCTACTTTCTGAAGTATCCATCCACACATGTTTCTCTCTGTATAACTGTTGTCTCTCAGAATTCAAAGTATTACTAATGCATAGCTTCTAATTGATTACTAATCTATAATAATTGTTCTTTTTAACTAAGAGGGAGCTTCAATGCTTTAAGATCTCCTAATTTTGAAATTAATTAATTGCAGATTAAATTAGAAGCCACTTGTTAAGTTTAACAAAACAAAATTAAAAATTGAAAAAATGGCTTTATGCTGTAAGGAGTAAGTGTTACATGGAGCAAATGGTTATAATTATAGTTTGAATTTTCTTTTTATCAGTCCCCAAACATAAAATATCTCTATTACATGAAACCTAGATAAGTTTTGGAGGCATATTATATAGTACTGTGGGATTCAGCAGAGATAGGTAGAGGTGTCAGACTGACACTGGATAGAAGCAAATGTAGATTAGCTGAAATTCTAGGGCACTTCAGAGATGCTTTAATAAAGTGCGATTCTACAATGTTTTTAAGAAGACAAGAGAGAAAAAACAAACAAATGTTTACCTGATTTAATAATATAGTCTGCAAAGATCTTGACATCTGTTTTTAATGGTAACTGAAAGCTGAGGGACTTGTGGAAATTGAACTGTGTGGGTAGAATCGGAGGAATGTTCTTTAATGCCATATCCCAGGATGTGAGCTGACAAAGCTGGTTTCTATGTAAATGCATAAGATGCAAGCTTTTTTAAGCCATATGTAAAAAATGACTGAACCACTGGCAAATGTTCCAAATGCTCCAAAAGTTCAAAGATTTGCTCCATTTAGGCCCCCTGCAATTCAGAAAACTATTGAAATTTTTCTTTGCTATCTCTGGACAAATCCCCTTGCCTGAATGCAGCCTGCTCCACGTTCTCTTGCTTTGTCTCATTGCTGATCTGAATCAGCTTCACTCGAGCTCTCCTGTAGTGCTTGGAGGATCTCTGTCCGTCTGGCCTGGCAGGCTGCTGCCACGGATCAGGCCTGCACAGGGACTTTCCTCAGGATTCAGGATTGGAAAGGTACAAAATCTGCTCAGTGCCTCTGCCCATGAGGAAGCCCACTAGCAAGCAAGATTTGGAGACAACCCAGTTAAGCATTACTGCTGAAAACACAACTGCGTATTCCACAAAACATCAGCAAAGGGATCCCCCCACACCTTTTAGAAAAGAAACAGCTGGATGATTTTATGATGATATATATCCAGGTGGACCTGGCTCTGGAAAATGTGATTTGGTTTATGCTGTTGAGAAAAGTCAGGTTCCAAGATAATTTTATCAGTGTATTCATAATTCTATGAGCATGACCCCTGACATAATCTACCTACCCTCCTCCTTAGATCTTGTTTTTACAGGTACACTGGAGACCAAGAGATTAGAACCTAACTCAACAAAGTAGGACAAAGCACAATGCAGTGGGCTAGTGCCACAGAATAGCTGAGTATCCCACATGTCCTGGGGACAGATCAGTACCAAGCTGCTTGGAGAAGCCCTTCTGTGCCTCAACTGGTGCAGTATATGTCAACTCACACAGAGGCAAAGGAAAGCAGCTACAATGTAAAAGTTAACTTGTAGAAACCATTTCTGAAAGAGTCAAACAGAAATAACTTTTATTGCAGTCTTGCTTTAATACTTGACAAATTAAAAATGCTCCTTCTTTTACATATCCTTTTTGCATAAGCATGTAGTTTCCAACTGAAATGTTTTTATATCTGATGCAATCTCTTAATGGGAACTGGTTTTCTTCTAAAACAAGACAAAGCAAAAGTGTCTAAAATAGTGCCTTTATTAGTGCTTTGTTACTTAAAACATTGATCAGTAGCTCCATATACTTCTTGATTGCAAACGGTGTGCTCATGTTAATACTGCAAAATGTTTTGGGTAGTACAGATGAAGAAGTGTGTCACCAATGAAATGTACATTAGACAGTTGTGTTGTGTTGTGACATTAGGCTATTGCAGTTTAATTCTGTTATCTGGCCAGCTGTAGTATTCTGATGGGACTGGGGAAGATAAGGTTACAGGAAGAAGCTGATACGAGAAAACCTCATGCGCTGCATTAGATTGAGTGGGTCAAATGCATGGAGTTGTATATAGATAAAGAAGTCTGTTCTTGTTGGTTAGCAGCTACTTCTGTTATGGAGCAGAGGAAAAGACAGTGCTGCTTCATCCGTGTTTCAATCCAGTAGGAGTCAATTCCTCATCTAAGCTTTAGTGATTGTTTATTCAATGTGACATGATGTCTTTGGGAAGAGTGACATAAAAGGAAATGACGTTTGGAGAGGAAAATGCCACTTGACCTCAGAGCCTTGTCCCCCCTTAAGTTTTTCTTTATCCCCACTTTTCTGTTTTGTCACTAGATCCTTTAATCCCTTCTCTCTCCATAAAAGTGCCAAGATGTCTCCAAACCACTTAGACTGCAGTGTTTCCATGTTCTTAACTGGCAACTAATACCATGAGTTCATTATTCTGACCCTGAGTGAAATAGTTTGAATTTCCGGTATACACAATTATTTTGGGTTATGACTTCTGACTTTTGAACCCCTCACCAGAATGCACCATTTAAATCTCTTCATCAGCTCTGAGTGCTGTCACTGGGTCAACTCGGTGTCAATATTCCTCTAACAGCATGATGCTACTCAGAATTTCTTTCTACGTCTTCTCTTGGAACAACTGTGGCAAAATCTGGAATCTTCCGTTCAGAAGGCGTGATTCTTTCACTATTATTCATGTTCTCCAGGAGTCATGGGATTGTTTACAGCATATGGGACAGTTAGGTGCTTTTGGAAAAGTAAACTGGAGTCAGTAACTAATAGTCCTTGTTGTGTATTTCATGCTCTCTGCAGCGGTGCTGGGCTGCATTCTGCTCTCATCTGCAGCAATACAAGTAGTAAGCAGCGCAAGCAATTTTAGTACATGATCTGAGTGCAAAAAGAGGTATAACTTCAGAAAGCTGATCTGCTGTCATTCCTCTGTGTAGTAAATATATTCTATATGCATTTTGTTTTCAGTTTATAAAACATCTTCAATTTCAAAAATATAATTAAAAATTAGCAGATATTAAATACCCAGTCACTGCATGTGGAAAAAGATCATCTGATTTATCTTACTGTTTCTTTCACATATTTTGCTCTGTAGCTGTAGGAAGTAATATGATATTAAAGAGTAATTTTCCTTCCCGTTGCTTCATCCATTTATTGTATTATATTGTCAAGTACTCCTGTAAAATAAACTAGCAGCCCAGGCTCACTTAATTCAGCCAAATACTAATCTACCAGTATACACCTTTAGTGAAGCCTGATTTGGTGGAAGGGAGTTCAATTGAGGGTGCAAAATGGACATACAGATGGATTCCCAGATGGAACTGTTTTGAAGTTTGTGTAAAAGCAGATAGTAATCTGAAATGTACTCTCAGCCAAAAAAGACCAGAAAAGGACTTACACCACTGAAGTGGTATTTACTAATTTTTATTTCCTTCCTTAGCTTACTATCAGCCATGGGAATTTACAAGTTTTCCAACAAGACTGAAGAAATCCAGGAAACCACAATGACAGATCCACTTGAAACAACCATTTCATGTGAGTGAGCTGAAACAATACAAACTTTTTTTTTATCAGTGGCTGAAGATGTCTGTTGAAAACATCACTAATACCACAAAGTTCAGTATAATTAAAAGAGTGTTCCTCATGCGCAGCTGGCAGGCACTTGTTGGCATCAGTATTTTTTTTAAGTGAAGGCCACTGTAAGCAATCCACTTCTCTCAGAAATGAGTGTAAGATTAAAAGTTTTGGGCACATTCTTTAAATAAGTGATTTGTTTTTCTCTTTAAACATTAATTTATAAACATAAGATCTTCTAAGAAAATAAAACCTTGCTTCCACTGGGCATACACCTTCCTTTTTCAATAATCCAGTACCCCATCTTTGTATTGTAAACTTGCTGAAACTCAAGAAACTACTTTCTACTACTTATTAATTCTATAGGAAACGTTCAGAGCCTGGCTTTGAGAAACAGTGTGGTATTCACTTCTTCTCCATTCAATTCCAATACAAAATTCTGGGCAAAGAACCTGTCAGTGTGGTAGTCCAGTGCAGAGATATAAGTATCTTTATTTGTCCCACAAACTGTTATTATGGGTTGAGATGGAGAAAGATTTTTGTCAGAGTGAATCTGAGATCACAAGCTGAACTTCCAAAGCAAGAAAAATAAAATAAATTGAGCACAATTTATGTGTAAATCAGTAAGATACAAGCAGTGTGGAATCTCAAGTGGAATACTGGTGGGAATAGGCAAACTACTGTAGTTAGTGAGGTACTACTGTATATCTGAGCATGTGGGTTTTAGATTGCTTTTGGAAAATACTCTTTGTCAGCTATGCTATCCTTCTCTCTCTTTTTTTTTTTTTTTAATGCTTTGCTGAGTCTTCTGCTTAGTCTACTTTAGGTCTCATGACTGGAAGTTTCCTTGACTGCTGTCTGCAGATGATAACAGTATCATAACAATATCACACAAAGCCGACACAGTGATGCCCATTCCAAGTATGTTTTTTGGAGTAGAGCTTCATTTAGAACACGTTTTTGGTGCAAACAAAGGCGTATGGGCCCACACTCTGGCTTTTTCAAGCAGCTTTTTTGCTGGTTTCCACAGCATGGTTGGTAGTATGTTCACCACCAAGAGCTATTAATTCAATAGCATTGAGATTGTTTCCCATAACACAGTACTCCATTGCTTCCTTGTTAAAAATAATCATGTGGGTTTTTTGTAGGTTACAAGCAGTTCTTGGAATTTTGTAATTTCCTTGGAAGATGCCTATAATTATAAGGCTTAATTGGCTTATTAGCTTGTCTTGTAACTCTGCCTGCCCTTTAAAGTTTCAGCTTTTTTTCCAGATGTTGCTCAGTAGAGTGTCATTTTGTACTTATTTCAATTTTTTGGATGCTTGGTGATAAATTCTTCTTGGTTTTGAATCTAGTTTAAATAACTGTGCCTATATAGAACATAGTTTGCCCTGTATAAGATATTGTACTGGAACCAATGTACACAGAGCTGAAATGGCTAGCAGGCCACAGCATAATAAATCAGAATGATTAATCAGCCTCCTGGGACACAGATGAGTCAGCTCAGGTCAAGACACTTCTGGGAAAACTAGATAGCTGGTAAATGTATTACCAGCTGACTATCAAAGTCCCTGTGCCATACCAGGAAATATACCTGCCTTGGGCAATTCTTCCGTTTCTGCAATGACAGAAGCAAACAGTTGTTAAGAATGCTCTCCTTCTCTCTATTCCTTGCTACCTATTCTGGCAAGTCTAACAAATTGCTTCTCCATGCCATCCTCTGTATTTGTGGGCTAACAACACAGCTTTTTGTTAGATGCAGTACTATTTGCAGTGTAACATGCAGCCTTTTAATCTTCTAGTAGACAAGAAGTAGAGTTACCTCATGATCTTTTAAAAGTTGTTTATTTAATCATCTTTTTGTCTTCTATCAAATGGAGTCCAGACTCTGATTTCAGAATAATGTGGGAACATCTTCTTTTACTGTACCACATTCTATTATGATATACAGAATTAAAGCCTATGCTCCCACCTGAGTAAGGCTTACATAGTTTGCTCCATAATGGGATGTGAGACCAAACCCCCATCTGTTCTCATCATTGTCTCTTCCTTTTCATACTGGTAATTAAGGGGACCTGTTAGGGGCTAAACACTGATGCCTCAAGGTAAAGATGTTTCTTAAAATCAGCTGGAAACACCCACAGCTCCTTTTCAATTTGACAGGCAGAGCTGATCAGCAGCTCCACAAGCCCCTTTGCCTGTATATTTTGTTTTTGTAACTACTCCCCAAATAAAATATAAATTCTTTCAATCTTAGTCTTTTTCATATCATCTTATTTTAGATCTCTCTAGATATGCCACAAACAGGGAGGGCCTTGGTGATTTGTCCATGATCTCACCTGGGATGAATTTACTATGGAGTCTGTTAGCTACCTTTTCTCCTTCCCTTCCCTTCGCTTTTGCCTATTATCACTTCCCGGCAGAACCTGTCAGCCAGGATCTGTTGAACATCATAGGTGGATCCAAGTCTGATCTAATCATTTGCATCCATTTTTTTTGCCCCTGAAGCTTTGGATAGTAACCTCATTCCAACGTGTTCTCTTTATCTCGTGTGTACCTGTGTGTCAGAGGTGTAGCATCGTCCAGAGATTTGGGACGAATGGAGCTGATGGGAGTGGAGCTGTCTGGAAATGTTCCACTGATGCCAAGGTCTGCAAAAACAGATCTGTTGAGGCTGAAATATTTGGAATTACTTGCATTTTTGCTGAATTGCTGCAGCCTTGCTAGAAAATACAATCTTGCATCTGGCATATGGCTGCCTTGGGAACATGATCCCAATGCCTCTTGGAGTCTCAGATCTCACAGGCTGACTGATAGTGGCCTGCCCTGCATCAGGAGACTTTGAGAACTCCAGAGAGGAGCAGCCCACCCAGGCAATGTGCTCTGGAAGGGGTTCCTTGTGTTTGGTGCTCTTCCAGCTTTGGAGACAGCGATCTCAGAATCCAGATACTCAGCCTTGTGTGTGAGTATATTCTTTGTCAAAGCCCTAAACAAGGAACTGAACACATTTCTATTCCTACAGGGTGTTACCTTCTTTGTGTTTGCTTCTTCAAATTCCACCAGGACAGACATTTACATAAAGAGTAATTGTGACCTGGAATTTTACCAGTGAATATATGTATTTCAGAATTTGTGTTCTGGGAGCCATATTAGTCTTAATGCTTGCTTTTGAATGAAAGGCTTGTTTAACTTACCAACCCAATGTGAGTGCACCCGTTGTCTCTTACAGTGAAGAAGTTGCAGCTGAAGATACATATCTGATAATAATTTTGACTTCTTGCTGTTTGAGATATAGGCCTATAAGGTCTTTCATGATACATATGAGAATTTTGCAATGTGTGGACAACAGCAAACATGGGAAAAAAAGTTCACATTATTTGGTTAGAGCCAGTCTTTACATGCCAGTGATGTTCAGCTAATGAATAACTTAGTGCAAATAGGTAAAATTATCCACAAAGCAATATATTTGTATATATAGCCCCTCATTGCTGTTTTGGTCACTTATCTGCCTTGGCCAGAACCACACTTTCTAAACGTATGAAAAACTTGGATTTGTTTTACAAGAAAAAAAGGTTTTATTACAAGAGTTTGTTTATTTCGCTCTGGTAGACATCATGAAGGATTTGGTATTGCTGCATCAGATAAGTGTGATTCTTAGGTTTTTCTGACTAATCTTTTTGAAGCTCAATATTTAGAGAGCTTGGCAATGGGTATTTAACAAACATTAAGGTAAGATAAATGTCCCGTGGCCTGTACAAGGTTCTGTTTCCTAGGCAGCATGGGATTCTAAACCTTCAGGCAGATAAATCACATATATGGCTCCTAGGAGATTCAGATGTTAAACTGATCCTCTCCTGATGATAAAGCTCAGTTAAGAATCCCTTAAAGATTTTAAAATGGAGGCCTCAGTCCTACAGGCACATCAATTCACTGGCTTCTGCTAAGGATTTACATGAAAACAGGTGTCCCCTCATATGTAAACAGGGCAGGATTGAAATAGATTCCACCTTATTTTGGTTTCTGGGAACCTTTTACCTGAGAGTATGGAAAACTGGTGTTACAGCCATATGGATACTGTTCTCAATGGCATAAAATCCCAGTAGTCTACAGAAATTGAATCTGACTGGTACTTTTGTCTGACTGAACAGACCTAGTTATCACCTACCATTATTGGGTTTTTTTCGATTGCAGCTGCTGTGAATGGGACTTTAGAAATACAAGGAATAATGTCAATGCCACAGAGTATATGCCTGAAATTGAAATGCTCTCTTGGTCCTGTGGATTTTAATTTGTAACCTGGATCTTAACTCTATTAAAAATCCAGGTAGAAGTATCCTTCTGGCTTCAAACATCTCTTTTGGACTCATTTCTTGCAAACAGAACTGCTCTATTAGAAGGCCCTTCCACAGAGAACTCTTTGTAGGATGAGGACGGTAAGCAAGCTGTGACAGAAATGCCAGCTGTGACATAGGATTGCGTGTCAGTGCTGTGGGAAGATGGCAGAAGAGCCTAGTTCCTGTGCAGCACTTCTCATTCATAGATTTTTTGAGTGTCATTTTACAGCAATATCCCAAGGTTACTCAGCAGATAAGTGACACAGCTGGAAATGAAGTCCAGGTGTCCTGAGCCCGAGTCCACTGCTCCATCCATCCTGCCTCCAAAGAAGCAATGTTTGCAAAGAGCAATAGGAAATGCCAGATTTGCCTTGTGTTTCACCCCTGCAAAGGAATGCTAGGTCAGCAGTATTTATTTTCTTATCTTGATCTCCCTAATTTTTACTTTTTAAAGAGCTGTCTCTGTAATGGAGCTTCTTGCAAACTCAAAACATGTTGGTAGAGGTTGGAAAATTTCTTGCAAGTTACTGATGCTTGTAACATGATGATTCCCAAACTTTGCCTGTGGAGCCTGGAAAATGGTAGTGGGAGGAAGTGATCTCCTGGCAGCATGTCAGCTGTGGTCCCGTGTGCTGTTCTGATCCCACAGGTGACTGGATTTGAGAGTAAAGCATGGCTCGTCCTGCCTCTGCCCTGGGTTGGATTTTACGCCTCTGCCCCTGCTCTGAAGGGAATGCTTTAGAGGTACGAACTCACTGTCTGTTTCCTGGTCTGGAGCTGAACAGATTACTGGACATAAAAGCCCCATCACCCATTGCTACGAATCTATTAAACATCTCCAGTTAACCATACAGCCTCCTGCTTCAGCAGCTGAGCATGTAAATTTCTGTGACCAAATAACTGCACAGTTAACTGCTTTCACATGTGCTCCCACCGTGCCCATCTCAAAACGCAAAATCCTAGCCCGGCTTTGCCCCATGGGCAGCTGGACGGTGACCAGGACACGGCTCTTTGGGAGGCTGGATGGGGCACCCTGCAGCCTTACTACTGCCTGGGCACGGGCAGAGGATGTGTGGGCAAAGGCAACCTGGTGACAGCAGCACTTCTGTCTGTACCTCGTCCTCCTCTCCCTCCCGCACGCTACAAGAGCCGGTGGCTGCTGTGGGAGGATTTCCCAGGATCCGATCCTGCTGGAGCTGGGCAATAGGGCTCATGGCGGCTCCCCTGGCATGGCCCGGTGTGTTCTGTGGTGCTCCCCCCAGCCCCACAACACCTGTGCGAGAGGAAACTGCTTTTATTTTTCTACCTCCGGGGCTGCGGGCAGGTTTTGTTCCAAGCAGAACAACGCTCTGAGGGGCGAGGAGGTTCCCCCGGCTGCCCCTGCCCGGGCTGGCAGGAAGGGGCTGTGAGAAGCCGGCCGCGCTCGGCACAGAAGGGCCGCGTCCCCCCGGGCCGGGACCCCGCGGCTGAGGCGGCGCAGGCGGAGCATGTTTGCCTTGGCAGCTGCCGCGAGCGAGCCGCTGGCCGCCGGCCAGGCCCTGATGTTTCCTCTCGCCCTTGTTCGCTGAGGCATTCAGGAAAACAATCGGGAACGATGAGGGCTTTCCCGTTCCGGTGGCGCCGGCCAGCGCAGCCCGGCCTGGGGACCTGCCACCGGCCACCTCCGCGCTGGGGCTGGGGGTCGGGTAGTGTTCAGTGGCTTGCTTTGAAATAAAAAAGCCCCTCGCCGCGGTGGTGCGATGGGTATAAAGTCTGTGCGTGAAGCAGGCCGCAGGCTGCCCAAGATGTCAGCTATGCCGAGGAAATCCTATGGAACACAAACAAATAAGGACAGAAATGCTCAAATTACCTGCCGTTTGCTTTACCTGGGGCACGGCAGCAATAAACGTGAACTCAAGGAAACTTGGCAAGCCCCTCCTTGTACAGATACAACCACACCAATTGTAATGGAACCAGCCAGGTGCTGGGAATGCCTCTTCACAGCTCTGGGACTGCCTGAGACTTAGCAGGATCCTGATTTCCCTTGCGGATCTGAGCCTGTGGGCCAGACTGGGCACAAACAGGCAGTGACATGTTCCTGATGCCACGGTAATTCCGTGTGAGCCAGGACAGACTCCAGAGGAGTTCACCAGCCCTCACTAATGGCACTTACGGAGAAGTGCCCACCTTGAGTCACTACAGCCCAGAGAAGATGGGCATCTGGGAAAGAAGCAGCTTCCAGGGCTGGTGTATAGTAGTAAAAATGGAGTCGGGACCTTGTCTGCAGAGTGTTTGCTGGCCTCTTGCTACTTCCCCACACCACAGCTTGTACCTGCTCTCCTGCTCCCAGGAAAGAGCTGCTTGTTGGGCGAAGCCTTGCATGTGCAGATGAGGCATTTTCAATGTTGCAGCTTAAGTTTTGGGGTCAAATTTAAAGGTGTTTCCTTGTTCAAGAAGCAGGAATGCTAAAACTAGCATTGAATCTTTAAGTGGTGTCTCTCATCAGGAGCCTGTACACAAACGACCATTGTTACTGGAATGAGCTTTTTCTTTTCAAGTAATGATCCCCTGATATCTAACTACAGGAATCTGTGTTGGAAGAACTGGAGCCTCAATGACAGGTGCTCTGGTTAGACAGGAGCACATCCATTTTTCCAATACAGATGCAAAAGCCTTTGACATATTGCAGCCTAAATAAATTTTTATTTTTATTTTAATGACATTTGAAAAGCACCTGAATTATTTTGAAATGGGTTTCGTTCTAAAACAGTCTCAAGAGCACAAGCTGCAATTTTCGGGTGTACTCTTCTTCCACATCAGAAGGAAGTTGCAGGTAGAAGCTACCTTGAGCTAAAAAATTGCACAGTTCTTGTTGCTGTTCGGGCTGGAGAGGGATGTACTGCATGTTTCTCTTTCGGGCTGAACAGTTGTATCTCACATCCAGCAATACCAACAGGGAGTTTTAAAAAGCAGTCTATCCTGAGTGTCATGCCTTTTCATGCTTGAAGAAACACTAGGAACTCTGTCTCGGTTCCAGTGAGTTTGTAATGTTCCTTTATCTCTTATGTTTTTCTAGAAATTGTGGCAGTCCATGAAATGGACTTCATTTCGGAATTATAAACCCTGAATTCAAATTTTATCACTTCTTGGAGTTTAACAGAGCACTAGGTTTGCAATTTTATTCACAAAGCTATGGATCATTGCAATTGCTTCCTACTATTTGACAGCTTCCTTTTTAGAAATTTCAACACTCCAGCTATCTGCCTTCAGCAGTGTATGATTCTAATCACTGATATGATTTCATAATCCTCCTTTAATTCAGCAAACATTCCAGATTATCAACATACGCGATTTGTATTTTGGGAGAGCACAGTGCAGCAAAATTTTCCTGTTGTCAGGCTTTGGGCTTTGTAGCTGAAAGGTACATATTGTTAACCAGGGGTAATTTCTTAGATGTAGTTTATAAATATGTGTAACTGTTTTGGGTTGTAGAGATGACATTCCCTTCAATGAATGTAAGACATAAAGCTGCAGAGTTTAAAGCCAAATTCAGCAGGAAGAAAGAAAATTACTTCCATATATCTTCTGTATGTCATTAAATGGAAAATGAGACAATTCTTCCATACATCTGAAAATGAAATAAAAAGACCTATTCTCCTCAGTTTCTGCAGATAACTTCAGCTAATTTTTGTGGCAGTTATGCACATTGATGGGAGAAAAGATGCCTCAAGTAGGATGATACGGTATGCATATATTACTAAATAAAATACTCATTTTACTTAGGATAATCCGTCTTTGTTCCAGATAGATGTAGGCATTCTTCTTAAAGCAAGTGTTTCAGTTGTCAGGATGACTTGATACATTTGTTCTTTGATGTCAAATTCAGTTGCATCACTGTGGAATGGTTGCTACAGAAACGCCAGCCCAGTTTTTAAATGTATTGAGTTCACTCCTTATTACTTAGAAAAGCTGGATTTGATGTCTTTCCTGTAAAAAGTTCATAATAAAATGGGTAAAACCTCTAAAACTGCAGCAATACGCATGGAAAAAGTACCCAGATAGTGGGATCAGAGACAATAAGGAAAAAAAGCAATTTAGAGTCCAACAAACAAAATCTATCTCTTGAAAAAATGCTCCCTGTTGTAATTGAAACCAGAGCTAAATTAGATCAATACCAAAATATTAAAGTGTGCCAAACCTGTTTTCTGTAGGCTTTGCTATAATTGGATTCTGATGCAAGAGATAGCTTAAATAGGCGAAGTCTGTTGACTCAAGACCATGATTATTCATAGAAAAAGAGCTTCCTGCTAAGGTATACAGTACATTTATCCAATGTTTCTTGAAGAATTAATACATTTCTATCCTTCCCTTCCATGCTGATGCATTTGAAGTCCATATCTTGCCTACAGTAAATCTCTGTCTTGCTTAACAAGAAACTATTTCACTGTATAAGCGAGGCATATTGACAACAGATTTAACTCAGACAACTCAGCTTTATTCAATCAGAAGAATGCTGGCCTGGTTTCAGGTTTCTGGGATACAGGCACAAATGGACATGCCCCAAGTAGAATCCATTTGTTTTCCCATGAATGCACCTAGTAGGAGGTCAAATAAAAATAAATATTTTGGCTCTTCAGAGCAAGATAGATTTCTGGAGTATTTGTGATTCAGACTGGAAATGTGATTACAACAAGCAGAGGTAGCATCTGAAATATGTTCTGTTGAGAGTGGAAAAAAAAGCATTGTTTTTTCTCTCTCTCTCTGTTTTAAGCTGTGGTTATGCCTTGTCTTTACTAATCAGGTTTATGAGAATAACTACATATATCTTTATGTGGCTCACCTCTTTGTAGACGCTCAGGAGTTGAGGAAAAATAGCCATTTGTGTAGTCTTTTAGGATTTTTTTTTAATGTCGGTATAACTTATGCAAAGGAGTAGTTTATTGACTTCCCCTGTGATAGTAAGAATAAATCAATTTAGATACAGTATACTAGGGGCCCCAGATTCTCTGTGGAGTTCCACCAAACAATGAAATAAATTGTGCAAGGGCAATTTGTCCCTAATGTTTTTGGCTATTTGATTTTGTTGAGGTTTTGCCAGTATTATTTAGATATTCACTGTAATTTATACTGCCGTGTAAAAACACCCAGCATATTTGCCTGCAGGGGAGTGAGTGCTCTCTGAAACAGTCCTTTGAACATAATAGAAGTGAAATCCCCAGGTAATAAAAAAAATCCCTGGCTTTTATGAATAATGCATTTGTGGAACGGGGGGAGAGGAAGTGCTTTTTAGATTTATTCCCCCCCTCTGCTCCCCACTCAACCTGTTGGCAGAAATAAAGTCTAGGTTGGGAGCGGGTTCCTACATTGTGAATGTGCTCTCAGGCACTTTTTTTAAGGTCCTGGCCTAAATGCTGCAACACAACCAGACACTAAATACTGGTAATTCTGATTTATTTGTTTGTTTGTTTTTAAAGTCTGTGGGTGTCTCCCCCTGTGTATTGACCATCTGGTTGTGGGTTAGGCTGTTTGGGATATGCCTGGCATGCTGAAAAGCAACACAAAATTGCAAAGTGATTGGAGGCCCATTGAGGATGGTTTGTTTGGGGTCCTCAGTGAGCTTTGACAGAGAGCAGGTGTTGTGATGATAAATTCAGAATGGGGTTGAGGATTTTTCTCTTCAGCTGGTAAGTGTGTGGGAAATGCTGGAGGCGCACTGTAAAAATAAATGATTCTTATTCAGGAGATACTGAAATGGAAACACTTTTGTGTCACAATCTCAATGGGAAAACTGTTGGAGGATTTTAATGGATTTCACCCCATAGCAGTGGTTTGGGTTCAGCACAGGAAGGTCCAAACTCAGAGCTGAATTTTGGCTGTTGAGCCTAAGTGAGACTTAAAAACAGAGTTTTAGTAGGGTTCCCATGAACGAGTGTCCCAGCCATGAACATTGCCACAATACCTATTGCTGTATCTTTGGTTTTTGAAATAAAGCTGGCAGTTTTCAAAGTGAGGATATTGGAGGAAATTTTCATAAGGTGTGAGGGGTGTATGCCAGGCAGTAGAGAATCAGTTCTCTCTGGTTTCTGAGAGTGTCAGTGGATGTGGTGCTCTTACAGCCAGTTAAACTTTGAATAATCCTTTTAGGAATAAAATATATTTTCTGTGACTATGATTGTGCCAAATCATTTTAACTTGCCAAAAAGCTGCTTTGGAAGGACTTGAGGAAACCACAGCTGGGAGTTGTGTCACAGATATAAAATGAGATTTATTTACTCTTCTACATCCAACACTGAAATAATAAGGAAGTCAGGAACAGATGAAAGAAACACTTGCTGTTTAGAGATTTTTTTTTTTTTTTGTAATTTGATTTACTTTTTATAGAGTTTCTGTAGCAAATCTGCATTTTCAACAGGGACTTAATGCTCTTCTCACTGAGGTCATTGGCCAAATGAATACTAGGAATGAGTCTGTTTTGGGGGTAGGGAGTAGAGTGCATGTGCTTCATGCCTCAGCAGCATCTTGAGGATTTCAAAGCAACATGCTCAGTCTGCAGAGTCTGTTTCCAGGCCCATGTTCACTGATACTCTTCTCTGCACACTTGTTTTGCCTGTGAACCCTACTTATCTTACTACTCAACATCAGAATTCAGGTGGTGCCCAGAGACTGACTTATACTTCCACAAATAAAGCATTTTATCACTGTGATTTTGAAATGCTAAAAAATGCCTCTGCATTTTGTGGGTTGCAAGGATCCTTGCTTGTGCTAGGAACATTTGTGGACTACTTCAGTTTCAACCTTCTCTCTTGGACATTGTATGGGAACTGTAGCCATATAGAAAAATTGCAGGTTTTGCCTGGACATATATATAGAAATATAGACTGACCCTTGGAGATCTGTCTCCATGAATTTTTGAGGCCAAATTAAAGAGACCTGCTGATGATAATTCTTCCAAAGTCTTTACTTTTTGGTGTTACTTGTATTTGCATAACTGACCAAGTTACAGAGTGAGGGGTAAATGTTATGCTCTGTTCTTTTCCTTATCTAATTTACTGAGACATACATTAGCAAGAAATCTGTCTTTTACCCTGTTGCAGACAGGAACTTCCATGTATCAGAGATGATAAGGACTATTGTAATAATGGGAATCTGAAAATACAATACAGCTGAGTACGTGTGTGTATGTACATCTTATCTCATTGTATTCATATTTCTAAAAGTAGTAGGCTGGTAAATTTTGTATTCTGTTGATATGAATTATTTATTAAAATGCTCTTGCTTTGCATCAAACGAAACATATTAGAATGCAATGATATTTTTCCCTCAAATAAATGCCCATTAAAAATAGCATTTAATTTATTTTTGAGTAACTGATTTAATCATTGGACAGGTATCTACTTTGTAAGCAGCAACTGGCAGGGGAGTAAAGAGTGAGGCAGAGCAGAGACAAGCAGAAACTTCTAATTGTTACAGGTTCCACATGACTGGAAAAGGAGTAGAGAGAGCAGTTTTCTACTGGAATGTAGAGAGAGCAGTAGCATGGTAAAGAAGCTGGGATTTGAGGAAAGGTGTTTTAAAAAATGAAAACATTTTTAAGAACTTCTTAAGAAGCAGTAGAATTCTTGCAGCATACAGCATGGAGTCCTTTGTAGGGACAAGGCTTTAGGATTATATAGCTTGAAACACCAAGACTGGGATTTGAAGAAAATACTTCTTACCAAAAAGGCTTGTTTATATTCTGTAGGTATTAGAAAATGCCTAAATTTGGCAAATTTGAGAGAAAGGAGCCAAAATTGGGCAGGGGAAATTTGGCATGATTGAAATGATCTAGTTTGCCTTGTATCTTTACAACCCATTCAGATGTTTATGGTAGAATTTTGTGAGCAAATATATAAACCCTGAGGCAAAACATGCTGTAAGTGCTGTGTAAGATGCACTTGCCACTGTTTCAGTTAAGTTCCATCTGCTTCTGCTTGGGGTGATTTTGTACTGTTTTTTGGACAGCTATTCCAACAGTTCTGAATGAGCTTATTGGGGATGTAGGTGGGGTTATCAACATTTTTATTGAACTCTTTCAAGAAAAAAATATTTCATTGACAGGAGAGCACCTTTTTCACATTACTGTGCTGCAGGCTCACATGTTTCCAAGGCTCAACTGTCCAATCCATCTTCCTGGAATGGATGCATGTTTACTCCAGTTCAGCTGACTCTCTCACATGGAAAAGGTGTGTATGTAGCCTCAACATTAGAAAAGCAAGTTAATCTGTGATTTTAGTTCATACTGCACGTACAGCACCTTTGAACACTGCAGGATTTGGGACTCTCACCAAGCATTTCCACTGAGTGTTCAACTTTTCCTTGGTTTTGCACAACTTTGAGTGTGACTGAGTGCTTCAGTATTATTGGGAGGTGGATGAAGCACTTTCTATCAAAGTCGTTTTTTCAACCAAATATCAGTTCTTAGAATATTTATTGGTTTTTTAAGCATCTGGTCCTCATGGATGATCTTGCTTTAGCTTTGGAAAACAGAACATTAGAAGAATAGAGACTAAACTATAATGATGCTCTTCTGGGAAAAAGGGCCAGTGTTTCCTCAGAAGGTTTACTACAAGGCCGGGTTTGTGGTTTGCAATCCCTGCCTTATGCCCACTGAAATTGTTAAGAAATGCCTTGTATTTTCTTTCAGAGAAATGAAAGTTAAAGGAGTCTTGAACTATTTTATTGCTACTTTGGCAATCTCAGCAGACCCCATTTAACACCTTGCTGTTTAGCACATGCTTGCAGTGGAGGTGTTTAGCTCTTTTTTAAACCACATAGTAGATTTTCTTGTTGTGATTTTATAAATCGGTTTTTTAGTACAGTTCTGAACTTTGTTGTATGCATGACTTTACAAGATGGCAAAGAGAGCAGTCCCCCAAACTGAGGCTTTAGATGTAAAATACTAACAAATTTCTTGACCTAACACATCTCCTGACAGAGTAATACTCCATGTTCCTATTCCTTGTGGTACTGAGTTAAAAGATCTCAGATAAATAACTTGTATGCTGTTGTCATATTTTAAATTAACTCCTTAGTATAATCAGCTGCATCTCCTCCTGTAGTTTTGGAGCCTTGTATCATTGACTTTTGTGACTTAAAATTCTCTTGGAAAATGCTTGCTCCTGTGCTGCTGTTTTCTTTCCTCTTGTGAATAGTCCAATGCATTGGCCTTTTTGTGTAGTTGGTGATAGGAATCAGTTGCTTTCACTTGCTCTTCATTTGCTTTTCTCTAGGCTGAATCCATCAACCAAGAGCAATTACAGCATGTTAGTCTTTTATATTGGGATATCTCCTGAAAAATAAGAGACTTCTAGTTCTGTAGTAACAACTGTTGGTGTCCTAGAAAATGCTGGAAGAGCCACTGAGACTCAGATATTGAAGTAGAGTTTCTACTAGGTTTGTACAGCTTCCGTGAATAAATTCAGAGACAAAGTTGATTTCCTTGTGCAGTCCTACTGATATTTGTGGAAGAGACATTATTGTTTTGAAATACTATGTAAAAAATCTCTTTCATATATGCAAAAAGTGTGAAAAATAAAAACAAATCCCATTGTATCCAAGACTAAATACTTGTCAGTTTTTAGGTTTTGGAATAAAACAAATTTTGTTGCTAAGAAAGCATGCCAGAAACACTGAAACTACTAACTTCCACTCTTTATTTGATGTGTCTGCATTATGAATCAGTGTTACTCGGCAATTTTTAGAATAAAACATTTGCATCTACACTAGCAATTTGATATGATGCTTCAGCTGAGTATGTCTTAAATGGTGAACTAATAAAGTGGTTTTAAATGGAAATTGAAATTATGTCTTTAAATAAAATTATATCTCTAATACTTTAGTCAGTTAAATAAATATTTGCTTAGAGAAATATGTACAGGATGGAAGAACTTTCTAAACAGTTTTAGAAATCCCTGTCTGCCTTGCAACACATTCAGAAGGGGTTTGGACAGTTTCTTATCACACAGAAGATTCAGCCTTACTCAGAGGCCCAAAACAGGTCAGTGTCCCAAAAGATAACATTGTCCAGGAGTGAGCAACAGTCCTTTTGATGATATGAAGAGAAACAATCCTGGAGAGTGAAAAAACTGGCAGAAAAATTGTGAGTTCTAAGCTCTGGAAGCCTGACTATTGTAGAGTTACTTGCAAAGGAAATGCTGTCATTTAAAAACAAAGAAGTCCCCATGGAGCTTAATTTGACATTTTGTAAATCATCTGTACAACTGTATTTATGTTATGTATTTATTCAAGTATAGAAACTGTGGAATGCTCTGATATGTTGTATTTTGTAAGGGTGAGAGATCATGGCTATCAGTTTTCAGGGGTTTTCCTCTATGACCATAGAGTCTGTTTGCTTAAAGGGTAGGAAAGTGTGCAGAAAACACTGCAAGTCTCTTCAAAAAACACCTAATCAAACTTGTTATTTAGAGTCTTTTCCAACCAAAATGGTTCTGTGGTTCTGTGATTCATTACCAAAACAGAAACTGCACACTGCTCTTCCTGAGGCCCTTCTGTGCTCTTATCTGTGGAGGTGCCATCCTCAGTTTGCAGTAGCAGCTTGTGCCAGGGTCTGTGTTGGTGTGAAGTCTGTGTGGAATAGCAGTTCTCAGTGGTCAGAGGTACTTTCCACCCCACTTGCTGGCACATAGCTGTTACGAGACTGCGGTGAGGTAGCCAGCAAAACAGTGAAGGGTCACAAAGGGTGGGATGTGTCCGTTCTGAAACTTCAGCTTACAGCACATTTTCATGGAGGAAATATGCCAGAGGTGTGGAGGCCTTTTTCCTGGGGGGATGCTGTTTGCCACCTCTGTAGTGCTGACATCAGGAGCTTTTCTCACTGGTCTCAGGCTGCAACAACATTGTGCCTTCACTGGAAACTGTGCCGAAGTGTTGTTTTTGTTTTTTTTTTTTTGCAAAACTTAAGTGATTTGCATAATTTAAACTGAAGTCAAATCCTGGTTATAAATGGCCACCATGACCTGAGGAGGCCTCTTGACTGAGAGGACCATTAGGGCAGAATCACAGCCAGCAAAGGCTCTCTCTCTTTAGTGTCCTAAAACTGACCTGACCTGCCTCTTTGGCTTTTGGGGAAAGTAAGTCTGAAAGCTTGTCTGTGATATGACAGCCCAGTGAGAGGTTAGCAGGTCCCAAGTGAACAAAGTTGTGCCCAGATTAACACAGGGCTGTTTTATATGGAAATGTTGTGGATGGAGAAGTGTTTTCCCTCATATGGTAGCAAAAGTCAAAAGGTACATAGTCTGAAAGGGGAATTCCTCTGTCTTGTGTACTTAGAGGGACAGGGAAACCCAAAGCTTGGGTACTCTGGAATACAACAGGAGCAATGCTATGTTCCAGGAAGGAGGGAGACTTCTGGATGGAGGGGCAGGGAGAGACAGAAGTAGGGGTGAGGGTTAAATGAAGGTGCAGGTTGGTAAGCAAGGGATTCTGGAAGTATCCGGTGTGGGAGGGCTTAGGAGAGGCACATAAACGGATGGAGAGGGAAATCACAATATAATGAGGAAGAGGTGCATGCACAACTCTTTATATTGATTACAACTTCAGTATGTATTTTCAGTGTTTCAGTTCTGTTTCTTTGAATTAAAAACTGTTTGTGGCCTGATTGCTGGCCTGTTCTGCAATTTTTTTCTTGCAAGCAAGGGAGAAATTACAGATGTGACTGCAGCATGCTGTGGAAGTATTTGAGCTTCTTAAATGCTAGCTTACTCAGGTCCTGGAAGTGATCTTTCCACAAGAGTTTGAAGATCAACCCAGTTCAATTTATTTAGCAGGCAGGTTGTTAGTGTTTTGCAGCCTTTGTGTAGGGCTTCGTGCTGCTGTGGGCAGCCAACTAAACGGAGTGGTTAGATTTAACTGCCTGGCAGTCATGGCTTTGCAGAAGTGTCTTGAATGGAGTATCTTGTGCAGAGCTAGGTTTTGTGTAAGGGAATGAGGACCTGCTTTGGCAGTAAGACTGAAGAAGTCGAGCAGCAGAGGAGTAAGACTTCCAAAAATACCTGTGGAGTTAACAGATTCCAAGGAATCTTCTTGGCCAACATTAATATATTGTGGCAACCCTGAGTCCAAAGCAGGGACACCCTCATTCTGGTTTTGGTACAATGTCTAGCATCAAGAGCTTTGTATTTCATTGAGCCTTCGGCATCAGTTTAAGAAAATCATGATGATTTGTAGCTTCATATTCAGGCATGACTTTCAAGACTACCAGCTGCTCCTTATAGAATAACTGTGGTGGGTGTGCTGGTTGATACATGCTCTATTTGGGCAGCAGAAGAAGATGAAATACTCCCTTCCCCTGCCACCTCTGAGAAGGCTCAAGAAAGAGTCCTTGGGAACCTCTGCAGTGACAGTAGGGAATTATGAACATGGAGGAATTGAAGTCTTGCCGGGGAATACTTGTGCTGCCGTCATCCGTGGTTCCCTCGCATGCTGGGTGCAGGCAGCACCCTGGCCAACCCTCCCCTGCTCTGGTCTCACCTGCAAGGGCTCTGCTGGCCATGCTGGGGAGGAGGCCCTGGTCCCAGCAAGGAGCTTGGCTGCCCTGTGCTGTCTGGCACAGGTGTGTGAGTGTGTGGAATGTGGTGAGAAGGTGGGCATGGAAGTTGCTCACCTAGGTATTCCTTCTCCCTTGTCTGAGGGAGTGTAGAGCCTGTTAATTCTTACACCTGATAAAACTCTGCAGGGATAAGATCAGCTGATTGTGATTGCAAACATGTGGAATTTAGAGTAAGTAGTGAGCTTATTTAACCAAGCAGGAAACAACTGGCTCATAAGAGTGTGCAGTACACCGTTTATAAGAGAGCTGGAAAATCCTGGTTGTGGAAAACCTTCATAATTCCAAATAAATAGTGAGACTGGTGAATTCCTGTGCTCCTGCAGAACCTAGGCTCTACAGAAAATTTGTAGCTGAGGTTTCCCATTTACTTCTGCATCTAATTGACCTGTCTGATCTTGCTTACTCTCCTCCCATTGTGCAGCTGTTAATGTGGCTCCTGGCTCCCAAAAGAGTGCACAAAGGGCGCTTCTCTTTTTGTACACTCAGCTTTCTGGGCACATGCTTTAAACAGCAACACCTGTGTATATCGGAGTGCTGTCTTCCCTCTCTTGCAAGCACAGATGTCATGCTCAGAAAGTGCACTTGCTGACTTTGTGTTGCAGAACAGCATGGAACCAAATGAAGGCAGCTTTTGAGAAGCTTGATGCAAGAGTATCTCCCTGAAGCTCTGACGTGCCTTGGAAAGTGTTTAGAGTTGTTGACTGTATTGCTGAGGGCCCATTGTGCCCAACTTGATGAAATCATTGGCAGTTTTTTGCTAG
Source organism: Corvus kubaryi (assembly GCF_017639235.1). NCBI lineage: Eukaryota > Metazoa > Chordata > Aves > Passeriformes > Corvidae > Corvus > Corvus kubaryi. The sequence continues at coordinate 5,245,528 of NW_024581136.1, read as the reverse complement.
CCTTACCAGACTGGACGTCTTTCTTGCTCCTGTCCCTCACTTTGGTCTCCCTGTAAGTGAGGGGAGATAGCCAACGTCCTGTATGTGATGTCATGTGAGTGCCTGTTGCAGCTACTATCTGTGCCAACATTGTGTCCACCCATTAGAGTTCTGGGAAACATAACACAAAGCTGCTCCCAAACTTCCAGAACATGTGGAAGTGCAAAAGTAAGGCCTCGCTCTTCAGAGGGTGTCTCTTGTCTCCATGTTAGAAATAAGAGGTGTTTATTTCTCAGACCTCTGCTTCTCTGGCAAAGTTGGTTAAAATTGGCCAATGGCTTCAGAAGTTACTGGAGGAGAGGGAATTTATAATCAGACACAGACAAGCTGGCTCTATGTGACTGTGTGAGCCTCATTTTTTAGGAAACCATGGTAAAATATGTGGATAACGTTGCAGTAATATTAAGGTTAGAGTTCATGCTGGCCTGTATTTCTCTCTCAATTTTTCTAGCATGACGGTGTTAGTCAGCCTGAGCTTTTGGAAACTTTTTATTCCATATGCTGAAATTTTTTGAACCTAGATTCTCTATCTTCTCTCATTTTTCCTTGCTGAGTTTAATCACTAGGTGGGAAAAGTGAACGCTTTAAAAGTAGAGGAGCCAGTGTAGAAATGTTGCTGGCTAGATTTATTTATTTTCTTTAGTAAAAATCTCAATGTTGGCAGAACATTTTGATTCATTATAGTCCTAAACCAGCATTAAAGCCTTCTGGCTAGATAGATTCCCTTGTGGGCTGCCAGGAGTCCCAATCACCATGATGATCTTACTTGAGAAAGAAAACATGCTCTGCATCTGAGAGCAGGGCTGTGTCCTGTTAATCATGGTCAGGGAGAGTGTTAACTGTGTTCTCTCAATCTTATTTTTTCACTTGAACCCAGTCTGTTGAATTATAAGGTGGCTATAAGAACTATAACGACCTAAGCAGAAGAGAAAGACATGGAAGTATTTCAAGGTGGAGTATTGCCTGAGATCGGTGCATTTTGTTTGCAAGGCTGGAAAAGGTAGAACTGCCCACATATGAATCAATTCCCAGCTGTTTGCTTGCCACAGCATATCGGATAGATACGGAAGGGATGAATGGAGAGGTACCTATCTGGTCATGATTTTCTCATCAGGTTCAGTGTGCGTGGGAAAAGGCAATCCCCTTCTGTGAAGTGTAACCTTTAGCAGCCTATTGAATAAGGGGATGATAGCAGATGTGGCAGGAGACGTTCAGGCTTATTTGCTCCTACAAATGAAACAGCTCTAGCAGGGAAAAAAAAATCCCTTAAGAGAATTAGTTAAAACAAACGTGTCAGACAAAATTGTGCTTTGAATGCATTATAAGCACTTACTCTCTTGCAGTGAGAAAAGACAGTCAGGTGTTGATAGCATGTAGGAGGCAAGAGCTGTTATTAGTGAGTGGGAAGAAACACATTGAGTGTGGTGTGGGAGTAGGGCAGATGGGAATGAATCTAGAGGCTCTTTTGGAATCACTCATTCTGAATCATCTTACTCTCAAAGCCTCCAGTGCAGAACACCGTCATCCTCCAAGGTCCCACAGCATTGCCTTGCTGAGTGTGGCATTGAGAGGGATGTTGAGTCAGCTCTGTGTGGAGTTGAAATAGATGTTCAGTGAGGAATTTAGTTAAGTACTTCAACCAAGTAGATTGTGACTTTAATACAGAGGTGGGATGCATATTCATTTATTCAAGCCCTCTGTGAGATGAAAAACTGGTAGTATATTGTTATTGAGGTAGTTCAGTGTGTCTGTGCAGAGCCATTAATGAGACAATTTCCACGCTTATTCACTTGTGAATGCAAGGGCTTTGTTGCCAAAAGCCTGGCTCTGCAGGATACTTGGTGGGAACCATAAGAGCATGTCTGAATGGCCTAAGAGAAGCCTGGAAATGTCTAACGAGAGAGCTCTTCCTTGGACTTGACATCGATGCTATGTGCTCTGACTGGAGACATATGGTGATGGTGTTAGAAATCTGGTCCTGGCCCTGCAGACCATGGTGTTGCATACACAGTGTTTTGAGAGGCACTGCAAGCTGTCTGTCCAGGCTCCCAACAGCCATAAAATGAGGGAGGCAACAACAGATGGACTCAGTCCAGCAAGTTTGGTACTGGAGGTGGGGGCATCTCCACAGTGACACAAATGTGAGCATGCCATAGTTTGGGAGTGAGTGCCCTATGAAAAGTGGCAGAGCTGTGAAACTAAGGCTTGTGCCTCTGACCATTTGGTGGCAATTTGATGGCTCAGCAGCTTGGAAAAAGCAGCAGCAGCAGGACATCCCCAGCACTCTCTGGCCTCCAGGCCTGTACTGGGTGTTTGTACACTGAAGGCATCTGGTGGTTTATCACAGAGGCACAGGGTCGTGTGAGGTGAGGACCTCTTGGACTGCTGCTCTGGCAGTATCTTTTACCAGTGGCCACCTTAACATGGCACCCCACAATAGGAAAGTTGCAGAAGGAAACTTATTTAGACACAGGTCTGGAGAGCAATGACTTCCACCAATTACACTGTCCTTTGTATGCTCAGCTGTGTCTTAAGACATGTCCTGCAATCTAGAGAAAACAGTAAAAGCTGTGAGGATGTGTTTGCTTTCTCTTTTCCTGGCCTGTTAAGGAAGAGCACTAATAGTTGCTGGGTTAATGCCTGACTTCTGGCACTACACTGGGGCTTCACTGGGCCAGCTAGAATCTCCCTTTGGATAGTGAAGGTAGGGTCATTCCTGGAGGATGGAAAATACCAGCAGAAGCAGATTGATAGAGAGCTTAACACAATGAAGCCTGTTCTCTGGGATTGTCACAAATCCATTAACTTACTCACTAATGGATTTTAATTCTGAACTTTTTTATTATATTTGAAAAGAAAAGAATACATAATTTTACCAGACTGCTGCTTGCAACATGCACCTTCCTGTTGCCTTTATTTGTTGCTGAATGTGCTTGTAGCTGTATTTTTACTTCTCCTGCTTTTGTCTGCTAATCTAGTTTACCCCCAAAGGACAAAAGAAGATTTATTTTACAAATTTACACTTGAACTTCCTAGCACCAAGTGGTGGTTTTGCTCTCAGGTTTCAGGAGTGGTGATGAAAGGTATTTCCCACAACACTTGTGAAATTTAAATGAAAATGAGTCTCTACATTAAATTTTTATTATACTTCCAATGTATTACTACAATACTTGGATACTCTTTCTGAGGCTTATTATGGTGGGATTGTGTGGTATTTCTTGACCTTTGTCATTAATTTTGCCTCAGATTCACACATTTATGTAATGTTTATCTGTATGCATGGATGAGTAGCTAGCTAGCTAAATATTAATATATTTATAGTTTGTTTCTGGACAATTGTTGTCGTATCTGAATAGTCATGAAAAAAATAGAGAGAAAGATAACAGGAAAATATATTTTCAATTTCAAACTATCCTGTGGCTGAAAAGTGGGGACAGGAGACAGGAGGCAGAAAGGAAGGAAGGAAGGAATCAGTGAACAGTCATAACAGAGAGGTGAAAACATACATCTTAAAAATACCAGTAAAAGCTGTAGATTCCTTCTGCGTTTTTCTGAAGCCTTGAAACAATTTAAAATATGAAAAACTTAGACTAATTGAGAACATTATATTGATTGGCCCCGATTTTCTTTCTTTGTTTTCAATCCAGCCTCTCTCATTATAGCCTCTTAAAATAAATAAATAAAAACTCTTTCTATAAATATCTGAAAGAGTCATTCTTATATAATAGCCTTTTCTTGCAGCAAAATTTATCATTATAACAATTCTGTAGTAGTTTTGCTGGCAGAATCACAGCCAATCAAAGCTATTGCAATAATGGAACATTTCATGGTTTGGAAAATTAAATGTGTAACCATGGAACTGAAATGTCTCTTAAAACATATTTGGAGATGTATTTTTCACCAAGTGATTTGCACATTATCTCATTCCATCTGAATTTTATTTTCATCAATATTTCACCATTGATTTTTTTCCTTTTTTGTTTCTGCAGTAATTTTGCAATAAAACTTCCCATCTGCTTTCACTTTTTGCAAGCTTGATCATATTTGTTCAGGAAGCAGATCTAAACCTTTTATCACGAGGCAAAATTTAACAGCTGACTAATGGTCAAGCTGTAAATTGTGCTGTAAATAACCAGCATGCTCAGTTTCAGGAGTGAGTAATACTGTTCTCAAAATTAGTAGCTGTATTTGTTTCTATACATAAGAAAGTGGCTGATGCAGTCATTGTTCCAAAACCTGAAATCAGCTCAGAGCACATGAATCCTCAGGAATTTTACCTGTTGGAGAAGCATGGGAGCCAGGCACTTTTGAGTAACTAAGGTAGAAATCTGCAGGTGTTTGTTCTCTATACATACACCAAATGTTTCCTGAGGTGTTTTTATGCACCTGGAGCCATTTTTGGAACTGAACTAACATGCAATCTCCTCTTTCCTAGGAACAGTGCCTGTCTCCTTTTCACAGGAACTTCATAAGGTTTGTTAGTAGAACTCTCTGGACAACTGGAAGGAGAGATAAAATAGAAATTGAAAACCACAGAGAAAATAAAAATATGCAGAGAAGTTAAAGACATATCTGTTGCATGGCCACGGACTACATTTTAACTTGTAGAGCTCAGATGGGACATCTTTCCATTGCTGAACAGAGTGTTGGTATAACCAGTGCCTGTGAAGCATTCACATGAATATATGGGTTTGAACAAAATGTTGAATAAGGAAATGAAGTAAACCCTCATCTTGGTTTTCTTTTTCAGTCATGAGAAAATGTTTTCTTCAGCTTTATAATTTTTGTTTATATGGATTTGAATGAATTTTTTGTGGATAAGGGAATATATGAATATAATTTGCATTTTAGTTACATGTCAAAATGAAATGACAAAATTTAAGCAAAACCATTAGTGATATTAAGATGTGTGGATTTTTTTGGACCTATAGATCACCCATGACAATGGCATGGCTTGGGTGTGATTTGGGTACAGACACACTCAAGGTAGTTCCTCCTGGAAGATGCAGAGACAGTAGACAGGGTTGGTGTGAGTCTGTTTGGTGAAAATGATCCAGGTACATCAAAAGAGCAGGTGGGTTTATTAATTTGGGTGCACTGTGAAGTTCTCTGGGCTGGTGTATCCACAGACTACTTGTGTGAGGTCAGGTAGACTCACTGTCCAGGGTCACTCTCAGCCTGGGATTACCTCACCTTTGGTGTAGGGATTGGAGTGCTGTTCCAGGGCACTGGCTTTTGGGACGTGATTTCTCTGATCAGAAATGCCATCTTGTACCCAAGAAAATGTTCCAGACAAACTTAGTGTTTATATTCCTGCCAAAAGCTTTGGTTTTGACTAATTGGCATTTTCTTTTGAAAAACAACTTAGAAAATGACCAACTAGTTCTGGTTTCACACCCTCTGATCTGTCATTTCTGACCCGCTTAATGAAATCAGGGTTCCAGTAGTTCTTGTTGCTGGGCTTTTAAAAATCTTTTAAGCTGCCTTCCGCTTTTGTCTACATTTCTCTCTTGACTCATCTGCAGCTATTTTCCTCTCCTTAGGGAGAACTCTGATCCTGTTTCAGTCTCTTTCACAAAGGCTGCCTGCTGGTTTGTTGGCTTTTCTGTCTCCTCTTTTTTCACCAGAAGTGCCCATAACTAAAGTGTAATGGGAAAAGAATCATCCCAACCTATCTGCGAACTCAAATCAGGATTATGCTGATATTTGGCAAAGGTTCAGATCATGTTTTCATATGATCTGGATATGAGTCCTAAATCCTGCATCCTCTGTCTGGTTGGTTCTTGCAGTACTGTACTCACAAGCAGTTCTAGCAAGCAAGTCATTCATTAATCTGACTCATCATAGGCTAAGATTTTGCACATTGTGATTCTTACTATTTTTCTTTTTGAGGGGCTAACTTATCTTGGTTTTAAAATTAAGGAAAAAGTAGTAACTTTTACCCTGGTTGTCACAGCATTCTATTCCCACAGATAACCAGATACTTGTATTCTAGACTTTGGTGTTTGTAACTAGCGAAAGTAATTTCTTTATATGGTATTTCAAGTTGAAAAGGAGTAACACCACATGACGGAAAGGGAAATACAGGGGTAGTTCTGGATGTGTTGTGCTTGAGTGAACAAAGGCATTTGCAAATCGCCTTGCTGTGATATAATAGATTGCAAGAACGCTTTACACATATCTTTCTCAATGTGCCCATAAGTTACACAGGGTAAAAAAACCTCCTCTAACTAAAACTGGCAAGTGTTCAGAAACCACAACTATTCAGCGTATTGCCTGACCATTTTTAAAATGTATTTTGCACTTTTGGTAGATGTTGTAATGCATTCAGCACAGTGTGAAGTCTTGGCGTAGATGGTGGATTCTAAAATAAGATGAGCTCTGCCTTTTAAAAAAGAAATGTTTGCCAGTGAAATACCTTTGCTATTAAGGGTTTTTGGGAAAGGGGACAGGAAATGATGATGATGCTGTTACCACCAAGAAAACGGATTTATTTTGAATTTTCACAAATAATCACAGCAATGGACAAAGCCCTTCTCAGTGAATGCTGGGTGGGCAGAATTTTATCCTTTTTATGTTAGTCTCCTTCCCCCAAAACCTCTTAACAGTCAAATGTGCTCTTGTATTTTGCATATGAAGATGGCACGTGATTTGGTAGAGTGGGCAGAGGTCTGTCCCACAACACACTGTGTTTCTGAAATGCTTCCTCCTCTGCAAATTGCACATCAGCAGCTCCTTTCATGGGGACTGGCTTAGCCACTGGCTGGGGGAAGCCTTCAGAAATGCTGATGGGTTGGCTGACTGTCAGACTCTGTTCAGTGAGCATAGGCCCAGATAAAGGTGCAGAGCTTCAGAAGCTGTGGCTGGCAGCAGTGGGATCTGCTCACCTTCAGCAGGGCTGCAGCCTTGGAGTTGTGTAGGAATGTAGGCAGTGGGGTTGTTGTGTGGGGGACACACCTGAGAGGTGCGGTGCAGTGTGCTGGGGTCCTGTCCTTAGTGTCTACGCAGAATATGAAGGCTATACAGATGCTAAACTTTTGTTAAAGGTGGGAAGGTATTAGGAGACAGAAAGGGAAGAAGGCATTAAGTATGCCCATGCAGAACCTGTAATGAGCTCCATATAGGTGAAATTCATGCTGTGGCAGTGTGAAGAAAATACTTGAATACAACTCAAGAGGACTGAGCAATTTGCCGTACAGATGGGAACTCTTTCCAACATGTGTCAAGCTGGAGATCCATTGCTCCCTCCCAGGTTCTCCTGTGATGTGTTTTGTACTCTAGGCTTAGTTGTCCTTGAAAGTGCCTATGGAACATCCTCATCCTCTCTAGAGAAATGAACAGTCAAATAGGGTCTTTATGAAAGCCCTGGGGTGACCACCCTCCAGACTCTGCCAGTGCTGCAGTGCACTGCAGCAGTGGGAATTTTATTGCTGTGATGTGAGGTGCTGGTTCTTGCTGGTGCACACTCCAGTGACTATTACAGGATTTTTTCTCCCAAGGAAAAGTGTGTGTTAGCCCTGCTCTGCTTTAGATGTAAAATACAGTGTTCATGAAGTACTCCCATGAGAAAGATAGAATCTGGAGAGTAGCTGTAGCCTTTTCTGCACCAGAGAGACTAGTTGCACTGAGTAACTTGGCCTCAGCCACTTTACTGTGCTGAGAATAACATGGTTAGTGAAATTAGGGCTAAAGTGAGGGCAGAGTTACAGGGTGTCTTTATTTTCTTACAGTCAGCACTGACTTGAGATTCTCTTTTGGCTTAAAGTAGTGTCCATTATGTGCCATGAAAACAAAACAAAATGAGAGAATACAATCAATGACATAAAATATTGCAGCCCTTTCTACCTTTGCCTTTATTTTTCTCCATATTTTTTGGTTTCTTCTTAAGTCAGGTTGCAGCTGATCGGTGTAAGAAACCTTTCTCCTCCTGAGAGCTGATCACATTTGTACTTTGACCACAGTGCTTCTGGTGGTCCTGAAGGGCCTCAGGAGTCGCCAGGGCTCTCTGCAGCAGGCACTGGGTCTGGCTGGTTCTGCTCGGGGAGCAGGTGTGTCGCCTTGAAGTGCCATTTGATGTGGTGTAGTGGCTGCTGTTCCTGCCTGCTCTGGGCAGTGCCATGTTCTGCGTGCCCCTGCCAAGGGCACGCCTTGTTGCTGTGCTTCAGGGTGGTCTCCTCATTAATGAGGTTTGACCCTGTTACCTGTGTTGTTCGCTTCCATGTATGATCCCTCACGTGTGCTCGATCTTGATTACGAGTGCAGGGCTGGCTCTGGGAGCCAGGGAACTTTGCAGAGCGCCTTTGTCACTGCAGCCAAGCTGTGGTGGGAGGGGGATGCTGCACCCCCGGCGCCGAGTCCCTTTTGCTCCTGTCAGCCCTGCAATGTGCTGCCGCTTCTGCAGCTGCGCCGTGGAGCAGAATAAACCTAAATTGGTTTGTTATTAGGGCTCCAGGGAGCTGTTCTGCAGCCCTGGAAGCTCGTCTCGTGTGTTTCCCTTGCAAGTGCCGTCCCTGTCTCACAGGGTATGCCTCTGAAGTGCTTCCAGGTGCTGGCTGCACCTCTGAAGTGTCCTGCTGGCAACCTGCAGCCCATCCCTGGGTAGCACGGCAGGCAGCAGCCACTGCTGCTCCGGGAGCTCAGGTTATTGTCCTCCCTTGGCACAGCCCGTCTGGCTCTGCTGTGGCTCGGTGTTTGTGCCTGGAGGCAGGACTAGCTCTGGAGATTTAGCCGGATAGCGGCTGCCTGCAGCATGCAAGGATGTCAGTGCTTCCGAGGGGATGGATTGAGGCCCTTGGATGTGCTAAGCGCTGCAGTGAGAGTGGAGGTGCTCTGACGCAGGGCCCTGCAATAGAGGGAACATTTGCCCCCGCTGCCATCCCTGCCTGTGGGTGACGGAGAGCTGAGCCCCTGGCTCGGCTGGGAGCTGCTGGGGCTGCCAGAGCTCCACACACTCCCCTGGGCACTGCGCTGAGGCTGGCCCCTGCCCAGGTGTGGTGGGGAGGGGAAGAGGGCTCCATCTGGCCTCTTTTTTGTCTTGTGCACCCCTGGGAAAGGAAAGCATGATTTCGCTCTAAAGCATTAAACAAAAAAAACCCTGAAAGACTATCCCTCCAGAATTGTCTAACCCTTTATGGCTTAATATAAGCGTGCCTGAGGATTGATGAGGAAAGGATGTTGCTCCTGTTGGTAATTACAAGTTTGCTCGTTTCAGTGTTTTTTTATTCTGATTGTTCTATTTCAGCATTTAGCCTTTGTCTTAGGTGTGTGCAAATTCATTCTGCTGTGTCAGGAGCTTTACTTAGCTATTCATGTGCTCATACCCTTGGTAAGATACTTATCCTTTCAGGCAGATCAAAGACATATGTTTGGTCATTTGGAATAGGTAAGCAGGAAGAAAGAAATCTCTTAAGAGTGATGACGTGGTATAACTGCTAAGTAACAAATACAGTTACATACATATATGTGCATGTCCCTCTAATCATTACTGTTGCCCATGACACAGAAATACATTGCAGTTGAAATCTTTTAGTTAATTGCAGTGGCTGTCAGTCAACCTGTCTTGCCAATGACGTTTTTTTCTATTTCAGTGATCTACTCCCTTCTATTCAAGAGATGAGCTTCTGCCAAGAGAGAGAGAATATATAAGTTTTGGTTTAAGAAGCAATGTTTAGACCTGGGTGATGAAACTAAAATGCAGAATTCTTGCCTTGCCACACAAAACTAAAGGCAAAAGAGCTAACAGATGATTACTGGGATTCATTTAAAACTCCATGTTTCAGTCACAATATAAGCATGTGATGCAGTCAGTATTGAATAGGAAATGTGGCGAGACGCAGGTGCTGTGTTTATTTGTGGATTGCAATATGTGGATAGATAAATAAGTTTCAGTTTAGGAGCAGACATTTTTGCATACTGGAGTGTTTAGAATTCAGACAGGCATGGCACTCAAACAGCAGTGGGTCTGCAGGAGCAGGCCTGTGATGTGTGGAACAGATAACATTCAGTGGTGCAGAGACAAGCGTGCTCTGTGCAATGAGGGGCTGTGTGAGCTGCAGAGGAGCTAGTTCTGGATCAAAGCAGTATAATGCAGAGCTAGCCTGAGCTCATTAGCCTGGGCATAATGCCATGCTAATATATCTATACTACTCCCAGGACCCAGGCTAATGGCTCAGCATGGTGCTATGCTGGGTACTCACACCAGCTGGTGCAGGGATTTCTGCATTGTATAGTGTAGACATGCCATAAGGTTTTCACACCAGCTCTGTAAGCAAAGAGAAATGGATTAAGGGAAAGACATAGCCCAAGACTTTAAAGAGCAGGGATGTTTAAATTTGGGTTCCTGAATCCTTGTTCATACTCTTCATGAAGAATCCAGTGTAAATAGTATGGAAGTCAAGGACAGCCTTTGGATCAAACTCAAGAACTCCAAAGTCCAAAGTACCTAGTAATTCCTACTGATGTGACTTTTCAACACCATTTAATTCTATCCCTGGAAAACAGGCTTGAGGTAGTCAGTCAGATGTTGTGCTGCTTTTTGAATGTATCAGGAATGAAAAGTGACTTCGAGCTTCCACCCCTGTTCAGGGAATGTTTATATGAAATGTAAAAATACTACCCTGTTGTCTCACCCTTAAAAACAAGGAACAAGTAGTACATGAACAAGAGGTTGTTGGGCTAGCTGATATTAGTTAATAATGATCTAACTGTCCATCTCTGGCTGAAGCTTTTTTTTTTTTCACAAAAAGGAAAAGAAAGGGAGGGCTAATGTTTGAGTTATATCTTTATTAATATTTTCACTGACTTCTCTGCACCAACTTGTACCTACTAAGGCTGTAACTCTAGGTGTAAAAAAACCCCCAAAACAGATTCTAACCAGAAAAGAGATAGTTTGTGATATAATTGTGGCCCAGATGCACTTAGGAAATACAGGAAATTGTGAACTGAACCTGCTGTCATACCCAGTAGAGCCTTAGATTGCTCAGTGAAGAGTTTAGGCCCAGCAGACACAGTGCACTATTAATTCCCAACATGGGAGCTGGTATCAACCAACTGACGTACGTAGGAAATGCGTAATCTTCCAGTGGGAGTTTTGCCCAGGAACTACAAGTTCTGGCCTAAAAAGAGCAGGAGGTAGACAGTTTACGTCTGAAAAGCAGTTATATATTATTTCAGAAAATGCATTACAGGCACTAGAACTCCAGTACAAGAGATTGTTGTCACTGGGTGACAATAATTAAATGTTTATACTGTCCAGTTGAAATATAAACTGTTCTAAAATATAATCTGGCGGGATTTCAATGAATGAGTAAGGAGACAGAAGTGTGAGGGTCAGAACTGGGTAGAGCTATCTGTCAGGGAGAGAGGAATTAAATAGTTTTTCTTTGCTAAAACTCATGACTTTTTTTTTTTTTTAGCATTACTGAACACATTCTGGAGATAGATAAGAAAATAAATACCTATTATGCCAGCTTCACACCTGAGGAAGCTGATGGAGAGAGATTAAATGTTGGATTTTCCATGTAAGTAACTTGTGTCCCACAGAAAGTCTAACCTGGGATTGTTGTGTATATAGTAGTGCCTCAATACTGCTCTTCTCTGTCATCAAGGTCATTGATACTGCAGTCATAAAAACCCCACTAAAAAGCAAGGCTGATGTGTCCCGATTCCTGCTCCTCTCACCCTAGCATTAGTATGCTTGACTTTAATATCTGCTTTTTGATTCCTTGGATGCTTTTGTATTCCTTGAAAATTATTGCATACGCTTGTGCTTTGAAATAAATGAAAACATATAGTGCTATAATATTCACTGACCTCTTAAATACACTGATTTAAAATTGACAGATATATCTTCCAATAGCATTTCTATGATTTTGGAAAAATAGCAAGGTATATTTCTCTTAGAAAAGTCAGTTCTGTAACACTGTTCACAATTGAAACAGCATGTGTGGAAATAGCACCTGCTGCAGAATGTCATGAGGTCCTAAGGTCAAATCCCTCTTGGGAAATGGTAATAAATGGTAGCTCAGCTGCTGTGTTCTGAAAATATTTGTCAGATAAAACTGTTACCTACCCAAGAAAGATTAGAATCTTCTGCGGCACAGATGGGAGCATGCAACTGTCTGATTTAACATGTGATTAAGTATGTGTCAATACCCAGAAATCTGTAGCTTTAAAATGCAGCTCATGCAGCATCAACAAAATTATATTTACAGTCTAAACAGGGAACTGTAAAGTGGTGTTATAACACTGGGAAATACTTGTGCTCTAGTGTGCCCCAAAGGTTGTCAGGACGTGTGCTGGGGAACTGTAAAAAGGGTTAGAGAACATGGAAAGATGTTTTTGTCACAACAGGATTTACAATAAATATTAATTTTCCATGTGATTCTAAACTGCATTTCTGGTGTAATCTTGGTGATGGCTCTCTGGTGCTTTGGAGCTTACAAGAAGTACTTATTGTGTGTAATATTTTTTAAAAGTCCCTGGCTGCTTGGACAATTTCTTTGTATTGCTTCCAGGCCACCTGTCCTTGTTTCCACCCTCTGCAGACTTCCTTTTTGTGTTTGAGTTTGTCCAGGAGCTCCTTGTTTGTCCACACAGACCTGGCATTTTTACCTGACTTCCTCTTTCTTGGGATGCCTCCCTCCTGAGTTTGGAAGAGGTGATTTTTGAATATTAACCAGCTTTCTTGGGCCTCTCTTCCCTACAGGGCTTTTTTCTGTGGTACTCTTACTAGGCAGATTCCTAAAGAGTGCGAAGTTTGCTCTCCTGAAGTCCAGGACAGGGAGCTTGCTGTGTGTCCTCCTCACTTCCCCAGGGATCTTGAATTCCACCATTTAATGGTCACTTCAGTTCTTTTATTTCAACTTTTCAATATAATTTAATTTCCTTAATGCTTTATTTCATTTCCCACATGCAGGATTTTGTAGTGGGACTTGTGGGGGAAGGTGACTCCTGCCTCAATTTTCTTTCATAGGTTTGAAAATCAGTTAGTGTTGTTTCTCATGGGGCATTAAAACTCCAGAGTCCTGTGATTAAAAGCAGCTTCTCTTTGCCACTGGGCAGGCCTATTAGGAGATGTGTTGAGGGCAGAGCAAAGCCGTTGGCTTCTTTGGAAAAAGCAGTTTAAGGAAAGAATTTACAACTTTTCCAGTTTCAGAACACGGTCTTGTAGTGTCCTTTTTCTCAAATTTCCCGTATTTTTTGTGTGTGTTAACTGATGACCCTGTGCTTGCTAATAGCAAGGATGGGTTCTAGAGTTCACCATGTGCCCAGGCAGTCTGAAGCCCTTTTGTAACACAAGATGACACCTTGTAAAGCCACAGTTATCCCAGCAAAGAAACCAAGGGGATGCTGCTGCTGCCCCTCTGAGAGGCACCATTGCCTCACTGCTCCCAGTTTGAGGGGTTTTGACCAGCTGGCTGCGATGGCCAAAGGGTCGTGTTGTACAAGTGCCTCAGGCAAAGCTGAGTCCCATTAGTCAGTCCTGGCACTGTGGACAGACTCCTTAGGGGCAGAGCACTCCTTCAGTGTCCTGGAAAATCACATGCAGTGACCTCCTTTCATCTGCTATACATCGTTCCTGTGTGTGACAAGAGAGCCAGCAGCAGAGACCTGTGGGCTTGGCTAGCAAAGGCAGGATCTGTTTCTGGGAAGGAGGGAATGGCGTCTTTTTGCCTCATGCTTCTACCTCTTTGCTGAGAGGTATATAAACAGTTACTTCTTTTTGCTCTTCAGTAGCTTTGTTTAATATTAAGAGCATTGTTTACTGCTAACAGAAGGTGTCCTTTGGAAAGGACACATGCCTCCTTCTCCTTTGTTTGATTCTAAACAACATGGAGAAGAAAGAGGTTTTGTACTATGTTTTGCTGACTCAGTGTGTTCACACTCACAGAATTAGCATCACTGCTGTTTCTGCTTGTGAAAAATTTGCTGAGGTTTGGGAGAAGGTAAGCAGGGGAATGAGGAGAACAGGGGATGCAAATATTTATCCTCCTTTCAATCATGGATTTTCATTTAAAAATTACTAAGCAGCTAGTGGTTTGTTATTTCCTTTATTTTGCCTATTGGCACATGAGTCTCAGCAGTCATGGACCAAGCCTGTGAGAAGATCTCTCATATGGATCTGAGATGAGCTATACTGCATGATACACTCCACAGAGCAATGGATCTTAGAGGCAATGGCTTTTGTTTGCTGTTTAGGTAAACAATTTAGAAATAATAATAATAAAAAAAGACTGTATCTGAATCATTTTGACTCCAGAATGACTGATTTCAGAATGGCTTTAGAAGCATAATAAGAGTGGTAAAGAAGGGATCCCCTAGATGGCCCATCTGAAAAGCAGAAGTAAAGGAATGAAATGCAGAAGAAAACAAAACGAAGCTGCTGGTGTTGTGAGGGATACCAGCAAGTAAGCCTGTGGCAGGTGTGTGTGGGATTTTCACAGAGTGAGAGCAGTGGTGTCTTTCTAAGTATTAGACAATTTCTGAACTGGATCTTTCCTATGCTAGCAGGACATCATGTAAACCATGATCAAGCCTTGGTAATTCCTGTTGTGCTCTTAGCTGGTGTAGTCCCTTTTCCCCCTAGCTGTGGGAAGGCAACCAAAAGAATGAACTTAATGAGCAACACTGTAAAAACACACCACTTAAAAAAATTAGTATTTCATTTTTCTTCTAAAAGACAAGCAATTCCTTAAATAACATAAAACTTGATACTGCTATCAGTGCAGTGAGTGTCCTGGCACTGAAAAAAGAGTTTTCAGGGTCATATGACCAGAAACAATGCTCACCATTTGGCGATGATGGCACTAGTTCATGTTTTTCCCCTGTCGTTGGAAACTGTTACTGTAAGGGAAGCTGGCAACTATATTTTGTTTCCTATCCATTCTGCTGGATCACATCTATTCAACCTCAGCTGTATTGGTGTAAATATGTATATATACATTTGCATACATTTGAATATCTTTATCCTGTATGCTATTCTTAGATGTCTGAATGAAGAGAAAGAACTAATACAGAATTAAGGAGTTTTAAGATTGTTTTCTATGTATATATTTAAACCATGAAGAATTGCTTACTTGAAAGTGTCCTGTCCTAAGGTGAACAGGGATTATTGTAAGCTATGGTTGTGTCTCTGCTAGTATAACAATATAGATGAGGTAACACATGTGATCAGGGGCATTAAAAGAATTTATAGCACAAGTAGCATTATAAAATATTCTTTGAAGATCTGAAGATCTCAACTGAGGAAAAAAAGTCTGGTTTTCATACTCTAAACTTCTTCCTTACTGATATTTTTAAAGTCTGTTTTTTTTTTTTTTTTTTTAAGTTTAACATACTTGGAATTTTTATGAATGTGATCCCTCTTCCTAGTGTTGTCATATGTTCAAAATGAATTTTTTTTATGCCCACAACTAATTAGCAGCAGAATCTGGAGACTTAGGCCTCTGTTTCATAGTTCTCAGTGAGAAAGAATGGGCAATGGTAATTTGAAAAAAAAAATCAAGTATTTTTAGTTTGGGTGCTTGGAAAATCATTAGCATTGTGGCAGTACTGAAGGATTTTATACTGGCTGAGCTTTCACTGAAATGTTCTTTATATATCCAAAATACTGAAAAAGAATGTGTCTGCAATGAGAGTTAACCCCAAAATGTTTCTATTTTGACATTTTTGCACATGGAGTTTGGAAATTTCCACTTTCTTCCCCCTTACAAGAGTATTTCAGCTACATTCCCGTGAAGTGCAAAGACTTTATTTCTATGCACCTCAGATAAAGGCACCCTTTATCTTAACAGTTTTCTTCTCACTTCCTTAAATGCCATCATAAGAAATTTTTATACCTATTGGTAGATCTGCTAAGTTACTGTATGAGTATGAGAAATCAAATCCTCAAAGGCAGAAACTTGCACAAATTCTGGACCCTCACTTTTCTCTCAGCAGGGCCCTGCTGCTACAGCAGGATCTGCTGCTAGTAAAAGGAAAGACAATTGGATCTGGTTTGTGCTCAGCTCACTAAAGGAAGGATCTAGAACTGGAAATAAAATTTGACTTTTATTCCTTTTCTGAGCTCAAAGTTTAGGGTTATTTGGATTCAAAGGGCTTGGCTTGGCTGCTCCCAGGCTTTATAAACAATATTAGCATCTCTGTTTGGTTGCTTCCCCAGAGGCCACTGATACCCCCAAAAGGAGAATTAGCAGAGGCAGCAATTGTTATTTTGGCAGTAGTTAATGGTCAGCAGGCAACGTTTACCTGTTCTTAAAACAGAAAGTTTATGTTGGGGATTTTGGAGGGTTCTAAATGAGTTAGCTAATAAATGAAATTTGATGAGAGCTTTGTGCCAATGCTCCTTATGCTTCCTTGAAAGTTCCAGATTAGTTTACATCATTCTGGCCTCCTGGGCCAGCATGGTGATGAATCACTGTGAGAAACCAGACAGAGCTGCTGATAGGATTTCCACAGAAACCAAAGTTGAGGAAATATATGCACAGTTTCATTGGCCAGCCCTCTCTGTGGCTATGTTGCCCACTTTTTAGGAAGAAAAAAATGTGGGGCACATTTCTCCTTGATGGTGAGCATATGCTGTCATGGTTGGAGATGTTTTTATATCTATGATGCTAAATAAAGATGCTCACTTGAGCATTTTGTTTTGGCTGAGTCTGCCCTTTCAGGATGCATGCGTAACCTCTTTGTGAATTACTGAAATAAAGGAATTGCCTAATGCAAAAGAGAAATTCCACAAATATGAAACCCTTGGAATGTGTTCTACATCAGCCATTTCCTTTTTTGCTTGTGCAATGTGCATGGATTGTCAGCATGGTGTGGTGTGTGGTAACCAATGTGTGCAGGAGGCTATTAATCTTCTTGTTACAGTCCTGTGTTCATGTAAGATTTGGGAGAGCAGTGGAATTCTGTTCAAACACTCTCAGCTTGTACTTATCTGCCCATATGGATCTTTTGCATGCACTCACAAATGTGAATCTACTTTCTGTATGTGTCAGCATGTTCATCCTTCCCTTACACTCTGGGTAATCAGTCAGCTCATGGATCTTGATAGTCTTTATTGTTCTATTCCCTTTATGGGGAAGGGGATTCATATTGTCCTGACTGTGCTCAGTGTAAAGAATATGGTGGCAACAATTAGGTCTGACCTACTGCCTATGGGATTTAAATGCCTGAGGGCATGTGCTGTACTTTTAGATGTGTAGATTTTGAGTTAATTTATAGATCAAGATTTCATTCTCCAACAACTTGCCAGACAGTGAAGCTTGCAGAATAAAGATTTGTTATACTGCAGTTGAAGTTTAAATAAGGGCTTCGCTGAAAAGGAGAGAACTCTTAAAGGCAAAAACATTGGAGGAAAAGTGATTTATTAAACTTTTTATTTCCACTGTCTTTGCAATTATTAACTATCACATTGCATAGAGTTTTTTCCTTACAATGCTAATACTCCCTCTGGTATATGTAGGGTATTTTTTTTTCTATGGCATTTAAAGTCTGAGGCTTTTAGCAGTTTAATCCAAACCAAAGCATCTATATCATGGGACTTGCCTATAATTCGCTCTTAGATGCTTTTTTCCCTGTATGCAAAATTAGATATCATTCTGAAGGCATTCTTAATTAACATTTTTTTAATCAATGGCTGGATTCTCTGGAGGATTTTTTTTTTCTATGCATCATTATTTTTCTCTTTCCACAGCAACTTCACAAGCAAATTAAGTAAACAGAAAAAAACGCTTTGTGGATTTTTCTTGTGACAGCCTGCAAACCTGTGAACTTTTTTTTTATTTTTAAGTTGAAGCTGCTAATTGTAGAACTGTATAATTAATGCATTATCCACGACAACAAGGTTACATGGTTTGTGTTTAGCAAACATGCTTATTCTGGAGGGTGGAAAAATACATAGTGAAAACTTATGGAAACACTAGGCAGATTTTTACCACTTTGCATGACAGCCAGTCTCTCAGCCATCATTAGAGCTGTGTGCCTAATCAGACTCTGAAAAGATACCCTGAAAATTGGTTGGAGCCCTGGTATCACTGTCTGAGTCCACGGCTCGAACCTGGTGGTTTAACCTTCCAAGATAGGCCATTGCAGGCAGATATGCTCAGAACTGGAATGTTTGCTCTGCTAATTGGCATATTCCTACTTAGATTTGGTAGGACATGCTGATTTGTAACATGACTCAAGAATTTACTTCTTAGCGGAAAATTGCCTCAACTTTCCCAAATCTTTCTGTTTACCAGCCTCCTTTCTTTATTGTGCCTGTCTACTGCTCTTTCAGCATTTGTAATCTTCTTTTATTAGCTAGACATCCTTCTGATTATTTCACGTTTTTCACTGGTTTGAGAATTTCTTTGCTCCCTGACCTTTTCATAAATCAAGTATGCGTTGGTGTGTGCTGGAAGTGATGGAATGATTTCCTTATAGCTTGCAGCAAATGATGTTGTATCAATGCTGACTTTGTTACTGCAGTCGTAGAAACATTTTTAACAAATTGGATGATGCTTTCTGCATTCAGGATTCAAATGCAGTATGTCTAGGGACTTCTCTGCGAACTAAAAGCTTGAGAGCCCCAGAACTAGTGTGACCTCTTCCACTATGAAAATTAGAAGCTTGCTCATGACTTACACAAGTCTTAATGCATTTCCCAGTTCAAAAAATTATTGTAAATGCCATAGATTTCACGGATTTTGTCTTTTTGGCAACTTCTTTTCACGTAATTTTTGCCTCTTTAGGTCTGATCATTTAATTATCTTGATTTTAAAATTGTAGTGAAAGGAAAACCATATTGCAGTTCTTGGATGAGTTTTGCCGTTATTGCCATTGTCTTTACATGGTTATTGATGTCTGAAGGTTACGTCACTATTCTAGATTGAAATACCAGCAGGAAAACATTTCTGCTCTCAGGCAAAGTTTACACGGGATTTGTTCTTCCCATGCCTCTGTGCAAGTGCAGAAAATTCTACAGGTGGCTTTGAGAGCAGTGAGGTTTTTTCCTTATCCTGACAGTTTTCTGATACTTAACTTGATCGGCTTTTCCCAGAATGACTTACCTAGTGTGTCTGTGTTCCTCAGCACTTAGAGTGTGTGCAGGGAGCCTCTGAGCAGCACTGTGGGAGAAGGGAAAGCTTGCTCTGCTCCCTGCATAAGACTGTGTGTCTATAATTCATTGCCTTTGAAAAGTGTCTTATCACAGCATCGACTCCTTAGCGCTTTAATACAGGATAAGCTTATTAGAGATAATCTGTTTACTGAATGTTCTTAGCACAAAGCAATCTAGTTAACAGCATCTTTTGAAGCTTTGTCTTCTGGATGTATCTTTTAAACTCATCCCTGATTATTTATCTACATCTGTATCTTTAGATCCTTTTCTTTAGACTTTGGCATGAAATTACAGTGTCTGGTGAATACACTGATAAACTAAATACTCTTGTGGAGAAATAAGGCAAACCAACACCAAAATGAGCTAGTCAAGGCAAATAATTCAGTCTGTTCTTGATTCTTTAGACTTCAAAATAATTTTAAGTATAAATAGTTTAAGACTCTTCTAAAGAGCTACACTCCCACCAGACGTTGCCACAATCTCCACAGTGCTTCTCACACAGCAGTTTGTATGCCCAGATATTTTCCATCCAACATGCTGTCCTCCTTGAAGTCTGGACTACTGCTTAAGCTGTACAGAAGAGGAAAGGAAACCTGGCAATTCATCCTAAAATGGCTAGGTATTGTTAAAAAATACTTACCAGCCATTGTATTAAAAAAGACAAGATGAGGAAAGAGCATTACAAAAGAAGTGCTGAAGAATGAAAGGTGAAAGCTGTGAGAAATGTAATATAGTGAGCCCATTTTACCTTTGGATCTTCCATACCGTTGGAAACTGCTCAACACAATTCTGCCTTGATAGTTCAAAATACTTTACATGTCTCTCCTGACACAAGAGCAGCTGCACCAGTTACTGATGAAGGCCGTATTGATGGGAATAGTACATGGACTCTTTGTGCTCACTCTATTATCATGGAGTTAAGGCATTTTAAAAACAGAATTACAAGTTATCAAGTAGCCTTTTCCCTTCATAGGAAAGAGAATCTCAAACTTACCAATAAAAACAGTGTCAGAGCATTTAAAGAAATTGTTTTCTACAGAAAGCCCCAAGTTTGAGTAACGATAACTGATGGCAGTTTTCCTGTGATGAATTTTCAAAGTGAAGTGACTGTTTTAAAACCTGTACTGTGCATTCTGTACCTCTTGCTTAACTGATCCTTTCATTGTTGAGGAGGTCTGGATGCCAAGGATGTAACCAACCTCTCTGAAACCTCCTGAGGCAATCACAGACTTTTATTCTGCACTCGGGCTAATTTTGTTTCAGTGCTTGTTGTATCTGATCAGGTCTTAGCATGCGATAGGCAATGAAAGTACTGCAGTTGGAGGGAATTGCATCTCACTTGCAAGACATACTTGATAATGCAAACTTGAATAGTGTCTTGTAAGCAAAAATCTTGTAGTGTCTCGACAAGTCAAAACGAGCACCTTGTCAAAGAGAATTTTTGTTTTGGATCTTCCTTAATCTTCTTTCCTTTTTCTTGGCATTATTAGATACATGCACAAAAGCAGGTGCAAGAGAGATTAGGCTGGAGTCGACACTTGTGCACCAATGTGGTATTATTTCAGATAGTGTTCAAAAGCTGAACAGTAAAGGCTTTCAATAGGAGTGACTTTGTAACATCATAGGCAAATTCCACAAAGTTCATTCTTTGTAGAGGAAAATATAATCGTTGCAAGGGTGCAAAAACTTTTGTGTACATCAAGAGGAAAAAAAAAAAAGAAAATAAACACTTCCTTGCCAGTGTTTTTAGAAATGTAATACCTGTTCTTGCTGGTGTGGACTGAACATTGCTACCCCAATTAGAGTACGGTTGCTACGTGCTGCAGGAAAGTGGAGAAGTGTTTCCCTGCAAGCACTTTAAAGCTACTATTGAATTTCTGTAAGTCCAGAGAAATCTAGTACCTCCAGCCTGTAAAACAAGCTTCTCTATTTGGCCTCATTAATGTTTAGTCTGTTTTTTCTTGGCAAAATTACTTCAGTGACGGTCTCCACCAGATTGACACTAAAGTGTTTTCTTTACTTGCCATCTGTCTGGACTGATTGGAAAAAGTAAAGTGGGGCTTGTTTAGAAAAATATATAAGCAGTTCATTTGGCACAAAGTTTGTTGTAGGTGTATGAAAAACAGCTGGGTCCAGCTCAGGAGGTTAAAAAAAATGTTTTATTGCAGAGGGATGACTTTTCATGTACAAGTTCATGCACTAGATGTGTTCTTTCCTTTAGCTTGCAAGAAGTGACTAAATAAATTAGCTTGGCATTTAATTAGTTTTATTCATGTTTTACCAGGTGACTTATAATACTAGGTGTGAAGAGGGATCTGATGTTTCAATGCCAGTCAGTTGCAAATACAACATTTGAAAGTAGCAGAACAGACCCGAAAGCTTCATAAACACTTTCTTCTACCTAAATTCAGCAAAGCACTTGAATACATCAAAGTTTGCTGTTTTACTGGATTGATTCTGGCTTTTTACAGGTTGCTCTGACAGATTTGCATCTTTCTGGCTGTTGGTTTTTTTTTTTTTTTTTAATATTGAGAAAATTTGGCTAAAGATGGCTTGGAACAGTAATGAAATCCTATGCACATGAATGCTTTCTCTAAAGATGTTGGTATGTGTGTCTATAAGTACATTGTCCTGGGTTGCAGTGTATTCTATTACCATCCTCAGGAGCCGTTGA